>NW_012267218.1:35196971-35390708 GCF_000151885.1 Dipodomys ordii
CTGTCGCACGGGGCGGTGGTGGCGGCGCAGGCGCTCGTCCTGCTGCTCATCTTCCTGCTGTCTAGCCTGGGCAACTGCGCGGTGATGGGCGTGATCGTGAAGCACCGGCAGCTCCGCACCGTCACCAACGCCTTCATCTTGTCCCTGTCCCTGTCGGATCTGCTCACGGCCTTGCTCTGCCTGCCCGCCGCCTTCCTGGACCTCTTCACGCCCCCGGGGGGCTTGGCGCCCTCGGCGGCCAGCGCGGCCTCCTCCAGCGCCGCCGCCCCCGACTCCGCGGGGCCCTGGCGCGGCTTCTGCGCCGCCAGCCGCTTCTTCAGCTCGTGCTTCGGCATCGTGTCCACCTTCAGCGTGGCCCTCATCTCGCTCGACCGCTACTGCGCCATCGTGCGGCCGCCCCGGGACAAGATCGGCCGCCGCCGCGCGTTGCAGCTGCTGGCCGGAGCCTGGCTGGCGGCGCTGGGCTTCTCCCTGCCCTGGGAGCTGCTCGGCGCTGCCCGGGACCCGCCCGCCGCGCAGAGCTTCCACGGCTGCCTCTACCGGACCTCCCCGGACCCCGCGCAGCTGGGCGCGGCCTACAGCGTGGGCTTGGTGGTGGCCTGCTACCTGCTGCCCTTCCTGCTCATGTGTTTCTGCCACTACCACATCTGCAAGACGGTGCGCCTGTCGGACGTGCGCGTGCGGCCCGTGACCACCTACGCGCGCGTGCTGCGCTTCTTCAGCGAGGTGCGCACCGCCACCACCGTGCTCATCATGATCGTCTTTGTCATCTGCTGCTGGGGTCCTTACTGCTTCCTGGTGCTGCTGGCTGCCACCCGACAGGCCCAGGCCACGCAGGCGCCCTCCATCCTCAACGTCGTGGCTGTCTGGCTGACCTGGGCGAATGGGGCCATCAACCCTGTCATCTACGCCGTCCGCAACCCCAACATCTCCATGCTCCTAGGGCGCAACCGCGAAGAGGGATACCGGACTAGGAATATGGATGCTTTCCTGCCCAGCCAGGGCTCCGATCTGCAGACCCGAAGCCGCAATCGCCTTCGAAACCGCTATGCCAAAAGGCTGGGGGCTTGTAGTTGGATATCCTCTTCCGACCCCAACAGCGGGGCGGGAGGGGACGTGGCCTTGTGGGCCCGCAAAAACCCAGTTGTGCTTTTCTGCCGAGAGGGACCGCCGGAGCCCGTGACGGCATTGACCAAACAGCCTAAGTTCGAAGCCGGGGACACTAGCCTCTAAGAAAAGGGTTAGATCACACGGTTCGTGAAGCCAAATTCCCATCCCCTTCATTCAATGATAAACCGTGCATTTCAGAAAGCCAAATTGTATATAGATAAAGAGACCACGGGGGGAGGTTACCACTCTTCCCCAGACAACATAAAAGTCATGGCATCCTCTTCCTCAAAAGTGCCCAAAGGAAAGCAAATTGCAAAACTTAAAACAATCTTAAGCCACACAAGTAGGCATGGTGAACTGTGCCAAAAAAGAAAGACAAAACATAAAATTCACAGTTACTGAAATGCTCATATCATAGCAATCACTGTGCAACAAACAAAAATCATTGAAAGCAACCCGTACTTGCTCAAATACCTAGAGTTTGTGGAAAAGAATGGGGACCCTCGGAGCTGCTTGAAAGGCCCTCCAAATCACCAGCATTCAAAACAAACAAGCAAACTTGAGTCTAGAATCCCAACCCCTGCCACTTGCGTTGGGTTCCGTAGGTTTGGGAGCAAAATATTCTTATTGTCTCTCAGAGTGGTGCACCTCTCCCCAGCCCTGGTCATCTTGATGGGAAGTTTTAAATTCAGATCCTATTATAAGTGACTTTAGGGTTTTTAAAGGTGATGTGTTGCTAGATAAAATTCAGTCATCTGAAGGAAAAGTAGAAGTATGAAGGCAAGGAGATGGGGCTTTTGGAAAGCATTACACATAAAAATGTCACTGCCACCCCATACCACTTTCAGATGGCCGGCTTTGGCTTAGAGACTTTAATCTTACTCAGACTGCCCGGTTCTTTTCAATAGCTTTTAAGATACCACGCAAAAATGCTTTCACAGTTTAAGTAATACTTTTCAGATCTTTTTTTTCTTTCTCCTTTCCTCTCTTTTCTTTCCCTCCCACTTTCCCTTCCCTTTCCTTCCTACCTGCCTCTCTGTCTGTCTGTCTGTCTCTCTCTCTCTCTCTTTCTTCTTGTGTGTACCTGTGCCAATCTTGGGGCTTGAACTCAGGGCCTTGGCACTGTCACTTAATCCTTTAACTTTTTATGCAAGGCTGGGCCTCTATCACATGAGCAAGTTTCATCTCTGGCCTTTTGCTAGGTAATTTTTGGAGATAAGAGTATCTCCAACTATCCTGCCTGGACTGGCCTCAAACAGTGATCCTCAGAAGGCAGCCTCCTCAGTCACTAGGATGACAAGGCTGAGCTACTGATGGCTGGCACCTTCAGAATATAAGCCTTTGTGAAGTAAATTTGAGTTTTTATGCAAGCAAACTGTAATTTGAAGTTAAATTAATATGGTGAATAATATGTATATAATTAATTCACATATATATACATATATGTGTTTATACCCATATATACATATGAATTCTGTAAAGTTACAAGATTGGCTTTCCAACATGGCTTTCAACTAACTGACTGTGATCCCAAAGCAGAATTCTAGAAACAGTCTGGAGAAATGAACACATTCTTGGAATAATCATAGTGCTTTCTAAGATGATTGTACTTTCTTATATTTGAAAGATTGGGTATTTTTATAAGCAGCTTCCTTTTGCTTTTATAGATGTGAATTGTCTAAAATATTAACACTCATTATTAGGAAGGAAAAATAGGCTTAGGATTATCGAATAGGATGTTAAAAACAGTCATCGGGTTGGAGAGGTACCTTAAATAAACTGAAAACACATTCAGAAACATGCAAAAACACAGGTTTTCTTTTACAATAGTTCAAAAGCACAATTCCGAAATTGTGTGTATAAAATTTTTCACTTTGACTGACACTGTATACAGAATCATTTGTTGAGAACATTCAGTTGTTCTGTTTTCTCCCTCTTTTCCTTCCTGCCATGCTGCTATTCTTCTTTTAGGTCAATAATACTTCACAGCCTTAAATGTATAAGCATTTTACATAAGAAAAGACATCAGCTCTCACATGACAATTTCAATGTGAAATAACATTTTCTTGTAAGGTATTTAAAAATGTTTATCAGTATTTATTACTTTGTGTTACAGGTGGGGTTGTATCATTATTTTGTAATCAAAGATGGAAATACATGGTTTCTGTCTTGAGCAAAGAATGCTTATTCTGCTTCTTTGAGTATCATCATGATCAGAAGTTGACAAATTATCTGTATGTATTTTATTACACTCAATGTTGTAAAACATAGATGAAATCATTTTTCCTTTCTAGTACTTACTGTGATAAAATATACAGGCTAAATGCAGCTGGGTTCACATTTGACAGAAGAAGACGACGATGACGAAGAAGAAGATGAAGAAGAGGAGGAGGAGAAGGAGGAGGAGGAGGAGGAATAGTTTATAGCAGTGTGAGAAAATAGGAGTCACTTTTTGGGTTTAGGTAGAAATGAAAAATCTTTCAATGGTGAAATGTGTCAGAGAATAGGAATCAGTTGTCCTCAACAGAGGTCAGAAAGCAGGCAAGAGAACTTGGAGGAAGGAGGTAAGCAGAGTACAAAGCAGGTAATCACCTAAGAAGAACTGAAGGTAGGTGTTGAAAAACAACCTATCTGGTGTATAAAGGAGAAAAGTTGGGGGGAGAGGGACAAAGTGATGGCATTCATGACTTTAAGGAAGAAGAGGCATCCCTTGAGCACACTGGAAGAAAGTGCTGGGTGGGGAATGGGCTGTGAAAGGCCTTGGCTCTAAGGCTACCACCGAAGATAGAAATGACAGTCCCTACCTTCAGAAGGCTTCACAGCCTGAGGATATTGTATTTGGAAAGGAATGTCCATAAGCAAGTCTGTGGGGAAAGCAGTGGCACTTTCAGTAGAAGATAGCAAAGAAAGATGAGTTTTGGAAGTAAAAGAGGTGCAAATAAATATCAATAGTCAAACAGGTCCCATGTAAATACTTAGAAATTAATGTCTCAAAAGATGAAAGTCTCTAGCAATCTAAGATAGACCTTTCCTCCTGTTTACCACAAATGTGCAATTATATAATTTAGAGGAAGAAGAAGAGAGCAAAACTATGTAATATGGTGAGGAATTAACTATTATAGGATATGCAAAAGCCAGGATGTAAGCCTCATTCTGCTGCCTGTTGTGAGGATCTCATTTGAATTGCAACAGTAACAACAAAGTAATACTCAGTAGTGGATTCTCAGGAGTTCATTTAATCTTCAGAGAAACTTTAGTGAGATATTTCTCCCTCCATTTTACAGATGAGAAAACTGAGGTACAAAGATGCTAAGTCCACACAGCCAGAAAGTGTTAGATGCACGATTTATTTCTGAAACACTGTGAGCAGCAGATCTCCTATACCCACTGTACTGACTACTTCTCTCCTTTGTAAATTACAATGGAAACCTCAAAAGGAGCCAGAGAAGCCGGGCGCTGGTGGCTCACGCCTGTAATCCTAGCTACTCAGGAGGCTGAGATCTGAGGATCGTGGTTCAAAGCCAGCCCGGGCAGGAGAGACTGTGAGACTCCTATCTCCAATAACCACCAGAAAAACCAGAAGTGGCGCTGTAGCTCAAGTGGTAGAGCGCTCGCCTTGAGCTGAAGAGCTGAGGGACAGCATCCAGGCCCAGAGTTAAAAAAAAAAAAAAAAAAGTGAAGACATGGCAGCTGACAATCTTACAAATTTGATTTTCAAAAGAATTTATCTTCACATTCAAGAAGTGAAAGTCAAGTATGGTGGTGCAAACCGGTAATCCCAATACTCTATCTGAACAAAACAAAACAAAATAAAATATGTAAGAACAAAAGTACCTGGGCAGAGTTCAAGTAGTAGAGCATTTGTGTGGTATGTAAGTTCACACACACACACACACACACACACAGAAACTCAATGAACTCCAAGAAAGATAAACACATAAAGATCAACAAAGGCACACCACACTAAAAATGCTGTATTGGGGGGAAATCTTAAAAGCAGAAAAGAAACTCAATAAGAGAAATGGCTGATTGCTCATCAGAAGCAATGGAAGCCGGAAGGTAGTAGGATCACATATTCAATATGCTGAAAGATCAGCCAAAGATAGCCAGTGTCTTTTAACAGATATACATTGAAAGGCTCTTGTCTTCATCCATCACAATTACCATATTCTTGCCTCATTTTTGTTTTTGTTAATACAAATCTATTTGCATAATATTTTCCCTTTTGCATACAAAAGATAGGAAACTATAAACCTATACACATTGATTTTTTTCATTTACTAACATATGCTGACATCTTTTCTATATATAATTGTTGAAAACTCCATTTTTTTAAACTATAGATATATAGCATACCAGGTGTTTTAAAGTCCTGATTTTTACTTCCAAGGTACAATCTAAGGTTCCACCCTCACTGTACTATAAATCCAGCATCATTCTACCATGTATTTTTACATAGTTCTGCTCATCTCTCATTCCTACAGTAGCCCCTCTCTCCCAGGTCTCCCAGAGATTCTTTCCTATGCATGTGTAGCCCATAAATCTCTCCCAAAGATCTATGATACCCCCCTTGGAGACTTTTGTTTCCATCCATCCCATAAATCCTTTATTTCTGATTCCAGTCCACAAATTCCAGTCACTGTGATCTATGAGTATTAGCCACTGAAGCTGCCTTGAATGCTGTTCTCTGCCCTCTCCGCTTGGGAAGACCATTACCTAGGGCTAAGTTCTGAAAAATACATTAAGCCTCTACTGTAGGACTGAGTTCTTTCCCTGGGACCCATAATGTCCTGGAAATATTCAGTTAAGTTATAAGCAAGTCTGATCATCTATCTATCTATCTATCTATCTATCTATCTATCTATCTATCTATCTATCTATCTATCTATCTATCTATCTGTCCCTCTTGGAGCTTTAACCCTGGGCCTGGGCGCTGTTCCTGCGCTCTTCAGCTCAAGGTGAGCACTCTACCACTTGAGCCACAGCACCACTTCCTGATTTTTATATTTGTATGTGTATTGTAATAGTTCTCACTTGGATATTTTTTTCATTCAATATTCTATTTCATACTTATACAAGTGAAGGAATAGATGGCACTTTTACTGTACTATTTCTCCATACTCCTGACCCCCTTCTCAGCTGAGACTCCCTATATCATTGGTTAAGAAAGCAAAGACACCAGATTCTAATATTTGTTAGCATGTTCATTGGCAAATTGAAACTGGCTTGCATGAGAGGCTAGCACCTATCTTCCAATGTGCTGCGGTTTGTTGAGTAACCTTTCTTCTTTTAACTGGAAGAATGCCCTCTGGTTAAAAGTAAAGAACTAGCTCCATTAGGAAAAAACACACATCTTCCCAATGTCATGTGTTCAGGAGTCCCATTACAGGAGGCAGTTTTAATGGGAGAGCAGTGGCAAGTCACTTTATTTTGTTCCCTAAAGGACATAACAATCAAGTTGAATAAAAATAAGAAAAAGTTCATACTGTTTTATCTTTTGCTGCAAAGATGATCCACCGCATGAGAGACATCACATGGTGATGTCACAAAGCTCCCAGTGGTCATTGAGCTCCTGCTCATTTCTGGATGCCAGAAAAGAATATATTTTTAAATACTTTTTTATTGTAAAAATACTGTACAGAGGGGTTACAGTTACATGAGCAAGGTAATGAGTACATTTTCTATCAAGCATTGTTAATTCCTCCTTTGTTTTTCCCCTCCTCTCCTTCCCCTCCCACTTCCGCAACTACATTCCCCCTCCATTCCCCCCCCCCACCTAAATTGTAAAGTTCGTTTTTCCACATAGTGTCTTGTACATCTCACTGTTACAATGGGTCAACCTGTATCCCTATTTAAGCATTTTGTTTTTTCCCTTCCCCTCCCCAAACTAGAGAACTGTATATACAAAATGCAGGGCACCGACATCAAATACAGTGAAAACAGGGGTGATACCATGGAGGAGGAACATAAAAGAAACAAAAAAAATCACATGGTACTTACAAATATGTTAGGAACAATAGCCAGAAAGGAAAAACCACTGTGTCCTTATCTTGGGGTTCATTTCACTTAACATCATCTTATCAGGCCATATGTACATAGCTTTTGACCTTTTCTGCTCATCCTAGATATATACTAGTTATTGTAAATAAGGGAAACCATTGGATCTATGTTTCTTTGGGCCTGCTTACTTCACTTACTATAATTTTTTCCAAGTCTTTCCATTTCCTAACAAATGGGGAAATGTCATTCTTTCTGCTGGAGGCATAGAATTCCATTGTCTATATATACCACATTTTCTTGATCCATTCATCTATGAGGAGTATCTGGGTTGGTTCCACATGTTAGCTATGGTAAATAATGTTGCAGTAAACATAGTTGTGCTGGTAGCTTTAGTGTGTGGTCTTGTTTGTGATCATTTGGGTAAATGCCCAAAAGTGGGATTGCTGGGTCATAGGGGAGCTCTATGTGGAGTCTTTTGAGGAACCTCCATAGTGCTTTCCAAAGTGGTTGAACAAGTTTATCCTCCCACCAACAATGCAGTAGGGTTCCCTTCTGTCCAGATCCCCTCCAGCATCTGTTGTTATTAAATTTCTTGATTATAGCCATTCTAACTGGAATGATTACTTGAGCTGATTCAAAATTTTGGCAAAGTAGCAGGGTACAAAATTAACCCTCAAAAATCAATGGCTTGGGCTGGGAAGGCAGCTTAGTGGTAGAGCACTTGCCTTGCATGCTTCAGGCTCTGGGTTCGATTCCTCAGCACCACATAAGCAGAAAGAAAAAAAAAGCTGGAAGTGGTGCTATGGCTCTAGTGGTAGAGTGCTAGCCTTGAACTGAAGAGCTGAGAGACAGCGCCCAGGCCCAGAGTTCAGGTCCCATCACCGGACCCAAAAATAAACAACAAACAAATGGCTTTTCTGTATGCCAACAATGAGAAGAGCAAGGCTGAAATCAGGAAAGCAACTCCCTTTATAATAGCCCCACAAAAAATAAAATACCTAGAAATTAACTAACTATAGAAGTGAAAGACCTCTATGATGAAAACTTTAAAAACCTGAAAAAGAATATATTTTCTTGATACATAGCGTGTAGTTGAAGGGTGGAAAGTTAATATTTCCTGTGATTTGAATGCCTGAAATGCTTCACATTCCCCACAAGGGGGCTCCATTATCAAGCACAATAATTTTAAAAGCAGTAAACCATTAAAAAAAACTGCATCATTTTGCATTAAGTTTTCAAAAGTCTTTAAATGATTTGACATGCTTATTAATAACAATTTCACTATATAAACTAAGACACATGAAATAATATGTTAAACTTATAAGTAATATAAATTAAGCTAAGCACACAGAACAGGAATTTCTTTTGGGGAAGGGAGGAAAGGTAGATGGTAGGTAATTATGATAAAAAGAAATTTCCTCTGCTTCCTGATTACATTTCATGCAAGAGTCATAACATGCATTCAGCTTTGACTTGCCAAGGCAAATAAGTGAAATTAACTTGGACTGATTTCTTAACATGATTTAGCTATTTAGCCACTCTTTGCCTAATCCATAGTTCATTACTATTATTTTATTATGATTCTTTAACATTAAAGCAGTGGCTATTTCTCAGACTATATAATATCTTTAGGCATTGATTTTAAGAATTCTAAATAAATGAAATGTATTTGATGTACTTATATAGGAAAAAGACTAAGTACATACACACAAAAAATTATTACAGCTAAAAATCTCTTTTCAGCTAGATGCCCATGGCTCACTCCTGTAATCCTAGCTTCTCAGGAGCAGGACAATCTCTGAGACTCTTATCTCCAATTAACCAGCAAAAGGCCAGAAGTGGAGGGACAGTTCAAGTGCTAAAGCACCAGCCTTGAATGGAAAAAGCCAACAAAGAACATGGGTCCCTAAGTTGAAGAAGCCACAGTTCTGAAAACTCTTTTTTCTTAGATAATGTTAAAACTAGCCTTTTCCTTTTCCACTCCTTGATTCTTTGAAAATCAACTTGCAGTGACTATGACACTAGCCCTTTCAACGTTCAATTAACTTTGTGTTTTAAATCTCCTGTTTCACAACGTGGCAGGTGTGGATGGAACATGTCAAGGAAATTGAGAAACAAAGCATATTTCTCACTTCTCGAAAATAGACATCCTTCTTTTAAAGAGCAGCACTTTGGATAGAGTCGGTATTCAATGCGTGACTCCATCAGCCCTTTTTATTACTTATTGCATGCATTTCCTGTCTGTGGGTTCTGGTGGAGGTGAGAGGAGGAGGCAGAGATGAAGGTTGGGAGGCCAAGGGTGAGGAGGAGGAGACAGGATGAACTGGAATGAGAGAAGAGTCCTGTCTGCGCGCTCACATAGGATAATTTACAGTACCAACCTTGGCTTCAGCAACCTCTCTGATCCTGGATGACTCTGTTTTTGTCACTCAGATTTGAGTGTAAGCATCAATACTCTATTTGGAATGTAGAGGTGAATGAAATGGGTTTCTTGTGACAGCTTCTTAAATGATTTCTGGGAAACTAGCTCCTGAATGTCCACTTACACTTAGGTAAGGGCAAGACTAAGCTTGGTTCTGCTGATTCAGTAGACGCAGAGGCTAAGGGTCCTGGCAGCCTGTGGCTAATGTGAATGAACTCACCGAGGCCCACTGTTCTCCTTGAGTATTTGAGGAGCCTCATGCCCTCACCCCAACTCTTCTACCAGCACCTCACCCACCCTGTTTTGGTGGTACTGGGGATTGAACTCAGGATCTCAAGTGCTTTACTACTTCAGTCACACCCAGTCCTTGGTTTTTATTCTCTTAGAGAGAGTCTCTTGCTTCTCCTTGGGCCACCCTCCAACTATGATCGCACAGTAATTGGAGTCACAGGTACTTACCGGCATCCCCAGCCCCTTGCAGACCTTTCATTTTGAGAAGATTTCATTAAGGTTTGCTTTGATTGCTCTGAGTTGGCACAGAGGCCCACCTCACCTCTTTAGAGGAAAGAAAACTTCTCCCAGCTCTGTACTTGGAAAGGGAACGTTAGGCTAATGCAACATGAGACGTTTATTCATAAAAAGGATTGTTTCCTAAGTTTGGCATGATAATGTGCAGCTGTAATCCCAGCATTTGGGAGACTGAAGCAGGAGAATCTTGCATTTAAGGCCAAACTGTGCTACTTAATAAAATCCTATCTTAAAAATGTTTTCTGTCTCCCCTTGTTACCCACTCTAAAGAAAGTAAAAAGGAAATGGGGTTAAAGCAAAGGAAAAACTAAAGAAAGGTAAAGATACAGAAGAAAGGAGAAACTAAAGAGGGAGGAAAGGAAGGATGAATAAGAAACCAAAAACAAAAAGGAAGAAAAACAGCCAGGTGCCCATGACTCATGCCTGTAATCCTAACTATTCAAGAGGCTGAGATCTGAGGATTGAGATTTGATGCCAGCCCATGCAGGAAAGTCCATGAGACTTTTATCTCCAAGTAACCAGCAAAAAAACCGTGAAAGTAGAGATGTGGTGCGAGTGGTAGTGGACTAGCCTTGAGCCAGAAAAGCTAAGGGAACAGTACCCAGGCCCTGACGTCAAGCCCTGGTACTTGTGCATGCACACTACATGTGCGTACACGCGCGCGTGCGTGCACACACACACACATACAGAGAAAACTGCAGAGGCTGGGAATATGGCTTAGTGGTAGAGTGCTTGCCTTGCATGCATGAGGCCCTGGGTTCAATTCCTCAGTACCACATAAGCAGAAAAACCTGGAAGTGGCACTGTGGCTCAAGTGGAAGAGCACTAGCCTTGAGATGAAGAGCTGAATGACAGGGCCCAGGCCCAGAGTTCAGACCCCATGACTGACAAAAAAAAGAAAAGTTAACTGCAATATGAAGTATCAGATAAGCAATACAATCTTTGTATATTTATGAGTTTGATATATTTGTTTGTTTAGAGATATATTTGTTTGTTTTGATATGAAGCAGCATGCATACTTTTTTTTTTCAGTCCTGGGGCTTGAATTCAAATCCTGGTTGCTATCTTTGAGCCTATTTGTGCTCAAGGCTAGCACTCTACCACTTGAGCTACAGCACCACTTCCAGATTATTCTGAGTATTTTATTGGAGATAAGAACTTTTCTACCAGGGCTGGCTTTGAACCACAATCCTCAAATCTTAGTCTTCTGAATAGTTAGGATTACAAGCGTGAGCCACTGACACCTGGCTACTATGCTGACTTTTAACTTGCTTGTAATCCCTCAGCGTTAGCCTCGTAAGAGTTGGCATTACAGGTATGTACCACCATGCCCATTTTGAGATGTATTTACTGAGCCTCTATGTGCCACACTCTCACACTCTAATGTGAAGCCATGAAATGGACAGATGATCTGTCTTGTGAAGTACAATACTTATTAAATGCAGTAAATCAGGTTACACAGGTATTCTTAATTCTTTTTATTGTTACATTATTTGGCTCCATAGATCTAACTAAATAGAAATGAACTACTCTAGACCATGAAAATGTACAAGTGAATCAAAAATATTTTCTAACTTAACTTTTCTAGTTCTTTCATTATCATAATCAGGACAATGTTTTTGCATTACTTCATGTCTGCATATTTTTAAAGAACTGATAAAAAAATATTGGTTTATTTCCATATAGTTTGAGCAGCCTATTTGTAAAAGGTTTAGGGAAAAAAGGAAAAGTCAAGAGTAGACTTTGCTTTCGACCAGTTATTGAGGCAGATGTTAGACAAAAATACTCTGAAATTAAACATAAAATATTGGGTTTAACATGAAGTGAATTGGCCATTAAAAAGAAAGAAAAGAAAAAAGAAATAAAATACTCTTGTGTTCTAAAGAACTTACAGTCAGTTACAGAGATGCACCCAAGTCAATGCTGTCAAATATTTCCTAGATTCCAGATTGCTTCAGCCCCATTGGTGCTAAATAGGCCAATCAACACTGTGTATCAATATTTTTTTTTGTCAGTCATGGGGCTTGAACTCTGGGCCTGGGTGCTGTCCCTGAGCTCTTCAGCTCAAGGCAAATACTCTCCCTTTTGAGCCACAGTACTACTTCCAGTTTTCTAGTGGTTTATTGGAGATAAGAGTCTCACGGACTTTCCTGCCCAGGCTGGCTTTAAGCCATGATCCTCAGATCTCAGCCTACTGAGTAGCTAGGATTACAGGTGTGAACCACCAGTGCCTGGCAATAATTTACTTTTAAAATTATGAAAATGTGGGTGTGGTATAAGTGTTTGACAACCAGGATGATATGGACACAGGCACTAGCTTTATATCTTACAATGTGCTTTTTAGCTAGGCACTGGTGGTTCATGCTTATAATCCTAGTTACTCAGGAGGCTGAGATCTAAGGATCATGGTTCAGATGTGTGACTCTTATCTCTAATTAATCATCAAAAAGCTGGATGTGGATCTGTGGCTCAAATGGTAGAGCACTAGCCTTAAACCAAAAGAAGCTCAAAGACAGGACCTAAGCTCTGAGTTCAAGCCATGGGACCAGCATAATAAATAAATAAATACATGTGCTTTTCTGATTAATTAATTAAAAATTAAGCTTTGGAGGAAAGAGTATGCTCAACTGCATCCTGGAGAGACATGGATGATTTATCATCTTCCAGAGAAGGAGGCATTCCTCTCAAACATACTGTCTACTTTCTGGTTGTTTTTGTTTTGTTTTTTTTGGTCAGTCATGGGGAATGAATGCTGGACCTGGGCGCTGTCCCTCAGCTCTTCAGCTCAAGGCTAGCGCTCTACCACTTGAGCCACAGCACCACTTCCGGCTTTTTTTTCTGCTTATGTAGTACGGAGGAATGGAACCCAGGCCCTCAGTGCATGCAAGGCAAGCGCTCTATCACTGAGCCACCTTCCCAGCCCCACATTGTCTACTTTCATAAGACTTTTCTACTTTCTAAAGGTGTATGTTGGTATTCTGGTTATTCTTTAAAAAAAAAAAAAAGATGTTACAGGTGTGGCTTGAAACAAATGTCAATTTGTTTAGTGCACGTTGAGCCATCCGTAGTCCTGTGAGACATCCAGAGGAGAGCAGAGGGTGGCCTGTCAAGTGCTGGCTTCCAGATAAGAGAACTTCACGGAACGTTTGGAGACAGGACTGCTGTCACTCCATGACAGATCCCGGGGTTTCTCTTACTATCTTCTCCTACTCCTTGCAGGAAAAGAATAACCCAGCATTGTGACCTTGAGGGGAGCATAATGAGCATGGTGCAGCCATGACCCAAGGATGAGGGAATTCAAAATGGGCCACAGAGAAGGAGGTGTTCAATATGATGAATGGTTGTTCTGAGATCAGCTGCACTAGTGGAGATGGTACTTCATTCCACTACCTTCCTTCTTGCATGTTTCCTGGGAAAAGAGACCAACCCTAAGAAGGTTAGACCCAGATAAATAAATAAATGGGAATGGATGCATTCTAGGGGTGGGCTATGGCAGGTATTGTGAAGCCCTGTCTAGATGCACACTTCTTAGGACTAACACCCTGATTTCCTCAGCTGCCCAAACGATTACCCAGATGATGGCTTGTGGCAAATCTTTCCTCTCAAAACTGCCCTAAGATGAAAGAAATTTCTTCTCTCCAGGCAATGCTAACTTTTTCCCCCAGGGGAAACCCATATTCACCTACTTGTCAATGCGCAGATGCACAAATTAAGCTCTCTTGTCATCATTTGGGACAACTCAGTCTCTATGTGATTGGTTGAATCTGTTTTTACAATTTAGTCACATTTACAAGTTAGCACATTTTATTCCTTTTCTTTTTATTCCCTTCTTTTATTCTTATCATTCCACAGAAGCCCTCAATATACAAATAAATACCAGTTTGGGTATTTTTTCCTAGGAAGTATGTCCTACCTTTCCTAGCACTTCAAAAGTGTATATAAAGGTACATATTTGTGACATCAAAAATATGCATTCCTGGGATAAATGGCATATAATAGTGATAATAGTGCATAACGCTTTAATTTTGAGTTGTCTCCTTTACTTCCAGTTCTTTCAGTATCTCCGTGGTTTGTTTGGGGCTTTTTGGGGGGGGGGTCATCTTTATTGTTAGTTACACATTTGTTAGAATCTAATCTCTTCCTGATTAACCCTCTTATTATTGTCCAATATCTTTTAAATGGCCTGAGAAATGAAGCAACTGATAACAGATTCTGCAGCAAACCTATGAGAGACTGCATCTGCTGAGCCAGATTTTCCAGGAATTTTATTAACATTGTAATCTGACCAACAGATGGAGCACAAGAAAGAAGCCTGTTTGCAAAAGGACGTTGGCCTCTCTATCAGTTAGAACACTTCAGCTCTGCAAGAAACAGATATCTTGATTCAAACTAGCTTAAACAATAAAGGCGATTTATTAGCTCCACCAACTAGAAAGTCAAAGTGCTTTTACAAGCAGAGTTTCTTATCTTCATCACAAAGCATAGTAAGTGGTTTGAGTGACTGTTTCCCCTGTTTTCCAAGGACAGTCCACAGTGCATTCTAGATGTGTAAGAGAGAACGTAGTTACATGTAGAGTGTGTCTTGGAACCACTGGGAATTAATTCTTCTATAGAACTTTGGGTGAGAAAGACCAAGATAGTGTGAATTGCAGATTATTTCATAAAGGATACTATTCTCTCTGTGTGAATGCCTGTGTGTGATTATTTTTAAATGCTGAAAATTCCTATCTTCACACTGCTTTCCTCATGATTGACAGATAATCACAATAGCATCCAGAGAAGAGTTGATAGCTTTTCTCTTGACCATCATTTAACAAATGTCCTGAATTCTTGTTTGCTGCTCAGTTTAGAGTCATATGTCCTTCCTAAGTAATCTATGGAGCAAATAGACTTGAGACCAATCAGTAGGTACCCTGAAGCAGGGAGTGAAGTCAGCCTCATCCAATATTAAGCTGAGCAAAGGGAAAGGGAAAAGATTGAAGAAACATCCATAATGTGTTCTACATTCTTCTCTTGAATTAAGGTAAAAAATTTCAGAAATGCCGGGCACTGGTGGCCCACACCTGTAATCCTAGCTACTCAGGAGGCTGAGATCTGAGGATTGCAGTTCAAAGCCAGCCCGGGCAGGAAAATCCGTGAGACTCTTATCTCCAATAAACCACTTAAAAACCAGAAGTGGTGCTGTGACTCAAGAGGTAGAGTGCCCGCCTTGAGGTGAAGAGCGCAGGGACAGCACCCAAGCCCAGAGTTCAAGCCCCATGACCAACAACAACAAAAAAAATCAGAAGCTAATCAGTGTCATGATAGTGACAAATCCTAGAAGCTGTCCAGGTGGCATTCTATCTCAATGTTAATAAAGTAAATATATCTCATGTTCTGCAGAAACAAGATTATTTCGAACATATTAATCCCAATCCAGGTAATCATTTTAATAGTTAATGTTTAATAATACTCCTTTCTGGGAAGCCCTTTTGTATCACCAAGCATTTCCCAAGCTGAACACAGAAGCAGCTTTGTGAAATGGGAAAAAATAGAATCTGAAGCTAGAGTTGATAGTGCCCCCTACCGTATCGCAAGGTCTGGAGGTGCCAGAGCCTGCTCCTCTTCTCCCCTGACTCCTGGGTGACTAGTCACTGTGAAGCAGGGACTCTCATCCAACTCCAGTCATTCTTCATTTAAGTTTCTTTCTTTCTTTTCTTTTCTTTTTCTTTTGTTGGTTGTGGGTCTTGAACTCAGTGCCTGGGTGTTGTCCCTGAACTCTTTTGTTTAACGCTAGTGCTCTACCACTCTGAGCCAGTTTTCTGGTGGTTAATTGGAGATAAGAGTCTCATGGACTTTCCTTCTAGGGCTTGCTTTGAACTGTGATCCCTAGCACTCAGCCTCCTGAGTAGCAAGGATTGATTACAGGCATGAGCCACTAGTTGCCTGGCTTCATGTAAGTTTCTAAATCCAGATTCATTGTATCTCGGGCTGAGGAACAAATATGGAGACTCTTTCAGACCTACTTTAATCTTCAAAAATATTGGTGTACAGTATATGTTAGGATATAAATAGAGGTGTTTTTTTTGTTTTTGTTTTTGTTTTTTTGTGTTTTTTTTGCCGGTCGTGGGGCTTGAACTCTGGGCCTGGGTGCTGTCCCTCAGCTCTTCAGCTCAAGGCGAGCACTCTACCACTTGAGCTACAGCGTCACTTCCGGTTTTCTGGTGGTTAATTGGTGATAGGAGTCTCACAGTCTTTCCTGCCCGGGCTTGCTTTGAACCGCGATCCTCAGATCTCAGCCTCCTGAGTAGCTAGGATTACAGGCGTGAGCCACCGGCGCCCGGCTTAAATAGAGGTTTTTTAAAGAGTAGATCCTATAAACCAATATAAGAAAGTTAAAGAGCTCATTTTCAGACTAATGGTGGCTGAATATTTAGAAATGAAGGGATCACCAAGAGTCAGAAAAGCAATGGCAAGCCAAATCATCCTTATTATAAACTTGTTACATGTCATACTGGTAATTCACTGACTGGTGCTTGGGTAGTCTCCCACAGCAGCTTTTTGAAGAAGGTGGAGAAACAATAGCTCTTTATTGGACTGTTGGGTGGAGTCACAGCTGACTGACCTAACACAATGCCTTACATGGCTACCTGGAGGGATGTCTGCTTCACAGTATCACAGGGTGATCCTCTGATTCATTCATTCATTCACTCATTCATTCTGTGCAATATTTTCTATGAATGACTTGTAGAAAGACACTCACGGTTTTTGTTTTCAATCATTTTTTTCTCAAGCTAATGAGATTTTGTTGTTGTTGTTGTGGGGCCTAAACTCTGGGCCTGGGCAATGTCCCTCAGCTCTTCAGCTCAAGACTAGCACTTTACCACTTGAGCCATAGTGCAACTTCCAGGTTTTTCTACTCATGTGGTGCTGAGGAATCAAACCCAGAGCCTCCTGCATGCAAGGCAAGCCCTCTACCACTGAGACACCTTCCCAGCCGCAGCTAATGAGATCTTTTATTCATACCACATGAATAAAACACAGCATTAACTCCATAAGCATTGACGGAACTGTTGTGACCAGGTGCCGTCTAGAATATTTATTTGTCCTATTTTGAATGGTCTCTTTTAAAAAGGGGCTTAGAAAAAATGCAGAAAGAAAAGTGAGATAGAATTGTCTGAAAAATTGTCCTATGAAGGAAAGGAGAGGGGGAAAAAGAAACATATATTTAACTTGAGGAAAAAGGAAAGATTAGGCAAGAAAGCCAGACAGCTGTTTTCAGGTAATAGGAGACAACAGGATTTTATCTTTATTTACAGGTGAGCAAATGGTCGGCATTAAATGAAATGCTCTCTGTAAATGAAAGGTCTAATGAACAGGTTGAATAAGGCAGGAGGTTCCCATTCACTAAGCTCAGCTGGTGTTCTGGAGTATGTTGAATTGACTCAGAGGACTTCAAAGAGATACTCTTAGGTACCACAGCAAGAAACTTAATGACAAGTTCTTTTGTTTTTTTTTTTCTTAATGACAAGTTTTAAAAGTATACTGAGATTATTTTCAAGTCAGGTATTTGTAAACTTGGCAGGAACATTGTTTCTTTTCTTTTTTCTTTTCTTTTCTTGTTTTTTTGGGTCCGGTCGTGGGGCCTGAACTCTGGGCCTGGGGGCTGTCCCTCAGCTCTTCAGCTCAAGGCTAGCACTCTACCACTTGAGCCACAGCACCACTTCTGGCTTTTTTCTTTTTGCTTATGTGGTGTTGAGGAATCGAACCCAGAGCCTCATGCATGCAAGGCAAGCGCTCTACCACTGAGCCACCTTCCCAGCCCCAGGAACATTGTTTCTAATCAAGTTATTCACATATTAGAAGATACTCTCAAAAAATAGACTTATAGTGAGGCACTGCTGGCTCACTCACATCAGTAATCTACTTCTGAGGCGGCGATTTAAGGATTGCAGTTCAAAGCTAGCCTGGACAGGAACGTTTGTGAGATTCTTATCTTCAATTAGTTGTGGCTCAAGTGTTAGATAGAGCACTAGCCTTGAGCTTGAGATAGCACCCAGGTCCTGAGTTCAAACCCCAGGATGGGCACCAAAAAAATAGATGTATGTCAGCCTGAGCTGAGTGTGTAGTATGCAGGCACAAAGAGAGCTTTGCAAAGCCCTTGGGTTGGGTGAATGCCTATCACGCCTGATTAGTCATAGTAGAAGTCACCAGGAAAACATTTTGCAGATGCCTAAGGATCACAAACCCTTGTTTGAAAATGCTTTCAAACTATCATTTAATAATGTCCCAAAAGAGCTTTCTAGGACATCACAGATATATATCCTTGGATTCATCTTTTTAAAAATCAAAATCTTCACTGTTCTCATACAGTTATTAATAAGAGGATTTATTTCATTCTGATCTCATGTGTATATATGTGCACACATATATATTGTTCATGCATATATATTTCAATACTTAGCTGTTTATTGAATGAACGAAGATGATTTAACAATAAAGGAAGAAATGTCAGGAAGAGATGATCAAAATAAAGAGATTATCAAAATATGACATAGAAAAATGCTTGTAGAGTTCCCAGTCATTTTATTGACATTTACTTGAATCTTCATTTCCCAAAATGGAAGTTTTTTTTCTTTTTTTTAAAAAAAGGGAGAATGTTCAGCTTAAGTCTTATAAGAATTGGTGGGGGGGGAGGGGAAAGGGCTTGTGTGTATGTATTGGTAAGCTTTTTCAGTATACAATCTGCATATAGCTTATAAGAAATTTTATTTTCAAACTAATATTTCAATAAAATTAAAGAACTGGAAGCCAGCTGTTGCTTCATTTTATTTCTCTCTTTTTATCTCCTTTAATAGCATCATGGTACCTGTATTAGTTTCCTATTGCTGCTATAACAAATTACCACAGCTTAGTGATTTAAGACAGGACATACATTCTTTTCTTGCAGTTCTGAAGATCAGAGAATCTTACAGGACTAAAGCCAAAGCATCTGCAGGATGGGTTTATTCAGAAGGCTGTAGATGTAAATCCATTTGTTACCTTTTCCTAGTGTATTTCCTCATTTAAGGCCAAATCAATTTTTGTATTTTGTCAAACTGTTCTCTCCTTTTTCTGCCCACGGCCCTCTCTTTTGTAAAAACCTTTGTGATTACATCAGGCCCACCTAGCTAATCCAGTATATTTATCCTGTCTCAAGATTCTGACCTCAATCACATGTGTGAAGTTCCTTTGAACATAGTCACAGATCCTGGCAATTAAGGTGCAGACTGGTTTGAGGGGGGGTCACATAATTCAGTTTGCCAATTCAACAATACATATTTTATTTTATTTATTTTTTAATTCTATTTTTGCTGTTTTGGTGCTAAACTTGGGGCTTAAACTCAGGGCCTGGGCACTGTCCCTAACATTTTATGCTCAGGAGTAGCACTGTACCCTTTGAGCCACAGCTCCACTTCCAGCCTCTTATGGTTTACTGGAGATAGGAGTCTCACAAACTTTCCTGCCTGGGGGAATCTCAGCCTCTTGAGTAGATTACAAGGATGAGCCAATGGCACCCAGTGATAATATACATTTTAAAAATATGACCCTAAATCAGTTTGGGGGAATAGAGAAGAACATGCTATAATCACACCAACCAGTCATTGCATGTCAAGATTATCTTCTTTATTATTTGTATTAGTACTTTCTCTGTCTTGTCATTTAAATATCTATCCAATCCGGAGAAGGCATGAACTTTAAAAACAACAACAATGGGTTCATTTCCATAACTGAACTTGTGTTGATTCATGATATCAAATCAAACTGTGCTTGGGACTTGTTAAAAAAAAGAAGAAAGTGGAATTTAATCTGGAGTCCAGCATTTGCCAGAAAGAATGCCTGGATTATCCAGAGTGACAAGGTAAAACCACCTGTTACAGGCGACCCCAAGTCATATCTGTATGGCGTTCCTCAGAATCCGAGATAGGATTGAGATTATTACGTAAAGATTTAAAATTTTTACTGCATTCTTTTCTTGTAAGAAAATTATAGGTTTCCATACAGTATTCAGAAATCATTTCTGGGTGCCTTTTACTCTATTTCCCCAACAGTGCTGCTTGCGAAACTATAAGGCAACATTACAGCCAGGATACAGATGGTGATTCAGACAAGATAAAGGACATTTTCATCACCAACTGAGTCCTCGCGTTGCCCTTTTGTAGCCATATCTGCTTCCTTCTCACATTCTTCACCTCTGGCCAACAGAGATCTTTTCTCCCCTTTGCATAATTTTCACATTTCCAGATTGTAACATAAATGGTATAATACAGTCTGTAATGTTCTGGTATTGGGTTCATTCACACAACCTAATTATATGGAGGGTCACCAGGTTGTTACATATATTCTTTATTAGTTCTCTTTTTTTAATTGTGGAGTAGTGTTCTGTTACATGGACATACCAGGGTTTATTTAACCATTTGTCTGCTAACAGACATCTAGGTTGTTTCCCTCCGGGGCCTATTGCAAATAGAGCTCACATATTTCTGTGTGAACTTAAGTCCTCTGGGGTAAATACTCAGGAGTGCAATCTTTAGGTTTTGTAGCAGTTGCAAGTTTAGTGATTTAAGAAATTGCCAAATTGGGCTGGGAATGTGGCTCAGTAGTAGGGTGCTTGCCTCATATGCATGAAGTCCTGGGTTTGATTCCTCAGTACCATATAAACAGGAAAAGCTGGAAGTGGGGGAGAAAAAGGGAAAGGGGAGAGGAAGGGGGAAGGAAGGGGAGGAGGGGAAGGAGAAGAAATCTTAACTTGCTGGGAACTGGTGGCTCATGCCTGT
The DNA here is from genome assembly GCF_000151885.1 of Dipodomys ordii. Lineage (NCBI taxonomy): Eukaryota > Metazoa > Chordata > Mammalia > Rodentia > Heteromyidae > Dipodomys > Dipodomys ordii. Next base: position 35,217,828 of record NW_012267218.1, read on the forward strand.
AATCCTAGCTACTCAGGAGGCTGAAGTCTGAGGATCATGGTTCAAAGCCAGCCTGGGCAGGAAAGTCCATGAGGCTCTCATCTCCAATTAACCACCAGAAAACTGGAAGTGGTGCCGTGGCTCAAGTGGCTTGCCTTGAGAGAACTCAAGAGCACTCAAGAGCGCTTGCCTTGAGCTGACAGAGCTAAGGGATAGCACCCAGGCCCAGAGTTCAAGCCCCACGACCAACAAAACAAAGAAATTGCCAAACCATTTCCCCAACAGAGGCCCCATTTTGCATTCCTACCAGCAGGGCATGAATGATCTGGTTTCTCACCATTCTTATCAGAATGTGGTGTTCTCATTCATCTTTTGTCTTATTTACTTCTAGTGGGTGGGCAGTAATATCACCTTCTGGCTTTAATTTGATTATTCCCCAAACCTAATGACTGTGGGGACATCCTGGCCTTTGTCATTTGCCTATTTAAACTGCTGTCTCCAGAGTCCCTTTGGTGTCGGGATGAAGTGAAGCTGACACTGAAGAGGGGAGGGAGCAGACCTTAACCTCTACTTCCACCAGGGGTGCCCATTAATGCCCATTTTACACCATTAATACCCACTTTACACATTGAACTTTTGAACAACTTTATTTAAATGGTTTCCTTTGTTCAAAAATAAGTGCCTGAAATCCACTTACTTTATCTACTTCACTTTTGTTTTGTTTTGTTTTTAGGAAATGATTTCCTGCAGCCCTAGCAACGAGTTATGCCTAAGTGTCCTTTTTCTTCTTTTATTTCTGGATAGTGAACAGCATCAGCTGCCACTAATTTCTGAAAACAGGCATTGTATCATTTACTAATTTAAAAGTGGCTCAAACATCTCTCATAAATTGTGCATAATAGTTTATAGGCAAGGCCAGCATTCCAATTATTCTTCCACATATCAGGCAGGGGAGGGTATAACAATATGCTAAAATTGAAGATATACTCATAATTTCATTGTAATCCCTTATGGCAACAAAGGCTGTACACTTGTAACATGTAACATGGATAAGAAATGTATGCAAAATGCTTGCATGCTCCTAGATTCTGTAGGTTGAATATCAGAATAGATGCCTTTCTTGGGGCACCTAAGTCCCCCTCAAATCTCGTCTTTTTGGAGGAGAGTTCTCATAAGGATACTAATATTTCAGATTTACCTTCCTATACTCAGATCTTCTGGCCTTCATCCCTTCCTACCTCCCTGCCCCCAGCTTAAGAAGTAATGTTTTATGAGCAAGTCTGAAAAATGTGTCACCATTTTAAATTGATGTCCTGCTACATTTTTGCAGTCCCACCAGTGTGGTGGGACTTCCAGAATCTCGTATTCCTGGAGGGGAGAGAGAAAGGACACTATGTAGCCAAACTCTTGCTAACGTGCTAGTAACTCATCTGCTCCAGTGAGGCCACGTGAGGTGAGCCAGCAGCAGGGGGTGAGCCAATGGGAGTGACCAACCTCCCAGAGGGCCAAAAGACAGAGGTCACTCTGTCTCAGCTCCCAGGGAGCATCAAGACCCCCCTACTGGCTTCCTGAGTCAAGCACGGCTCTCAATTGCTCCAGTACGTGCGTACACACAGCTCTCTGGAGGCCGCACGCTGGCCCTAGTGGAACATTTTTCTCCCATGCTATCATCTACCCAATTCTTCTGCTGGGAAATCTGTGAGAAGTCAAGGCTGGATCTGGTAGAAAGAGAATCAAAACAAAATATTTATGTGCTTATTCCTGCACGTGGACTTTCCCCACACATTGCTCTCTCCATAGCTATACAGGGGAGCTTCCTATGTGGTGGTCAGAAGATTCTGGAGAGATTTCGTGGCTTTCTTTCACTCTATGTGCGGTAGCAGGAATGAATGGGGACCATTCTCTTTTGGAATGTAATACTTTATGTCCTCATTGGGCCTTGAGTTGGAAAGAGTAAGTCAATGGGTAGAAAGCACATTTGTCTTGAGGTAGAACCAGGGCTGCAGGCAGCCTGGACCCTAAGAAGGGTTTGGGTGATCTCAGTTCAGGCATAACCAGGACCCCAGCAAAACTAAAGGAAGAAACAGTGTGGTTTCAGACTAACAGAGTTAGTCCTGGCTGATTCCACTTTTCCCAAGTATCCTCACTAACTTGAACTTTGACATCAGTAAGAGTTCAAAAGCACACCCCGGGCTGGCAAAGCATCCGCTCTCTTTGCTAATGGAAGTAAAAGGCCCTAGCACCTGAAGAAATGCAAGTCTTGAACCTATCCCCAAAGAAGTACAGAATCCAGACAATTCTGGTATCCATCTACTTCTGCCTTCTGGCTTTACAAAATTTTCAACAATTTTCTTGCAAATGTATTTGGATAGGGTTAGTTTTTTCTTAGGATAGAACACTATTTTAAGACTTGTACTCACTACAAATCTATAAGTCACTGTTTTCCTTTAATGTTGGCATGCAGTGATTTATTTTAGCAAATGTGCAGAACTCAGTTGGCATGCTTTACTGTGTTTGTATTTCCCTAGCACTAATGAGGCTCTGTGTAGGCCTGAAAATGCATGAATACTATTAAATTCATAAATTAATTTATGTATGTGCTTAGTTTATCTTACTTTATCATATGCTTTACACAACATGGCTGTTATTTTTGCATTATCCACAAGCAATTAAACATACATTGTTAAACTAGTTTCTACTTTTCCATAAGTACATTTCTAAATACTTTCAAATTTGTCTCTTCCATTTTGGCAATCTTGATTGCAAAATATCCTTTATGTCATAAGTCATATATAACAATTTCAAAGGTATTATGTAGACTTACCTTGTTGCGGATGTGGAATTCATTTGAACCCTTCTTCCATCCCAGGTATGTCTAGGAAGTGCCAAGAAAAAAAAATAGTTAAATGGAATAAGATAGAGAATCATTTGAAGGGTAGGCGGAAAAACACACATGATTGGGAATGGAGCCTAAAGGGTATGTTGGGGGTGGGCGGGGTGGGAAACAAGGGGACATGACGCATTCTGCTATGAGTCACAGCTTCTCCATCAGTGTGCGTCTGCGCCATTAGCAGGGACATGGTGCTAAACGTCACTAGAATCTTCACAATCCAACAGAGTCCAAAGAATTTATGTAGTAGAAACATACTGCAGCCAAACTAGTAGAGGCTCAGCTTATAACTCAGACACATACTGGCTTTTGAACTCATCAGCTTAACTTTTTTTTGGGGGGGGGGGTCCGGTTGTGGGCCTGAACTCTGGGCCTGGGCGCTGTCCCTCAGCTCTTCAGCTCAAGGCTAGCGCTCTACCACTTGAGCCACAATGCCTCCTCCAGCTTTTTTCTTTTTGCTTATGTGGTGCTGAGGAATCGAACCCAGGGCCTCATGCATGCAAGGCAAGCGCTCTACCACTGAGCCACCTTCCCAGCCCCCAGCTTAACTTTTTTTATTCAGTTTCCTTGTCTTAAAGTTAAAACAATTACCTCTGAGGCCCTTTTTGAGACACTAATGGGATTAGATCTGGTAAGTGGAGATATCCAGAGAGTTTGATTCATCTGGGCCTTCCTCTAGAGTTAGCTTCAGGCCCACTCCCAAATGACTATCAGAGGAGATATCAAACAAGATTTTTCTAGACCTTAAAGGGCCAGTGTCACAAACAGGTCCTCTTCCTTTGAAGATGAGAAACTTTATATTATATTATAGTTATAACATAAACTTCCTTTGATTATAAACTTTAAGATGCAGAACAATTGCTGCTTTAAAGACTTGAGGCAAAAATATATAAAGGAGAAAAACATATTCGCAAAGTGGCTTCCATCAAAGCAGAGGACAGCAGATGAGCAGATGGCACCTTCGATTCCTGTACCAACTGCCTTCTAGAGATAGCCCCGCTGATCACACTGAATTTGGAGAGAAAAAAAATGGCTGAAAATACAGACTCAAAATACAGTTGGAATCATCAAGAAAGTGTGAATGAATTTTGAAGAGCAATTTTTTTTATTATGACAAAAGCTTGATTTTTGATTCCTCTCCAAACTCTAGTTTTATGTATCAGAAAATCCTAGGCTCACGTCTGTCCCGTTGGTGTAGGGAAGGCTGCCGTGGCCCCATCCACGCAGCTGTTCTTTTCCTCTGGTCTCATCGATTTCAGGCTCAGCAGTATGTGACAGATGATGACAGATTTTCCTACTGGGAAGCAAGTTAGACTTGCAGGAGGGTCTGACTGACTAATCAGTTCACGTTTCTCTTCTTCTTTATGATCATCTCAAATCTCCTGTGAAGATCTTTGTTTCCCAGTAATTCTTGGCCGGTGATTTAGCATCATTTGCCTGGACCTCTCTTCCATGCCATCTTTGTCATTGCTGTCCGCTGGACAGCTTCACACAGGTGTGGCTCAGACTCCTCAGAGTCGGAAGATTATCTTTGTCTTTCCTCTTAACTCATTCTTCCAGATTAATGGCATTACTACTCTCTCAGCTACACAGGCTCAAAAGCTTTGCTGTCCCTTGCCCCCGAAATGTAAGCATTCTTAGTAGTCCACCTTTATAAAACCTTCAAATTAACTTCTTTCAATGTCCACTTTCTGCCCTACCTCGGGTACCCATTTTCTTTCAGTAGGACTGTTACAGTGACCTCTTAAAGATGACCAGTTCCATGTCATCTTACACGTTCTGCCAAAGGACAGTTCGAATGAGCTTTCAACTCTTCATTCATACCAAAGTTCCAACCAACTCCCTATCCCACATCAAAGTTTTCTGCACTAGGAGTTCAATCTTGTTGCTCCTTATATTACAATCCAAACCCTTATTGTTTTGAGGCTTGCTTGGCTTGCTTGCTTGCTTAGTCTGGCACTCTACCACTTAAGCCATACTTTTTGCTTACTTACTCTGTAGAGGAAGGCTCATGAACATGTTTTGTTTAACCTGGCTTTAAACTGCTTTCCTCCAGATCTCAGCCTCCTAAGTAGCTAGGATTACAGGTGTGAGCTAGGGATTCTTTTCTGATGCCCCCCAAATGACGATGTTTGTCATTCTCCTGAATAGCCACTTGTCTGGCATTTGTCATGAGTGGCTTCGTTACTGGCTTGAGGAGTGCTTACATCTTTGTCATACTTTTCTCCCCTGCCTGAGCCCCAGATGTGGATCATTCTAGATTCTTAATGTTAGAATGAGTTGTCTTTCAGAGAAAATACAGCATCAGTGTCCCCCAAACAAGAACACAGATTCCTTGCATTAAACTACCTAAAAATCATGGTGGTCTATCCGTCTATTGAAAAATCAAGTGGGATACAAACAAGGAGAGGTGTTTTCCTAAATATCACCTTCTGATGTTTAATTCTTTGTCTAGATTATACATTTGAATAATACAGATGCTTCGTTAGATCCGGAGTGCAGTTACTGACTACTTGATGTTTGTTCTAGAGCAATTACTCACTTCTTGTTTTGTGCAAAAGGATCATGCTGGGCTGGCACACGCCTGTAATCCTAGCTACTCAGGAAGTTGAGGTCTGAGGATCATGGTTCAAAGCTAGCCCCGGCAGGAAAAGCTGTGAAACTCTTATCTCCAATAAACCCCCAGAAAACCAGAAGGGGTGCTGTGGCTCAAGTGGAGCACTAGCCTTGAGATGAAGAGGTAAGGAACAGCACCCAGGCCCAGAGTTCAAGCCCCATGACCAACAGAAAAAAAAAAAAAAAGAAGCATGCTAGGATACTGGCAATAAAATGGATACTTTTCTAAGTCCATGAGAAGCCAGTCACCAATACTTTGCCTGAGTTTATCAAAAATGGAAGTTGGAGTATTATTATACAACAGTGAAGAATTAAAATGGAATCAATAGTACCCAGCAATTCTATCTCATGTGAAATATACACAAGTATATATATATATCCACAAAAAATGTGTGTAGTATTACTCATAATAGTCAAACAGTGGAAGTAACACAAAAGTCCATTAACTGACAATAAATGAACCAAAGTAGCATAAACATATAATGGGGTATTATTTGGCAATAAAAAGGAGTAAAGTACTGATGCATATGGATACATATTGCATCATGGATCAGCTGTGAAAATATTATGCTAAATGAGGGGTGGAGATGTGACTTAGCCATCAAGTGCCTTCCTAGAGAGGTTAGGGCCCTGAGTTCAAACCTCAGAGTGGACAAAAACATACTAGGTGAAAAAAGCCAATCACAGCTCGGTGCCTGTGGCTCACGCCTGTAATCCTAGCTACTCGAGAGGCTGAGATCTGAGGATCATGGTTTAAAGCCAGCCTATGCAGGAAAGGCTGTGAGGCTCTAGAAAACAGGCAGTGGCATTGTGGTTCAAGTAGCAGAACACTAGCTTTGAGCTGAAGAGCTCAGGGGCGGCACCCCCAGGCTCAGAGTTCAAGCCCCACAACCACCACCACCACCAACAAAAAGCCAGTCACAAAAGATCAGATATTGTCTGATTCTATTTATGTGAAAAGTCCAAAGCAGGCAAATCTATAAACACAGAAAGCAGTTAGTGACAGCCTAGGGCTTCAGGAGATGAGGATTGGGAAACTGGAGAGTGACTGCGAATGGATATGAAAATGTTCTAAAATTAATTGTGATGATGCTGACACAATGCCAAGGACATAACTAAAAGCTACAATTGTATACTGTTTAACAGTTAATTCTATGATGGAGCGGTGATTCTGAGCAAGAAGCATTATATACATAAATGGATATGTTAAATAGAACTTCCCTTTTACAACTTGTTGGAGATAATAAAAAAAACTTGATTGTATGTGCATTGTATCTCAATAAAGTTATTCAATTAAATTAATTTATTGACTGTCATTGGGCTTGAGTTGAACCACGATGCCACATCTGGTTTTCTAGTGCTAAGTTGGAGATAAGAGTCTCCTGGACTTTCCTTTCAGGGCTGGCTTTGAACTGCAATCCTCAGATCTCATCCTCTTGGGTTGCTAGGATTACAGGTGTGAGCCACCAGTGCCTGGCTCAATAAAGTTATTTTAAAAAGCTACCAAAAAGGATATCCAAAGCTTATTAAGGGATGGAGTCAAACTTGTCAAAGGTCACACAAGCTGCAAAAAGCTCTGTTTGAAGGAGGAAATACGTTTGAACAGTCACCTACCAAAAGTTCTCTTTCCAGAAACAGGCAATCAAGAAGCAGAAGAGATGACTTAGAAAAGGCCTTTCCTACTTTGCTCAGTCCCTGGGAAATCTTACTTTTATCTGAGATTAAACTTTGGTTTCTATCAGTCAGGAAATACTTCTTCCAGCATATTTCTATCTCTTAAGACAAAAATGAGTATGTTTATCCTTTGGCTAATAGGGAAGTTTTATTTTTAGCTCTGATATTAATTATGAAAGGCACTTAATATGCATGAGTATTCCCCCCCCACGCCGCTAGATATATGTGTTTTTAACACAAACAATTTAAGACTTATCTAAGCATACTGAACAACTGGGCTGTATGTGTAGGCTATAAAAAAGCATCTGTGGTGCTCATGACGGCTCCACTCGGCCAGCCAGCTGCAAGCTGGCTGACAGAGCTGGACCACAGAAGCCCTGACAGTGAATACCACGGGAAACAGTCTATAAATAGGAAGAAAATCAATTATTTGCCAAAACACACAGATTCTGGGGTGACCACACAGAAAGGAGTAGGAGCACCCCTCAGGATTTCTGACAAGTGGAATGAACCCTGGACACAAAGACAGCAATAAAGATATTATGTTCTCCTGAGCAGATGTGAACAACTAACTTAAACCCCATCACTCCATTTGGTTGCTTTCCAGCTCTCCAGAGGGAAAAGCTAGGCCTGGGAAAGTGGGAGGTGTGTGTGGGCCTTGGCATTGAGCTGTTTTTCCTTGTGCTTCTTTAAACCAGTGCACAGGAACGGGGCTGGTTTGCAGGAACCATCTGCTGACTTCAGAGATGCATGACTTCAGAGATGCTGGAAGAGTCTTTGGGAGCAAGAGGGTCCTGCTTGTCCAATGAGCATTTTGCCCTTCTTAGTCATTTGTTTCTGAGTGTGGTGCCCCAGGCCCTTTGAACACCTCCTTCACTGAAGTGCTTTCTCATCATTTCAAACTTTACTTGGTACTCCTATATTTTGGCACACAGTAGTCTTTTAGTCAGAATTTCCCTCTTGTTTGCCTACCAAATTCCTACTCATCCTTTCAAACTCACCTTTTCTCCTTGGCCTCCCTCAGGCAAAATTAGTCATTTTCACCTTGGTACTCCAAAAGCTAACCCTGTCTTAGCTCTTAAAGAACTCATGATTTGCTCTCCCCAGGGAGGGAGTGTCTCCCACACAAGGATTATAGCTGATACTTTAAAATCTCCATCACTAAGCGTGTCTGGTATAAAATAAGTACTTAATAAATGTTTTTTGAATTCCACTAGATGAGATCCTGAGATGTGGGCTGAGAATATGAAGTTGAGCCAACCAGCTTCTTGGCCTAGAAAGAGCAACAAGAATGTGTGTGTGTGTGTGTGTGTGTGTGTGTGTGAACAATGTGTGTCTTACATGGTAAAAACTACTAAACTAAATACTTATAGCCAAAGAACCAGCAGTCTCTACCGGGAGTATTTTGGGCACAGAGGTGGGGGTGTGTGTAAATGCAAGTGTGTGTGTGTGTGTGTGTGTGTATTCATGGGTGTGAGTGCATGTGTGTATGCACACACATGTAAACCACATACATTTATGAATACATGTGTGTTTGTGCTCCCCTGTATAAGTACAAGTGAATGTGTGTTCACATCTGTGTATAAATGCATTGTAGGTATAGGTCTGTTCATGTCTTTGTGTGAGTGCATTGCAAGGGTTCACATACATGTGTGCACATGTGAGTTCACATATATGTGGACACATGTATATTCATACACGTATCGTGTGTGCATATATGTAAGTGCTTTGCGTGCCTGTGTATTTGTGTCTGTGTGTGAATGCACCATGTACATATGTGTTCATGTCTGAGTGAGTTCATATATGTGTACATGTCCCTGTGTGTGTGCATGTGTGTGTAAGGGGTAATCGTCAACCATCCTGCAGTGGATGTATTAGCTTGCTATAACCATAACAAAGTACCAGAGACAATTGACTAGTTTAAACAACAGAACTGCATTGACCTTGATCTTTTAGATCTAAGCAATGTTGACAGGGCCCCTTTAAGCACGGTTAGATGGTGATTGGAACTGGCAAATGTAAAACCTGAATGCTACCACAGACTCTAGCTCTTCTCAGCGCTGCACTTGATGGAGAGACCTAGCTTTGGGGCCATCTCACAGGATGACAAAGGGTCATGTCTCTGTCTGTAATTGCTGGGCTGCTTCGTAGCATAGAGAAGAAGGCCATTGGAAATGCTCTTCCAGCCTTAGCTATCGCTGCATTCTAGTTAGCAAATTAGGTTAGAACCCATGCAGGAGGGTAAAGAGGGGAATACAGGCAACTCTGTACCTTCCTCACAAACCTGGGCAGCCAAAGATATCCATCCCTGGGCTGACTGGAAGTCAGTGTGCTTGTAACAGTATAGAATTTGGCAAGTTTCACTTCAGAGAACAAGGACTCATCATACTCTTCTCAAACTCCTGGAACAAGCAACAGGGGAATCATTTCCCACAACAAACCGTGTTTAAAGTTTACCAGGTTGGCACTCTGTTGATGTTCTTCTTTTTTCTAGTTTCATTCTTTTCTGCAACTGAAGCCCTAGTGCTCTTAGGTTCATAATCAGAATATTCAATCAAATGCCCTACATTGTGCCAGTTGAGTCAGAATCTCTGGGTGAGCCAGGAATTCTTTATGTGTGTATGCCACTGACTTAGTGACTTCTTGGAAACGTAGGAGAGGCACCCCTAGTTCTGCAGGTGTGTGGCTTCGCAATGTACTCAGCCTCAGCTTGGGTGTGGTGAGGCTCAGAGACCAAGACCAGGCCTGGTGTGGGAGGGTCAGGTTCCATTCAAGCAACTCATGATTCACCCTCCAGGGATCTTCCCACTGTTCCATTCACTCTCTCTCTATTCCTTTGTTCTCTGAAGTCACAGCTTGAATCAATCCTCATTTTTTTTTAAGTGCCAAAAAGTTTTAGCTCTTGATATTGCTCAACGCTGATGGTAGCCAGGTTAGAAAATAACTCTTGTAACCAGCTGCTGGGGTGTAAATTGGCATGATCCTTTCTACACAGCTTTTATGGTAATCTGTAGCAAGAAAATTCTGAATTCTATTTCCAGAAATGAACCCCAAGGGAAAAATGAGAGTTTCTGTCAAAGATTTGTATTTAGAATATTCATTAGAGCCTTGTTTATGATGTGATAATGTTCAACAGAGGCATAAGTCATCAAATCCACGAAGTTTAAATGTTAGATAGTCATTTAAGATTCTGTTGTTACAAAATGCCTAATGGGTTGGAAAATGTACTAAATGTACTGAGCTTAAGTCAGTCAGGCCTAGGGAGACAAAGGATGCATATTTTCCCGTAGATGTGGAAACTTAATTTAGCTTATAAACTTAGAAGTAAATATGTTGGGTGGTATGCAAATGGATACAAACATATTAACAGAAATACAGTATATTCAAGAGAGAACTCAAATAGTGTCATTCCTTAGAAAGACAAAGGCAAATTTCAGCAAAATCAAACACCAGGAGTGGATACTGGGAAGGAGTGAGGTGAAGTCAAGGGGAAGTAAATGAAGAAGAAAAGGGAGGGCAAATACAGTCAAGAATTCTATGTATAGCCTACAAAATTAAGAAGAAAGGGAAAGAGGTAGGTAGGTAGGGGAGAGATGGGTGAGAATGTTGAAAGGGGTGACATTGATTAAGATATATTCACTAACTGCTTTGTTAAATGGCAACTCCTTTGTACAACTACTTAAAGATAATTTAAAAATATTTCTATATAAAGATGACAATGAGTCGATTGACATAGCAAGTTAGTTAGAATTAAAACCTTCACAGGAAACAAACAAAAAAATCTTTCTATATGTCTATTTTCAAAACATGTTATCTAATGAAATATACTTTGTTGTTTTAGGGGGATAGGAAAGGCACAAACACTGAGTTGCCATCACTGAAATTTTCAGAAAAGTTTCACTAAGTCATGGCTTTCTTCTCTTAAGCTGAGGACAGCCAGTTTGGGTAGTTTTAGAAATCCACATTTGAGCTGAGCTAAAAGGAGATAGTTAACAATAAAAAAAAATTAGCAGTTCTGATCAGCCCTGTTAGATTTAATTTTGACTTTTTTTTGATTTTTTTTTTTTTTTTTTGGTGCTGGTCCTTGGGCTTGAACTCAAGGCCTGGGTGCTGTCCCTGAGTTTTTGTGCTCAAGACTAGTACCTAGGCCAGAGCTCCACTTGCAGTTTCTTTTTAATTTGGTAGTTAATTGGAGATAAGAGTCTCATGGACTTTCTTGCTCAGGCTTGCTTTGAACCACAATCTTCAGATCTCAGCCTCCTGAGTAGCTAGAATTATAGGCATGACCTACCTTGTTTTGAGTTTTGATTGGTCTCTTACTATTTTACAAATTTATATTAAACAAACTTCCTTTGGAAGGCATAGAGTAGTGAATAATAAGAACTGCTAATAATAAATATGTCCATAAACAAATAAACCATGTTTCAGTTAATTGAGTGATACTAGCAAGCTTTTTAAAGCTCAGATGTGATTCTTCAGAGCCAGGCTTTTACAAAGTTGTCAACAGCGTATGAATTAGGATGGCAGTGAATTTCCAAGTCTGTCTCTTAACTGTTAATTGGTTCCAAATTGTCATGCAATTAAAGGGACTCCTGAGGTGTCACCTTCTCTTTACATTTTCATTTTTCAGAATACATTAATATGAAAATCAAAGCTAACGGCTCTAAGAGCTGGGTGGGTTTATCACAATTTAGAGTGCTTACATTAGATTAAGTGATGCTTCAATATTTTTCTTTAAAACAGAACCTTGTATGCTTAACCAAAAATAGATGGTTAGCATTCATTTATCTCGTATTAGAGCTCCACAAAGATACCAGGTTACATGTTGACATCAACTGGCACTCTTCACTTGAAACTTACAGTATCTGACTTCTGGTTTTCAGAATGAATGAGAAAAATGAAAACTAAAACAAACAAAACAAGAACACTAGGTTCTCGGTAGCACAGCTAAGACCACAGTCTCTTCAAGGATTGTCCTCAGGACCAGATTTGGTGTCCTCAACTCTGTTGGCTTTTCTTGGGACACATATCCACCTTAGATCTGGGGATTAGTGACTGACCACCTTATGACGTTTTGAAGGGCGCTAACAGACAAAGAGACATGGACATCAGAAACCCAGATTTGTTCACTGCCATGTCCTTTAGGTCCTGGGAGTTCCAGGACCATTCCATTATCGGACAATTGTTATAGAACTAGCCACAGGCTCGCTTCTTATTTCCAGACTGACTTTGCTGCAAGGGAACAGCACAACGTAGAAGACAAAACAAAACAAGTTGGGGAAATGGCAGTATCTTTTGTGGATTCTTACACGTTAAAAGCCTAGTTTTTAATTTTTTTAATTAAAATTAATTTTTAAAAGTTATCTGTAAGTAGTTGCACAAAGGAGTTTCAGTTCAACCAATCAATGAGTATAATGCATCTTGATGAATATCACCCCTTCTATCCGTCTCCCCGATCTCTACCAACCCAGCCATTTCCTCAAGTTCCTTGGTTCCATTTTTACGTAAGTATGTTGAATATTATGACTGTATTTGTCCACTCTTGCTCTCTCCAAAGCCTAGTGTCAGTCAAATCTTGATTGAATCTGTGTGATCTTGACTCCATTTCTAACTTTCCCTGAGCCTCAGTTTTCTCATTTGTAAAATATAAAACCAAAAATATTTCATTAGGCTTCTGTTATTTTTGTAGAGAATGCTTATTGTAGAGCCTGGCCTTAAGAAATGGTGGTTAGAATTATTATTCTAAAAGCAAATTCTCGCTCAAGTGCTAATGATGGGAATTTATAAGGTCATATTTCATTAAAGCTTAAAGACATAGCAACCCTATGTATATTCTTGGGCTCTAAACAACCAAACCAAGTAACAAGGTAAGTGATGGAAATTCACTGGCACCACCGACTGGTACTCCCTGTCCACAGGTGTGCCCGGGCCTTGTCCACACAGGTAGCTAGGGTTTACATTTGATAGCAATTGGGCATCAAGGCAACATGCTCATGATGAAGATTCACTCTGGCTTTTTCTTTTTTAACAAAAAGATTTTCTCCCTGGTGACTTGAACACAATGCTATAAAACATCACATTTCTGCAGAATTTCAATGATATCCAATTTATCTTGTGTCTATCTTTTAACAAACTGGGGCAGTTGCTATAGCTCTAGGGTACATCCATGCGATGACGTAAGTACAAATGAGTTTCAGGCCAACATTGTGTGCTGGGAATTAGGAAATCAAATGCTTCTGGTAGCAACTCTCTAAAGAAGGATTTTTATCACGAAGAATGACTGAAGTCCGGGGAGAGGATCCCACTCACTTAGTTCATCACAAGCACTTAATTAGGAATGGGAAATGGGGGAAGGAACTGTTTCTAATTCAGATTTACCAATTATCCTGGTGTGACCAGAGTTATATCTGGGGGTAGGGTGGGGGGAGGCACCCAGAACATTTCCTTCCTGTGGAAATTGCCAGTTGCAAAGTTTATCCTTCCTTAACTACCAGCAACAAATGCCAGCTTTCAAAAGACTCAGCGTCAACCCTCAAAACAAAAAAGAAAAACCAACAACAAAAAATGAACAACTCTCCCAACTTAGAATTTGTAAAAATGAAGGACACAGAAAGCATTTGGTGTTCATTGACCTAGTTTTTGTTTTCATTACCTTGCAGAGCCGATTTGAGGTCCAGGATGAAATGGGTAATTCCAGCCCTGAGACACTGTACATTTGATGTTGGAAGACATGATGTAAACACACAAAATCCTAAGGCCAAGAAGAAAATCAGTTCACAATGAAAACTCATTTCTGTGAATCACAGGCTTGGTGGAGTGGGAGAGCTAGGGGTGGTTAAAAAAAAAAAATCCCTGCTCTGCTCAGCTGGAGATGTCAATCAGTGAGTTGATTCTCACTTAAAGGAACAGGGTCCACATTAGTCACCAGGTCATGTTTAAAGGAACACACACACACACACACACACACAATTTGTTGAAGTCATTTCGGATGCAGGAAATCCTGTGTTTATTACTCTAGGAAATACTATATAATATCGTGGATTTCCACTCCCTCCCCCCCCCCCCCCCCCCGCCCGTCCCCCCCTGGAATGCCCTTTTGAATTGCAACTTGGCAAGGGAGTCACTACTGATAAGAATGTTGCTCAGGAAATGACAGTGAGACCATAGCAGCTCTTACAACACCAGCCCTCTCTCTTTGCTTTTCCCTCAGGTTCTCTCCAAGTTAGAGACAGGCAGCCCAGCGACTCCCAGGTCCATCCTGAGCCTTGTCCTGTCCCCATGTTAATGCTTTCAGACTGTTGCCATCTTGTTGAAACATCTCAAAGGAACAGGAGATATATGCTTTGAAAATGATTCTAGCCATTAGAATGTAAGGTGGAAGACGGGCAGTGTGCTACTGCACACTGCAGGCTGGGCTGTCTAAGGAAGTCAAGGAAATGGGTATAAAATAGGCATTGCCTAAATACCACACCAAGTAAGCAACAACGCCTGAGGTGGTGATTAGGCTGCTCCCTCTAGTCAAAAAATCAGGAGTTGAACCGTTGGGCTGGCCTTACACAGCATGACAAAGATGTGCAAGAAGAGTATATCTAATGGAGAGCCATCTCAGCAGAAGATGGTGACGGATACCTGCAGGTGAGTGGAGGCTGAGCTTTATGTAATGTCACCAGTACTGCCCAACGGTCAGAAGACTTCAAGTGTGATAGTCCTATGTGTTATTACTAGACAGAGCAAGCGTCCTCTTTCAAATCATGTTAGTTGGGAGAAATTCCTTCAGATTCTATTTGTCTTTGTTTTTTGAATTTTTAAGTTAAACATTCATTCACTTTTAGTCATTTCCCTCCACCCTTCCTTCCTTCCTTCCTTCCTTCCTCTTTCTTTCTTTCTTTCTCTTTCTTCCCTTTCCTTTTTTCTTCCTCTTCTTCCTCTTCTTTTTTTTTTCCTTCCTTGTTTTCTCTTTTTCTTTCTTTCATGCCTTTTTCTTCTCTCTTTCTGGTACTGGGGCTTAAACTCAAGTACTGTTCCGTAACTTTGTTTAAAGCTGGCACTCTACTGTTCCAGGTCTGGTCCACCAGAGAGAAGAATGTCATGAATTTTCTGAGATCCTTAGATCTCAGCCTCCTGAGTAGCTAGGATTATAACTGTCAATCAGTGGCTCCTGACTTATTTCTCTTTTAAAGAAATGAAGCCAAGTTCTAGGCCAGCCTGAGCTATATTGCAACTGTTCTACCTCAAAAGAAAAAGAAGTGATAAAAAAAAATACCTTTAGCTAGGCACTTGTGTAATCCCAGCTACTCAGGAGGCTGAGATCTGAGAATCGTGGTTCAAAGCCAGCCCAGGCAGGCAAGTATGTGAGACTTTTATCTCCAATTAACTACCGGAAAACCAGAAGTGGGGCTGTGGCTCAAAGTGGTAGAATGCTAGCCTTGAGCAGAAGAGCTCAAGCACAGTGCCCAGGCTTTGAGTTCAAGCTCCACAACCAACAAACAACAGCAGCAGCAACAACAACAAAAAACCTTTGGCCTATGTTTTCTATGTATACAGTTGACTGTATTCTATGTATAATGGCTTTCTTTTCACATGCTATAAACTTATATCCATTATTTTATAAGTTAAAACAGTCAAATTTAGGATATAAAACGTAAGAGCTTCAGTCAAAATACAATTTGAGGTAGACAAAAATACATTTTTTAGTTTAAGTTTGATTCACTTATTTTATTGGGCATACTTAGACTAAAGAAATAATAGTTTCTTTTTATCTGAAGTATAACTAGGATCTTCAACTGGCAGCCCCATAAAAGTGGACACAAAATTGTTTTGGGTTAACTTTTTTTAGAGAATTGTACTCTCAAATGATGACAGTATTTTGTTTTTGTTGTTTAAACTCTTACCTTTTCTTTTTGTCGGTTGTGGGGCTTGAAGTCAGGGCCTGGGCGCTGTGCTTGAACTCTTCTGCTCAAGGCTAGCACTTTACCACTTTAAGCCACAGCCCCACTTCCTGTTTTCTGCTGGTTAATTACAGCTGAGGCTCATGGACTTTCCTGCCCAGGCTGCCTTTGAAGTGTGATTCTCAGATCTGAGCCACCGGTGCCCACTTAACTCATATTCTTTCTGTGTATGTGGTTTGAGGAAAAACCACACCTGAGTGGTCTCAGATGGGGTGATTTTGCTACTTGGTTGTCACAACGGGCAAGGGGATGTTGATCTAACATCTAAGTGGCAGAGGCTGCTGAGACTGCTGAACACGTCTCCCCAGGGAAGAGTTACTCCATGGGAAATGCTGTAGTGGCTGCTGAGAATTCTGTCCATAAATATTTGAAGAGTGAAACCCCTCTTTTCAATTTTACCTTTGTCTAAATGAATATATTAAACCAACACCATCAATTGTATTAGGCACATGCTCTCTTTTTTTCCATATTCAGTCTATGATAGAAAGAGACTCACAGGTTGCAATCATTTAATTCAAAGTCAACACACACTGACCGAGATTCTCCAATATGTCAGCTATTGTTCCAAATGCTGGGAAGGAATACTCAGGGAACAAAACAAACATTTTGTTCTTCATGTATTTTAAATGGAGTAGGATGTATGGGGTAGGATCAGGAGATTTAACTAACATGATGCAAAATATGCATAAGTGTGCATAAGTGTTACACGCAAATACCACAGGACTGAGAACGGGGTTTGGTTCTGAGATGGACAGGAGTTGTGGTTATCATTTGGGTAGTGGAAAAGTTGTTACTGAGCAGGGTGCCTTAGAACCAAAGCCTGGAAGGAGACGACAGAGAAAGTTCTATGGTATCTGAGAGAATCATTTTAGGCAAAGGAAATAGAGGTGCATCTCCAAAGTGGGTCCGTGCTTGGCTCTGAAGGAAGAAGAGGAAGCCAGTGTAGCTGGAGCAAAGGGAGAAAGAGGGCAAGAGGTGACAAGGAGTGGGGGTTGGGGGGGGCGATGGTGCTGGGCCAGTGTCCAAATCATTAAGAGCAAGGAGGTCATTGCGAGAACTAGCACATTTCTAAGTGAACTCAGAAGACTCTGGAGAGTTTAGGCAGAGAAGCATGTATTCACATGTATTTAAAAAGCATTATGTTGCTGTTAGAATTAAGAATCATGTGTCAGGTCCAAGACCAGAGAGGTCAGTTTGGAGGCCACAGCAAATAGTCCAGGAAAGAGATGGTGATACTTTGTCCAGAGTGGAGATATGGGAACAGAACACCTTTGTACAAATTCTGAAGGCAATAATTCCTATAGGAGTGGGTATGGCTTATGAGAGAAGGGAAGAGGGAGACTGGCTATTATTTTTGCTATAGTAAACCACAGTAGGAACGAGTTTGAGGCAGTGGATTGGTTCAGTTTGGGGAGGTGTTGAGTTTGAAATATCTAGTAGACTTCCAAGGGAAGAGCCTGAGTAAGATGCCGAACACAAGATTCAGGAGGCCTGGACTTCAGATACATCAGAATGTGAGCCGAGCATCTGGCTATCTCTCTCGGTCCCTTCCTCCCTCTCTCCTTTCTCCCCCCCCCCATCTCTCTACACATACATATCTATGATGGAAAACCTCATATGTGTAATTTTAACTCTACTAATATTGAAACCTTAAATTAGAAAAAAAAATCTTAGAATCTCTAATTTTTAAATTTAAAATTAGGAGCCAGGTGCCAGTGGCTCACACCTGTAATCCTAGTTACTCAGGAGGCTGAATCTGAGAATCATGGTTCAAAGCCAACCTAGGCAGGAAGGTCTTAAGACATTTCCAATTAACCACCAGAAAACTGGAAGTGGTGCTGTGGCTTAAGTGGTAGCACGCTTGCCTTGAGCTGAAGAGCTCAGTGACAGAACCCAGGCCAAGAGTTCAAGCCCCATGACTGACAAAAAAAATAAATCATGATTTTCCAAATATTAAATATGCCAGTGAAGAAAATAGATAAAAATCCCTGCCCTTGAAGATCTTGGACTCTACTACAGAGAATGGCAGACAACTCACAAGATATGTAAATCAATGACATTAGCGTACAACAAGTAAATTAGTATAGCAAACTGTAAGGTAAATATGAGATTGGGCCTCCCTGAAAAAGTGTCATCCAGAGGAAGTTATCCAGAGTTAACCAGAGGAATACCGCAGCCCTGGGGACTCATCAGTGCAGAGGCTTTGAGGAACACACACTTGAGTGACAGCAAGCAATCCCTGTGGCTCAAGTATGTCTTGCGGTGTATATGAAGCAGGAGGCTAGCTCATGGAGGGGCTTGTCATTCATTGTAAAGCCTTTGGCTTTTACTCTGAATGAGTGGGGGCCTGTTAATTGATGAGACGGGAGCCAGGGATCACTATATCAATGCATTTATAAAGACAAAGCCTCTAAGTTGTACAAGTCTCTCCCTTTGCATCTCTTCAGTATACCTCATTACATATGTGAATGATGACATCATCTCTGCTTAAAAGTGGATCAGATTCCAGGAGATGGTAAAATGATCATACCTGTGTATGCTAGGATGCTTAGGGTACAAAGAACGTGGTATGATCTGATTGCTGATATTCTTTTAACCTTTAAAAACCAAGAAGGTTTATCAAAATAGGTAGGCTTTTTTTTAAACCATTATACCTTTACTAAATAAATGCCTTAGTTCTACTTGATTTTGCTTTTCCTCAAGGATGCTAATTACTACCATGTTGGATTTCCACTCTGTGCCATTCATTCCTATACTCACACTAACACCAACACACACACACACACACACCTCCTTTTATGTCACATTTACCTATTCAGATTTCCTAACCCTTTGTTAAAGCCACTTTAATATGTACTGCTCTTACTTGCTTAGTTTTGTTTCTTACCACTTGTAAAGAATTTAATTCCATTGTTTAGATTATATGCATACGGATACATGCATGTAATACACACATATACATGTTTCTGTAGATTGTCTTTGTTTCTACATTTCATACTAAAATGAATAATAAATTCCTTGAAACAGCAGCAGCTGACTTCACAGTTGAGTCAGAATGAATAGAAGATAAACCTGGTACCTTCTGTTGTGCCAAAAAGTTGCTAATTATTATTTTATTATTATTTGGAGCATCTTACAAGGACATAGAAGCATGCTTGAGGGATCTCCTTGCCACAATTTTATGCACAATTTGTGCATAAAAATAAGTAGTAAGTTATAAACTAACACAAAATGGGAATTTGTGAGCTCATACTGATAACAGTAAACTAATAGAGGGAGTGGGAAGGTTCTTGCTTAGGACCAACTGGGAATTCCTAATCTCAGTCTAATAAAAACAAACATCAGGCAAACAAGGAAAATTGAATTAAAACTCTGTGTGTGTGTGTGTATGTGCGTGTAGTAGGGCGTACTTGCATTAAATGACTCCTGTATCTACTTCCATCTTCAAAGACAGAATAAAAAGAAATCCTATGACTCCCATCTCTGTTCCTGTCCTCATCTCTGACTTGGATTCTCCTCATTCCCTACAAGGCCTTTTAGATTAGATAGGCCATCTTGGCTAATCCAGAATAATTAATATTTCTCAAGATCATTAATTAGATCTGCACTGTTTCTTTGCCTCATGAAATAACATCTTGACTTCTTCTAGTGATTATTAGGACCTAGAAGTCCTTGAAGGCCATTATTCCACCTACCAAAGGACTATTCCTAGAAAATATCAGTATCATAAAAAGTAATACTAGAGGTGGATATGATACTAAAGAAATAGGATGCTGAGAGTTGGTGGCTCATGCCTGTAATCCTTGCTTGTCAGGAGGCTGAGATCTAGGGATCACAGTTTGAAGCCAGATGGTTAGACTTTTATCTCCAATTGTTATGCACTTTCAGAATTGTCCTGTTACCTTTCCTTTCCCAAACACGGTGAGGAGTGTTTTTCTGTGGTGGGCACTTTAATGAGTGTAAGTAGTCAGGGGGATAGGTCAGTCAGGGTCTTTTTCCAGTCTAGTGAAGGAAAAGTCAATGGCGGTTGAACTTAGTAACATCATTTTTTCAGGAAGATCCTTCCTGTGTGTCAATAGTCTTGGGGCGGGGGGGAGGGGCGGTGCAGTGGGATAGATCCCTCACTCCTAGCAATGCCTCTGGCTCACACTGAAAGGCTCAACCTTTATTGTGAACTCACCAGCCATAAAAAAATGTCAGGTCACTAAGCAGCTGCTGCCTTTCAGGGTCAAATAGCTCACAATTAAGGCAGTAGAAAACCATTTTCTGCAAAAAGCATTTTGAGAGAATCCCTAATAATGAGGTCTTTTGATGTAGACTCACTAATGAAGCTGGGAAGGAAGAGAGGGGGAGGAAGGAGGAGGGGAGGAAGGAGGAGAGAAGAGGGAGGAAGGGCAAGGTCTTCTCGAGAGTCTTTTAATACTTCAACTTGCAAAACCCGTTTTGAACTTCCTAAGAGTGACTGGCTCATTAGTCCTTTTAGTTTGCCCTCTGGCTTCTAAGGAGCTAAAACATGGACAGGAGAGAGGAGAGGAGAATGTCTGAGCTCTCTATTCCAAACCGAATACATTTTGATGATTATTACAGTATGTCTTGTGGTTAGTATCAGTTCTCCAACTTCAGTCTTCTTTAAAATTATGTTAGTTTTGTTGGGTATTTTGCCTCTCTACAGAGACTTCAGAAACACTTTTTTGGTAAACACAAAATAATTTTGTTTGAATTTCATTGAATCTTTTGATCAAATTGGTAAGAAGTAACATCCTAACAATATTGAGTCTTCCTATCTGTGAACATGAATATTCTGCTTGCTATTTCTTTGGTTCTTTGATTTCGGTCACCAGATCTATGTAGTATTCCTCCAGTAAATTCTAATTTCATTAGATTTATATCTATGTACAGCATTCATCTGTGAATGACATTGTACTTTTAAGCCATGGGCAGAAGAACCTCTGTACCTCCCCTCTTTATAGAAACATGGTCCGGTATCCTCTCTGGTTACCCCTTTTTATCCTGAAAAACCAAACAAATGAACAAAAAAACCTGACAGAAAACAGTACCCAACCTGATCAGACTTAGAATGAACTGTCATAGATCAAGATGAGACATTAATAAGAAATATTTACCACCATTTGAGGGACTGTAGGATTTTAGGGTTGTTTTTTTGCCACAAAATGTCTCTACATGGCCATAAGTAGGTGTAAATGAGACAAGCAAATAGTACTAAAAGTATATAAAATTATTGCCTTTCTTCCTTTTCTTGGAACTCTAGGCTGAGAAGCAGAAAGAAGAAATACTTTATCCAAATGTCATAAAGAAATCATACTTAGGGATTCCTAAGGCATTCTTCCCCCTGAAGAACCAAAAGATATTAAGGCATGATAATAAAGGTCTCCTTCTCTCAGGAGGTCCAGGTAGGTGAATTCCTCCTGGTTTGAGGCCAGTCTGGTTACATAGTGAAGACCAGACCAGCCTCAGCTACATGGTGAGACTCTGTCTCAAAAACTAATACAACAAAACCAAAGCCCCCCAAAAGCCCTTATGTCTGAAATTTCTGGTGTGCAGTCTTGTGTTCATGTGGGAAATGTAGTTGATTGCAGTCGGTAAATGCACACCAGGAAGGAGACCAAATAGATCTGATGTTTTCCTCACAAGGTAGATACAAAATCATTGATTGACATGTGCTTTGGAAATTAAACTCATACACAATAAACTCTTCCCTCTAAGAGTTCTATACTTTATTCATGATAAAGAATTCATAGATTTAAAGTCATTCCTTAATTACAAACTTACTAGGTCTGTAGATTTGAGTTTAGATGATCAAGGTGGAATAGGGCTACAAGACACGAAACAACGTACAGACCACATGGAAAAACAGAAATGCTCAATAGTGTGGTAATCTAGAAATGACCTGACGCAGGAAGCCCTTGGCCCCTGACTTTAAATCTGTCTGCACAGAATGCAGCGAGTCTCAAAGCTAGTGTTTATGGAACTAAATGATACCAGGAGGTTGTTAAGCCTTGGGAGTTCATAGTTTTATGGTTTCTACTTGATAGGAAACAGCTGATGTTATTTTTTCCAAAAAAGTCTCAGAAAGTTTTCCCTTCTAGAACTTTGACTTTCTGAATAAGTGTCTAAACTTGTTAAATAAAGGTTATCAGTTCACCTCATATAAACTCACTACAGGTTAAAGAATAGGGGAAAAATTCTGGATGGGTCACATAACTTACTTTGCTGACAAAAGCACATTTTCTCCATTGATGACACACTGGGGTTAACGGAAGACACTAATCCTAAGTGTAATAATCTGCAAGTTCCATACTTTCCTATATTGCTATCAATAATCAAGGTCAGCTGAGGATCTACATGGTGCATATAACTGCATTTAAATCTACAAATAGGCAATGGTGCATTCAGTTTATGGGATGGAATAAACATCTGTCTGACATGTAAAAGAATCTCCTCTCTGAATGTCAGCTGCAGAGAATAATTTTAGATGCTTTAGATGCTATGCAGTTATCAAGTGACTTGATGGAAATCAAGATGGTTAGCAATTAAAAGAACATTCTAGTTCCTGTGTCCATGCCAAAGATAGAAAGGATTAGTCTGTGGGCTGTTTAGACAGTTTGTTTATAACTTGACCTCAAATTGGGTTGAAGGTGGCTAAGCAGCCAAAGTATAGAATCAATGGGAAACCCCTAAATTTCAGGGTGTTTATAAAACATAGATCTTGATCTAAGTGATACTGCCCATATTATTATTTATTTTCTAATTGATTGATCTCATCTATGATGGGAAAGTGTTAGGGTCAACACAGACTTACAGTCTTAAAACTTTATTTTTATTGTTTGTGCTGGACCTGGGGCTTGAACTCAGGGCCTATGCAATGTCCCTTAGCTCTTTTTGTTCAAGGCTAGCACTCTGCCACTTGAGCCACAGCTATACTTCCAGTTATGGAGATAAGATAAGAGTTTCACAGACTTTTCTGCCCCACTGGCTTTGAATCATGATCATCAGATCTCAGCCTCCTGAGTAGCTAGGATTACAAATGTAAGCCACTGTTGCCTGGCTTTAAAACTTAATTTTAAAAAAGGAAATCATTCAAAATGAAAAAAGGTTCTTTTCTATACTCCAGCTGAATAATTTTACCAGTACCTCTACCACATGTAACACAGAATTATAATAACTCAAACATAAACCAAAGTACAGAAAGAAGTCCTTTATCTTGGCCTAGACATAGTAAATGTTGACATAACAGAAAATGAAACCCATCTAGATGTGTTTTGCACGAAATCTGTATTTAGTGATTTAGGGGACAATTTTCAGTATTCAAATTCAATAATGGAATGAACAAAGAAGTTTAATGATGCTATTTTAATAATTCATAGAAAGCACATATGTACACCCAATGAAGTCATCTTTATTGCATATTGCTATTTTCTTTTAAAAAATGTACAGTCTCATAACACATCTTTTTTTTTTCTCTTGGTACTATACCAATAGTCTTGCACCTAAAGACTAAGTGGTTCCAGCTACTAAGCTAAGAAGATAACAAGACATATAATTAAGTTTACAAATTATAATGCATTTTCTTTTTGGCATTAATTTAAAAAACAAACAAACAAACAAATTTAAAATACACACCCAAGAGAGAAAAGTGGCTACTTACACCAGCACCAGTCTAAAAAGTAGTTTATAATTTTGTTTTCCTCCAACAATGGCACATGGAATTACCTGCACACAGTTTTCAGGGACAGAACCAAAAGTGGAAATGGCAAAAGAGGCCTACCAGGACGGCCGTATCAAAATGACGGTGATTAAAAAAGGGCAAGAGGGACATATGACACAAACTTGCTCCTTATTGTGACTCTCCTTCCACTGGTCCATTCCTTATGCTGTAAGACAAAGTCATTTTCAAAATACAGTTCCAAAATGGAGCCAGACCAAATTTCTCCTGCTATAAATAGAAAAGAATATATATAGAGGCACTTTAGTTCAGGAACAGAGAAAACCATCATTCTATCCCAGTCTTTCTCCTCTCCAGTCCTGTTTTGGAACCAAGTCTCCATCTGCACCTGAACAAGGTGAAGATGCAGACTTTGGTTCACTCGGGGTTGGGAGAGTATCACCTCTGCTTTGTATTTATAACTACTTTATTTGCAAGAGTCCTTTACTTCTATATAATGAATAGAAAGTCGCTAAGTTTGCAACGAGGGGAAACAAATGTAAAAACCACAGCTCTTGACAACTCTTAGAGCACGATTTCACAGCTTTCACACAGCACAGATACCCTGCCATCTGTACCACGCATTAGAGTTTATACAAATTACTTCTAAATATGAAGATTCCTGTATAGCACAAACATTGATATTACTCTATTCATACCTGAAAAACCCCATCAGAATGAAAGCTCCTTGGGGGACAGGAAGTCTTGTCTTGCTTACCACTGTAGCTCTACTGTACCTGGTACACAGTAGATTCTTAATAAATATGAATTGATTGAGAAACTCAATTTAGTGAGTAAATAATGTTTGAGTGCAACAGGAAAAACTACTCTCTCCACAGGAAACCCAACCACAACAGTATAGATGGAAAGAGAAGAGAAAAATGATAGCCCCTCCCCCCAACTACAAATAAATAAAGCCAAAGGAAAAAAAAAAGTAACAGTCCTCTTTATATATCATATAATTTAAGGATATTAGGAGTTGGTAGGTTAATGGTAAGTATCTATATCTTTATTTTCTAATGTTCATTGTTTTTATTCATTTTTCCCTGAGAGCTTTATTTTTTTTTTTTTTTGGACTGAAAATTTACAGGTAGCTTTACTGACACACAATTTAAAATGACAACATAGAACAGCAAGCAAACCACTTCAATATTCTTTGAGATAAATAGATGTAGGCATCTCTGAGGACATGGTTGACACTTTGTGTACATTCTTGAGTGTCTTTTTCAGTCCAGACCTGTATTTACAGAAGATTCAGCTTGTCCTATAAAACTGAAAATAGAAAAAAAAAAAGGCACCCCATAAAAAAAATCTTAATTAAAAAAAATAATATTTATCCCTTCAGGGAATCTTTCCTCTAAGTCTTGGGTGGGGAATCTTATTTTGAAGATCTATATATCTATATTGTTAGCGCCAACAAGCACATTCTGGCATAGGTTGCATTTAGAAAGTGCCTTGTTTTCTTTTTCCTAAATTGTTTTTCTTTCCAAAAGCAATTTAAAGAAATCATCAAGAGCACTTGGCAGAAAACTTGATGAAATTAGGGTGAACAAATTGATGTTCAAATTTTAACTATATAAAAGAATTCTGATTGACATTCTACATAATACAAGTCGTGTGCAAGATGTTCTCAATAAACATTTACGGACACTACCCCTACATCAACCTCAGGGATGCTCAGCTTGTCCTGTTAATTTAATTAATGTGATGTCCCGAGCATCACACTGTTGGCCATTTAAGACCATTTTAAATCTATAATTTTCCAACTCCATTTTCATTGATAAAAATAATTTTGAACTATACCAAGCTTGGGAAATCATAAAATATTTCACAAGCCTTTGTTTTTTTTTTCTATCCTTTTTTCTCCCTCTCCCCCCATTTTTGTAAGCTAGGGAATGTCTGTTTATCTCTTTTAGGAGATAGTATTGTGCTTCTGAACAAATATGGTGTTCAGGGAAAGAAAATGAGCCACACTCAATATGAATGAATACATGAAAGGTTTGTGAGCACATACATTAACATAAACATTTTAACCATACATATAGGTCTCTAGACGACACTCAGACTTCTATATACATTTTATATATATATATATATATATATATATGTACACATACATTTACATCCACACACATTCACACGTTCACTCACAGACGAGGGAAGAAATTGCCACTGTTTGGATTGCAAGGCAGTGTAATGAAACAGTCTAGTCACTTCAAAGGGCTGCTACTGAGCTTTCCAGGAAAGGATTTTAAGGAAAATTAAAAATTCAGTTTCGTGATTGGTCTTTCTCTGCTGCTGTCCGTCACCTGGTTGGAAATGCGTTTCCGGTTCCGTTTCAGTTTAGAAAGGTCTTTGTCAAACACTTCTCCTGAGCGCAAAGCTGAAACAAGGTCATCAAACTCTCCGCTTTCCTCACTGTTCTCTTTTGCTTTTCTCATTCTCCTTTCCCGTTCCCGTTGCTCTTTGAGCTGCAAATAGAAAAGGAACCTCTGAGACAAGGGTTAAAATGCTGTGCTTGTCTTCCATGGAGAAGACTTGTGAGACATATGATAATGACTCATTCACGCTAAAGTATGTTCACCTAGGGCTGCTAACTTCTTCAGATGACACAAAAAAGGGGTAACTGGGCAAGGACCCTCATTGTCACTTGGTAAATCTAGTTATATTCTCATTGGAAAAAAAAAGAACAATTGAGGCAATTTATGTTTCTTTAAGAGATAAAACAAAGTATGGCTAAGAGAGATTAAATGGTCATTAGGCCACTCCCTTGATATCAAAGGCTTACCCAGGCCTGAACAGCAAAATAATGCACATACATTAGGGAAAACTGACAATTCAGATAAAAAGGGGGGGAAATCCTTAATTCTAGTATCAAGAGATGACCATTTTGAAGCTTTGTTGATTTATCCACTACTACTATTATTTTTCTCACTAATTTTTTTAGCAAACTTTCACACAGAAATCAATTTTATAAATTTTGACGAATGACTAAATATTCTAAGACCTGTCTTTTGACAACCAAATGAATATCCTATTGTGCAGCGATTACATTATTTAGAACTGTTATTTTCAAGATTGGTTTTAATAAAAAAAATGCTGCTGGCTTTGTGCAAATGTGTAATTAGTTCTGTAGAATAACTTCTAAGAAATGGAGCTCTAGATCAAAAGGTCATGGATTATATCTGTCAAGTCTTCAGAGACACACTGTCAAATTACCCAAGAGAAACATGATGCTAATTTAAACTCACAGCAACATTCTAGAAAGCATGGCTGTGTCCTCTTTTTGCCAGCACGTAAGAGTGCTGTCACTGGGGCTGGGGCTTTAGCTCAGTGATAGGACGTTTTGGCTAGCATGCTCAAGGCCTTGGGTTTAATTCCTAGCATCACCAAAAGGGAAAGACAAAAGCAGAAGCAAAGCCTTGGGGTCCTGTCCGGATAGCTGCAAAGGCAGAACTCCCCCGAGACTGTGTCTCACCTGTGCTTCCATGCGGGCCCGCCGCTCCTCCTCCTCCTTCTTCCTTCTCATGTTCTCATTCTCTTGTTTGGCTTCTGACACAGCTTGAAGAAACTGGTCAAAAATGCCAAAGAACTCATCTGGCTGTATTTTGCCAGCCTCCTCCCCAAAGTGCTTCACTGCTTTAGTAAACTAGAAAAAAAAGATTTTAAGAAGTTCAATGTTCTGAGAGAATTTGAACGAAATTCTTTCTAGAAGGACTAAAGCTCAAATGTAGTCAAGTATAACTTGACGGATTTTACTGAACCTATATTTATCTTCAGCTGCTGAAAACATCTATCAATCATTTCTAAAGTAAGAATTTTAATATTCATCCACTTTTAAGACCATTTATTGCTGTCTACTTTGTTTCAGCTTAACATCTATGATTACCTCCTATGGCTTTTTATTAACGAAACAATAGTAAAAACAAGAAAGCAAGTATCATAGAGCAGAACACCCAACACACAAAAACTAATAGCAAACTCAGCAGGGGGAGGAAACCTTGTACTTTTAACTTTGCTTTGAAGTAGTTTGACATCGTTTATTGGTGCCATATGGTAAATATCAAAAGCAAATGGGATTCAGTCCTTTTTTAGCCTCTTAATCATAAGGATTGTTCTATTTCTCAGGCCCTAATTAGAAAACAATAAGTAGTTATGGAATCATTACTGCAATCCAAAATTTTGACTGACCGTTTCTGTGTTTCAGAAACCCTTTCAATACCTACCTAAAATATAAAGTATATGATATACCCAATCTATTGTGTGTGTGTGCGTGCGTGTGTGTGATATGTGTGATGTTTGTGCCAATCCTGGAGCTTGAACTCAGGGCCTAGATGATGTCCTTGAACTTCTTTTGCTCAAGGCTAGCACTCTACCCCATGAGCCATGGCACCACTTTTCAGTAGTTAATTGGAGATAAGAATCTTATAGTTTTTCCTGCTCAGGCTTGCTTCTAAATGTGATGCTCAGATCTCAGCCTCCTGAATAGCTAGGATTACAGGTGTGAGCCTTGGTTGGTTGGTTGGCTCTCCCTCTCTCTCTCTCTTCCTCTTTCTCTCTCTCTCAAGTTGTGTTTTGGCTGGGAAAATTGAAGGGAGGGGCTGGTTTCAGAAGGATGGGAAAAAATTATGAAAGGTAATGTCAATCAAGATGTATTGTATTTATAAACTGAATGGTGATCCCCTTTGTACAACTAAAGGTAATAAAAATATAATTAACAACAAGTCAAGATAGCACGTATTCAATCATATGTGACTACCCAAACAATGATCAGTGTTGATCAGGTAGTGGTCAGCATTAATCTTCCTTTCTAATGCTGTTACTCCTCAACGATGTATCACTAGATTCAGAGTCAACTACTAAACATTTTCCAGACTTATTTTCTTCATATTTAGGCCATGACAAAGTCTCATATTCCTCCTTCAACACCATAACTTCTAACTGATTTTTATCTTACACTGCTTTCATTTATTATGTGGTTAAGTTGTTCTGATAGTTCAGTAGTACGATATATTTTAAATAATATTTTCTATATTCATTAATACAATAATTTTGAGCCAGTTGTCAGTAGCTCATGCTTGTAATCCTACCTGGAAGACTGAGAGATAGGGGGGATTATGGTTCAAGGCCGGTCTGGGCAGAAAAGTTTGTAAGGTCCTTTGTTAACCAACAGCTGGACCTAGGGGCATATGCTTGTCATTCCAGTTACTGGGAAGCTGAAATAGGTGGAACTCAGTCCAAGTGTGCTTCTGGGCAGGAAATTAAGCCTCTATCTCAAAAATAATCAGAGCAAAGCACAGCTGAAGGTATGCCTAGCAACAGAGCACCTGCCTAACAAAATCAAGACCCTGAGCTCAGTTCTACTTTCACCAAAGAAGAAAAAAAAAGGGGGGCAGGGGGGCTGAGAAGGTGGCTCAGTGGTAGAGTGCTTGCCTCGCATGCATGAGGCCCTGGGTTCGATTCCTCAGTACCACATGAGAAAAAAGAGAAAAGCTGGAAGTGGCACTGTGGCTCAAGTGGTAGAGCGCTAGCCTTGAGCTGAAGAGCTGAAGTGCCAGGCCCAGAGTTCAGGCCCACAACCGGACCCAAAAAAAGAAAAAAAATGACATAATGTGTGTGAAGGATATTTTATAATTGTTAGTTCATATTTTAAAGATTATAGTAAAAAGGTTACTGTCATTTTTCTCTTAGTAAAAAGGTTACTGTCATTTTTCTCTTAGTATGGAGTTGTTCTCAATGCTACACATACTTGGAAATCTTCTTTTACAAAAGAGAATTCTTTAGAAAAGAACAGAACATTTTTCACACACCACATTATAGTCTTCAAGCCTGCTCCATGCTTTTATGAGCTAATTTCTAAAAGTTCTGGTATGAACAAAATAGCAATAAACAGTCTACAACTGAATTTCTAAAATATACAAGTTCATGCACTTCAAACCATCCCAAATGATCTTTTTATCTAGGAATCCTAGTGATGATGAAGTCATGTATATTTTAGTCTTGGAAATTTGCTGAAAACGAGTGCCAGATTAAAGTTCTCACACAAAATATACAAAAAGTAGATTTTATATATGTCTGTTTAAATGACAAATAACTGCTCAGTGGAATCCTTAAAAATATCTGCGCTCCACGGTGAGATAGTTACTGGGGGTGGGGAAATCCACATAGGGAAGATCTCTTCTTTGCAAAGTGATGGGGCCTCCCAAAGACATGGATGGGGCATGCAGGGTACATGTTTGGACTATGGCTGTTGAAATCGCTCGACTGATATCTCTTGTGGGATTTCAGAGGCTGGACCTCTACTGGTGGTCATTTGGACATATATTGCCTATCATTTGTTTAGTAAGGCTGGAGAGGGAGTTTCATATTGAGATTAGCTAATGCTAACACAGTCTACTTCTGTAGACTTAAACTAGTGTGTGCATAGTTTTACATGACTATAACTGAACTATGTATGTAACTATAACAGGCAACACAGAAATAATGATATTAATTACTCAATTTTGGAAAAAGACAAGAACAGTGTGATAGCAATTTGGAGATGGAGATTGTGAAAGAATTCAGTGGGGCAGGGTACAGGCTTCATAGTATTTATAAACAGAAGGGAAGGAGAGAGAATGCTTGCATATATATATATATATATACATGCATATATATATATATGAAATATATATGAAAGAAGATGTAACAAAAGAAGAGAGTGTTTAAAACCTCAGTCATCTGACAGCAAAAACTTTTCCTTCCAAGGAAAATGAAGTTTTAAATAGCAAAATTTGTAAAACAAACAAAAAGAAATCTCTTACTAAAAAACAGACCATTTTTAAAGAGGCTGTGAAGTAAAATGTATGTCATTTAATAACTTTTGCTGGAGATTTACAGAGCTACTATCCTGATTCCCTAAGGCTCTGTCTCAGCCAAGCATATTACATATGTGGTCTTATCACACCTTCTGGCTTTTGTAATCTACTGAAGTTCCTTGAGATGAACACTTCAACCCAATAGTAACTAAAGAGAAACTTCATGGTCTTATTAACAGTCCAGTTAGACAACAAGAGTGTTTTGATTAATCACAGTCCTTTCATGGGTGAATATATAATTATGGTGTATAAAGTAACAATTTAGAAAACAATTATATGCAACTTTATTTCCTGACTATGATGTTTGGATCCCATTCCTGCCATTTTCTGAAGAGTATAATATTGGCTCCAAATGGAAAGTATCAAATAAAAACCCAGCCTACTCAAACAATAGTGTTAGGGGAAATTTACCAAGTCTTTAGCTTCTGCTAGAAGGTCTTCAACATCAGAGAAGCTGAAGCTGGCAACAGTGATGAACTGGCTCACAACAGATACAAACTTATCTCCGGGCTGTGGGGGCTGAGACTTCTGATACTCTAATTCCTGAAACACAGGAAATGGTTAATGGCAGTGTAGGCTTCAAATACAGGCACACGGTGTCTCATTCCATAGGCTCAAATAGAATCATTCAGATGGCAAACATATCTAAAACATCTCTAGCAAGAGCCATGCTCACAGGTACAACATATCTGAACATAGCAAGTCAACTAATTATCTGAGTAAATATGACTTCTCATTCCAGCTTTAGAAGGTAAGCAAATTAACATTTGGCTAAAATTAATAGAAGTCAAATAAACAGGAGGAAACTGGATTGAAAGAATTTGTGAGTAAAAGACGTTGATGGTATATATTCTGATCTCAGAATTTTGGTGTTTTGAATTTTTTTTTCCCCATCTCTGCTAAGTCTATGGGCATCCCAAATCACGGATTTCAACTACAGCATTTGTCCAGCACAATCACCTACTCTTTTTCTTCTTGCCCATGCCCATACGTTTTGGTGACTAGATAGGTAGTAGAATTCATTTCTTATTAATGTCTCATAATTTCCATGGTGATGACACACATAGTTCAAGTCAAAATTCAATAATTATTTTCAACTTTTGCCAATGTACTTTCTGATTCAACATTTAACACCTCTGACTGAAGCATCACTATCTCCATGGCACAGACATAGATGAGGGTTAGAGAGATTGAATTTCTTCACCCAAAGATTTCTGGAAGCTCAGTAAGTGATAGAGGCAGAATCTAAACTCATGTCTGCCTACCTGCAGAATATCAGTAAAAATTATGCACTGTACCACCTGACTTCAACGGATCACCTCATTTTCCTCTACACATGCTTTGGCAAACATAACTAATGAGCCGGAGTATAGCAGTCACAGATTGTGGCTTCTGACCCAGATCTACTGCTGATTTGTTTTTTAGTCCCTGGTAAATCAGTCTGGGCCTTCACGTCCTCACATTTGTAAAGGAGATCAACATTCACATCACTATGACAATCGAATTAACACAGATGAAAACTCCTATTAATGAAGTTGGCTCTGATGAGAAGAAATTGCCCACTTCTAACATTTATAAAATGAGTGTTTGTGTGGTTTGGATGCAGGGAGAGGAAAGTTATTTTACAGTGCTTCTTGAAGGTATCATTTCATAAGAATTCTCTTTTTGATATTTCATTCCATATAATCAATTTGGGCAAAGCACAATTACAACACATATATATTTGTACAGACCAAGCTTTGTCTCCCATTAATTTCTTACAAGGCTTGTGTGTGTGTGTGTGTGTGTGTGTGTGCCCGCGCGCGCGCGGCCTGGGGCTTGAACTCAGGACGCTATCCCTCAGCTACTTCTGCTCAAAGCTAGTGCCACTTCTGTTTTTTTTTTTCTAAGTAGTTTATTGGAGATAAGGGTCCCATATACTTTCCTACCTGAGCTGGCTTCAAACTGTGATCCTCAGGCCTCAGTCTCCTGAGTAGCTAGGATCACACATGTTAGCCACCGGTGCCAAGCTTGTTTTATGAAGGTAGTATTCGGGCTTGCACTCAAGGCCTTGGACTCACTTGACTTGCATGCTCATGGCTGATGCTCTACCAACCTGGCTTTTCACTTATTGATGGAGATGGAATCTTTTGGATATTCTACCTTGGCTGGCTTTGAACTGTGGACTTCTGGTTCTCAAACTCCTGAGTAGTTAGGATTATAAGCATGAGCCCCTGATACCCAGCTTACAGTGATGTATCTTGATGTATCATGTCAGCTGCTGGGGGATTGGGAGGAGGAAAAGCATTTTTGTAGGCTTTTCTCTGATGAAAAGCATGCATGATACAGAAGCACATTTTATGACCCAGCAAAACTACTCTTTAATAAACCAAAAATACAAGATGTCTTAGAACATGGGCCTCCCAGGCCCTGTCTGGCCTTGATCTGAGCTGACTCAGATGGAGGGGTCAGAGTATCCATTACTAGGCTTAGAGATGTCACAATCCCCATGCTAGTGTGAAAGGAGCTACCCTGGGAAACAGGAGGTAGTGGAGGCTACCAATCCGGCCTTGTCCAAAGTGCCCTGGTCCAGCCTGGGTTCTCTGAGAGCTGTGGAGGAACATACAGGTGTTCTAGGCCTCTACGTCCACTAGGGCTGGGAGAAAGAGAATTTATACAGTGACTTCCTCGCCTATCCGGCCAGTGTCCCAGGCGAAAAAATAACCTTCACATGCTCCTAAATGTATAAGACACTGGGATTTAAATTTCATTACGAATATGTCTTTAAAGAAGAAGGACGTGTCTCTGGTCCTACTGATACATGCTCTGTGAGGACAAACTGCCTGAGCATTAGGCTCCTCCACCAAGCTCACCGCAAAGCTAAGCCTCCATTCCCAAGCAAGGCTGCCCACCATTTCTGTGCCTGCCGGATGTGGCTCATTCCTGGCCCTCCTCTCCCCGGTCACAGCGTTCCTGAAGTCCCCAAGGGCACCGCGTGGCACAGTTGTGCTTCATTACTCCGGCCCCTCTATCTGTACTCATCAGGGGCCACCCTCTTTCCCGGGCACCTAAGTTTGTCCCATTTTACTTCCAAGTTCTTCTCCAGAAGAGGTGCTGCCTCTTGGACATGCCCGTCATTCCAAAACCTCCAGGCCACCCTTCTTCAAGGCATCTCTGTAATCACTGTGCTGATTTTCACACGGCCATGCTGAAGATCTGGCTACTCCTGACTATTTCAAAACTGAAGGCCAACGAGTCTGAATTACCGTGACCCACTCTTCTGGAGCATAGCTTGGGTATCCCAGTGCTTGCTGGTAAATTGTCCTCAAAAGACTGACTCAAAGGCAGCAGAGAAATTTACTTTAGTGAAAGTAAAACAAACATTAGTACACCGAAGATACTGAGGGGGTTCTTGAGAACTAGGAAGCCCCACCCACTCACTGAAACCAGGTCTGACGCCCAGGTAAACAGATCTAGCTCCCACTCTGGATGCAATGACCCATGCATGATGTCTGGCAGCCTGCAACTGAGTTGCCAGGCTAAACACAACATGCCCTTGCATATTGGTGGTTGGTTTTTTTTTTGAATCAACAGATGTCTGACCACATGCCAAAGTGACCAGTGACTCATGGCTAGAAGTTACCAGTACTAGAGATAGTGAAGAGACTAGGAATTAGAATAGGAAGCCAATACTCACTGTCTCCACTGCTTTCAAGCCACTTCTCAAGGTACTTATTTCTTTGTCCAGCTCAGTCATGCTGTTGTAAATAGCAACATGTTAGCACATCAGCATATGACTTACATGCATTAAAATACATGATAGTTTTAAATAGTTCATGCTTGGAAGTCTATACAGTTTTGTGTGTGTGTGTGTGAGAGTCCTGGGCCATACACTCGGGGGCCATGCTTTATTTGCTCAAGGCTAGTGCTCTACTACTTCAGCTAAAGCTCTACTTCCAGCTTTTTGGTGGTTAATAGATCAGTCTCATGGACTTTCTTGCCCAAGCTGGCTTCAAATGGTAATCCTCAGATCTTAGCCTCCTAAGTACTTAAGAGTACAGGTGTGATCTAACTGGCTGGCAGTTAACTTTAAAGGTTAAAAAAAAATCTTCCCCATGCTCAGAAATCAGACAGCTATGGCATTTTAAAATCATGGAATTTAGGTTTAGAATTACGTTTTTTTCCCCCCCACAGTCAATAGGTATATTTTCCAGCTTAAAAACAACAGAAATGTCTCCCATGTGTACAAGTATTTTGTTTCAATCTCATATAAACTTCACCTCAGTAAGTTACTATATATAGAAATACATTTCTTGTCCTACGTGGTTCTCTGAGAAAGTAAACAAACAAACAAAAAAAAGAGCTGATCTATAATCACATTCACATAGCACTCTTCCTAACCAGTGTATTGCTTTTTACGCAGACTCTAATATATATGAATATTACAAAGTAAGAAGTCATTACTTTGAATCATCAACCATTTTTCTTAACGTTGAACAAACAAGTCTTGGCTGTATAGCATTACAGATTAAAACATAGTTCTCACAGATAGATCATAACATATAAAGAACTTTTGTGCTGGTGGCTCATTCTTGTAATCCTAGCTACTCAGGAGGCTGAGATCTGAGGATCACGGTTTGAAACCAGTCCCAGTAGGAAAGTCTGTGAGACTCTTATCTACAATAGACAACTCAAAAACCGGAAGTGGATCTGTGGCTCAAAGTTTTAGAGTGCTAGCCTTGAGTGAAAAAGCTCAGGGTCAGTACCCAAGCCCTGAGTTCAAGCCCCATGACTATTCCCTCCTCATCCTACCCCCCCAAAAAGAAAGAAAAATAATATATAAAGAAACTCACCAGTTTCTTTATTTCAGTTAGTTTATTTTTTTTGGGTCCGGTCGTGGGGCCTGAACTCTGGGCCTGGGCGCTGTCCCTCAGCTCTTCAGCTCAAGGCTAGTGCTCTACCACTTGAGCCACAGCTCCACTTCCGGCTTTTTTCTTTTTGCTTATGTGGTGCTGGGAATCGAACCCAGGGCCTCAGGCATGTAAGACAAGCACTCTACCACTGAGCCACCTTCCCAGCCCCTAGTTAGTTTATTTTTTTAATGCAGCACTGGGCTTGAGCTCAAGTCTAGCACTCTACTACTGAAGCCACAGTTCCACTTTTGGCTTTTTGATGGGTAAATAGAAATAAGAGTCTCATGGACTTTCCTGCCTGGCCTGGCTTTGCCCCATGATCCTCATATCTCAGCTACCTGAATAGCTAGGATTTATTATAGGCATAAGCCATCTGTGCCTGGATCTTTTAACTTCACATTTTTCATTGTAGATTTCTACTAAATTCTACAGAGGGAAACATTAGCTGCTCATCATACTTTTCACCCTTACTGCAAAAAGCTTACATACATTCATAATATATACATACATTCATTCATATACACAAAGACTGTCAAAGGAGGAGGAGAAGACCAGCAAGGAAAAGTGCCTGTTCCCTAGTCCTGAAATGCAGTGTTAAGTCTGTGGTAAAAGTTTGGCAACTTTCCATTTTATTTTTAGTTTCTTAATTTGCATAAGGACTGCTTTTCATTAAAGGGTTGCCTTGGTTTTAGGGAGAGTGTGCACATGTGGAAATTATAAGCAACATTTTATATTTAAACCTTGTATTTATTTTCTTAACCATGTATCCTCACTTAACTCAAGGTGCTCTTTTCTACCTGTGTTTGATAGAATTCAAAAGCATTAATGGGACAACTTTCCTTTCCTAGTCTCTTAATAACTCAGAACACATTAGGTTTTGTGAAAGTTGCATGTAGTAGTAAGAATTCTAAAGGAATACAAATACATTCAAAACCGTGTAACACATTTAAATGACTGCGATGTAATTCACACTTTATTTCATATAATGTTCAGAGGAAAACCAATCGAAGGACCCACTTTATGCACTGCACTTCATAAAATGCCAGCTAACAACTTCAACAGCTAACCTCTAGTTCAAGTGATCTGACAAACTCAAACAATTCACGGTGAGTACTTACTTTACTTTTGCTGCTTGAGGAATATCCCTCAATTCTTCATTTAGGTTGAGAACCTTGGGGTATTTATTTTCCACGATGGTGATAAGATAGTGCAATAGGGTAATGTTCCTATAAAGTAGAAGGGAAAAATATTCAACCTGAGCAATCTGAAAGCACCTAACAAGCAGACCCAGGTGGAATAGGAAAGGAGTGAGGTATGTTTAACCCCCTAAGGGAGAAGCTATTTTCAAACCTAAAAGTAGTTGCAATGCTTTTCAAATCTAAAAGTGCTTAAAATACTTTTCAAGTTGAAAAAGCAACTCACTGATGACAAGTATTGATAGTTCTTGAAGATGAATCTGAAGGGTGGGCAGAAAGCAGAAGGTCCCATACTTCAGGGCTGACGCTGGAACTGAGCCATACCTGAACCAGTATGTATATGGTGTGCTTGCAGCTGTGAATAAACTTCTAATTTTAGGAACACTTCAGCTCTTAACTTCATGACCCTTCGCAGTTACAACAGTTGGCTGTGCTACTCCCTCTCGGGTGGTGACAGGGCTGAACCCTGACTGACCTGGCTTGGAAAGTGGGGGTGTCTGATAATACCATCAGGCAAAGCTGTGTTAGTCTAGTCTTGTTGTCACCATCTCAGCCGCAGAATGTAATCACCTGGACTCCAGATGCCTGAACCAGCCCCTGAGATTCATGTAAGTGGAATGGGGTGCGGCGGGGGTACTTGTTAAAATTTCCTGGTGATTCAGACATTCAGCCACAGGTCAACAACTACTAATCTATTAAACTTACCCAAATCAGAAGATACAAATGTGTTTGTCAAAAAAAAAATTCCGTAATTTAGGAAGTATGCTACAAGGTTAAACTATAAGACAAAAAAATTTTCCTTTTTCTTCTCAATAATTAGAACATGATAGCCTAGCAAAGAAAATCAGTGGGCAATATGTATGTTCCTCTGCGTTCAGTTCCACCCTTCCATTTCGAATTTTGCTATTCACAGAACCTTTCTGTCTTTCCACATCTTACCTAAAGGGTAGAGGGAAGGAACAAAATACCAGCTATCATCATAAGAAATTGCCTCAAAAATCTTATTTCCTTTGTCATTTTAGAGAAACGCTTTGCTGTTCAGAGAGAATTCCACTAACTTAACTATATGTGCCTTTCTTACTGTACAAAGGCTTCAAGCCAGGTCAGCCACTGCACATTTGTTTGCTATCCAAATAACACCTCATTTGGCTAAACACAAATTCTTGAAGAATGAACAACTGAATGCCACATATTTGGTTGGTTCTGTCCCTGGTGGTTACCAGGAACTTGCATCTTCTTGCTGAGTGAAAGCCCTTTTTTGCTGACTAATCCACCATTTATGCAGTCTGATTGAACAAGGGTTGCGTGAATGATGAGGTATTGGGAAGGCACTCAGCTAGGCACTGTGGGTTTATATGCATTTGAGGACCCAACATTCTCAGGAAGAAATGAAGAGGGAAAAGAAAGATCAGAAATAGTTTAGATTTACTCTTTTGGAGAAGTACTGAGGTCTGCAGTGACCTCAATAAGTAGATAATCACGTGAATACCAGGTTATCACTATAGGGAGCAGGGATTTACCTTTGTGTTTGTGTACTGCAGATGAAGCTAAAGAGGACATACTCTCTTTAAAATGGGGCTGTTCTTTATATGCAAAGAAGAGGCTGAAGTCCCATTACAACCTCTAGATAAAATCCACTGTTGGCAGGTGTAGCTGTGAACTGGCCAACAGAACAGGTGTTAATATACCTATGAGGCCAAATGCTTTGCTTGTGACCTTAGAGGAGCTAAATGAGCGAGTTACTTAACAGTGTCTCAGTTTCCTTCTGTGACAACAGGTGATAATAGACTTGGCTTGTGTCCTTCACAAGCTGCTGTGACAATCAAATGTAGAGGTGCTCTGCATGTCAAGGCTCAAGTTCAAGGGCTTGCATTAAAAGTATGATGGTGAGCCTATACAGCTGCTCTGCATCACTCTTCCTTTCCAGGGAGCAAAACTAACGGCTCAGCACATCGCTCATTTCTTCTAACCCTGTAGAAAATACAGGGTTACACAGCCTCATTAGCTAGGAATAATTAGAGTGAACTTCCAGAAGGAATTTAGGTGCAGAGAAGTTTACCTTAGAAACAACTGCACAAGTTCTTTGGAAGCCAGTGAGAAGCCTGGGAAAATAAAGCTCCCAGGGAAACCAGGGTCAGCATGCCTCGTGACCCTACCTGTTAACGACATGGGAGCATTTTCACATTCTTCGACATGGGAGCATTTTCACATTCTTACCAGAATCTTTTCACCTAAGCTCTACTTTGTACACTTTCTAGGAAGCATTTTAATGAGTCTTAAAGTGAATAGCTGAATACCAACTGCCAAATGCAAGGATCTAGGTGTTAGCTCTAACGTGTGAAGAAAAAGGAAATCTAAAAACCTAGCAAGCTTAACACTGAGGCATCAGTTCAGTTTTTCCTTGTCTTTTGAGCACAGTTCTCTACAGAAAGGAAGTGACTAGGAGGTTGCTGAGGAAACTTCCAGAGAGCTGGTTCTTGATCTTGGTCATACAAGAGGGAGTTTAACTTGTCAACATTTCTCAATCTGTACATTTATGGTTAATGGCTTCACTTTGGGATATTTTACGATAAAAGCTTACTTCTTTCCCCGCCTCTACTCCCCACCCCAAAGAAAACCTCACAAAGGCAGGACCAATAAAAGAAAACTTGAAATAGATGGTATCCTTATGCATTTAAAATGGGAAATAGCTACAGGGGCCTTGTGGATAACTGTGGTGGTGACAGAGGAAAGAAGAGTCGGTGTAGGAGTGTACTAAGACAGAAAGCTAAGTTCAGCCCAGAGACTGCAGTGTTATGGAGGCTGAGGGGTGAGTGAGGGGAAGAGGGACAAGTCAAGCTCATATGAGCAGCAGATGCTCTAAGAGTTGGAAGATCCCACACTTACTTGTCAATACTAGATTTTGTGTCTGCAATCTTGTTGAGGCTGGAGATCTTGAATCCATAGGCATTGCCTCTTTGGCCTTTATTCATGTAATTTCCAAATGCCAAAACCACCTCTAACAACTGTTTGAGAGCACCACTCCTAAATACTTCCTCTGAGCCGGAACGAATTGCTTCAAAGCAAAACATACAAAAACATTACTATTATGACCAAGAATTTCAGTGATGCCCATCCTAAATTCAAGTATCTCACAGCTATTGGAGATATGATTGGGTCATTACACTTCCATACAGCACTTTTCAAAACACCAAAAGTATATGCCTTTAGTTTAGGTGTTTGTGGTTGAAGATTTCACAGATGTTGGCAGATTCCTCTCCCTTCTCAGCCCTTTTCTGGGCTGACTCACTAACACTAAGCATTTAGGAATATACAGAATGGCCATTTCATGTCCCGCATTCCTTTGTCAACACTCCCTTTCCTGGTGTGTGTCAGATGAACAGAATTACTGATCAATTGTACTGATAGAGAGCTGGTCAAATTTATTACATGTTATAGCTTGAAGGTCTATCAGGGATCAGAGATCAAGCACTCTGATCCTAGTCAACATTCAGATCAGAGATCAAGCACTCTGATTCTAGCCAACATTCAACAGCGATGTTCTTTGCTGGCTTCACCTCCATTTCAAACATGAAAAAAATTAACAGCCTTAAGTCCACTTCTTGAAATATCCAGTCAGGCCTTGTAAGAAATCTAATTATAGGTTAAATGCTAGTAGCAGCAAAATTCATTCCTTGGCTACACCCATATGGTCAAAAGGCCAGCCTTGAAGAGTCTAGCCCAGGCCTGTGCCAGGTGCTGACCTTAAGTAAACATTCATCAGTATTTCAAAAAGATTTCAAGTAAAAACATCACCAAAGGGATCCTGTTTAGTCTGTGCACTTAGAACAAACTCCTACACTAGCACTTAAGACAAACACCATTTCCAAGCTAGGCGGCTTGACTTTACCTTCTACTTTGGGCTTCACTTCTGCCACACGCTCTGCAAACTTCTTTTTGAAGTACAGCGATTGCAATCTTTGCTGATAATGATTAATTCTGTAAAAAGCAAGCACGGACTGATGAACATTAACTTACTATGAAAGCCTATTTTGGTCTGGCCTGCATGGGGTATTTGGATAATTGCCCCAGAGCCCTTAGAAACCCCTAAATCATTCAGCTGCTAAAGAGAAAGCCAGTGTCTGTTGACTAAAGTCCCCTTCCTTCCCATGGGCTAGTAGCTCTTGTGAACAGAGAGATGAAAATGAATAAAGATGTAAACTCCCCAGGCTTCTGGCAAAACTGCACAGACTTGATATCCACCATCTTCTACCCACATCATCCCCTCTTCCTTGCTGTCCCCAAATCTTCCTTTATCTGCGGTGAGCTCTGTCGTCTCTTCCCCTCAGGGCTGGCAAGCATTGCCTTCCCCATAGTGACTAGAGAAAATGGATACACGCTGGCCTCTGGTCAGCATTAAGCCATGCTGGCTTTGTTGCTGAGGATTACAGTGGCCATTCCCACCCAAGCTCCTGAAATCAATGTTTAAGCTGCTCACTGTGCATGTGTCAGTTCAGTGGGACACTAAATGTATACCATGTAATCAACCAGACCTGGGTTTGCAAAGCAGATGCTCCCCTTATTAGATAGATATCTGTGAACAAGTGTCATATGGAAGAGAATAACCTGCTCCCTATAGTTCCCGCAGGCAGGGCTGACTGGGGGTTAAGTCAGAAGGCACATACAATGATCTAGACACTTAGGAAGTGGCAGCTACTTCAGATGGCCATTTCTCTTGTCTACATGGAAGGCTACTGGGTATTCCTGTGAAACTTTCAAAACCATTCTTTGTTCAACAGTCGTATACAGAATGTTAAGTTGTGAGGGAATAACAACAAAAAAGTTAGCCTAGGTGCTGTGAGTGGAGAGTGAGAGGCCTGTTCTTCTTGGCTGCACCAGCAGGTTTTTGGCACTGAGGAAGAGAAAGCTCTGCCCTGAGGGTCATTTTGAGTTTTGGGACCACTGGTCCTTCTCTAATGAGAATCAATTCACTAGGCCTGGAATGGCAAACAGGCTCAGCTCACATGCCAAATTCAATTATGGAGCAGTGGCTGCCCCAGGGCTTTCTGGAGAAAGGCTGAAAAAGCCAGCCAAGACTGTGAGACAGGTGCCACTATTGATTAGTGGTGTCTGCAGGTGTCACAATTTGACATCCAGACCAGTTCTGTTCAGTTATGAGGGCTCAAGGCTCACATGAGCAGTCTACCTTTTACAAATATTTTTTTTCTTTTCTTTTTCCATTTTTGCAGTATTGGGGTTTGAACTCAGGGCCTTAAGCTTGCTAGACTGGCATTCTATCACTTGAGCCACATCTCCAGCCCTGTTTTATGCAAGTTATTTTTGAGATAGAGTTTTGTGAACTTTTTCTACCTGAGCTGACATTGAACCATGATCCTTCTGCTTTCTGCCTGCCATGCAGCTAGTATTACAGGCTGCCCTGACCTGGCTTATTGGTAACAGGAACTCACACAAACAAAAGAATCAAATCCACACAGCTTAGACTTCTTCAGATTTTAGAATCTAACGATGCTTTAGGTCAAGCTAGGTTAATTGGCCCAGCAATTTAACATAGACAGAGTTAAACTTTTTTAGTAAGCAAAGGGCATCTTGTATTTTTTTTAAAGCATTTTTTAGTATTTTTCAACTTACCGGCTCATCTCAAAAAGGAATCGATCTGCTTTGGCCATCCGATCCAATTCATGCTTATGCTCCTCCAACAGGTCAATATCACTTTTTTCAGGAACAAATTTCAAAAGCTAAAAGGTACACACAAATATTAAAAGTGAGTTTATAACTTACATATTCCAGTTTTTGCTTTCCAGTTAGTTGATATAAGATAAAAATTTTAAATTCAATTTATAAGCTCTGCTCACAGCTAAGACAATACAGAAATACTGAAAGATTTACATTTTAACTAAAAAGTAGCTATCCTATAGACCATTATTAGATGGACTTTAGAGATCTGAGCCTCTCGAGAGATGATAGTGTGACCGAGGTTCAGAAAGATTAAGTAACTCACCCAGGATTGCAAAGTATATATAATCCATCATCAGAAATAGAACTCAGGTGTCTTATCTTTTTGTCTATTACATCCTGATGGAATAAAATAATTTTCTTCTATTTATAGCTCATATTCAATTTCCTTCCTTCCTTCCTTCCTTCCTTCCTTCCTTCCTTCCTTCCTTCCTTCCTTCCTTCCTTCCTCCTTCCTTCCTTCCTTCTTTCCTTTCTTCCTTCCCTCCTTCCACTTCACATAGTGTTAAATGAGAGGAACACAGTGAGATCTGATATATTTGATTCTACATCATATTTCAGAGGAAGAAATTAGTCTGGGTCATAGAATAAATATGAATATTTAAAACTGAGAAAGTACTTTTGTATGTGTCTGAGTGCCTTTCAAGGTATATACATTCATATGTATATACACATATGTATATACATATATACATATGTATATACACAGAGCTATATATGAATGCTATGTTCTGGATTAAGTAACCTTGGATTTTTTTTTAGACTATACTAACCCTTTGAACTCTGACAGCCTCTTTATAACTTGATGTATCGATGACACCAGCAGAAAAAGAGAACTGGAATTATAGGGAAGGAACTCTGAGAAATTATCGGGAAGTATGATAAAGTTGGCAATATATTCTAGGCAGACTGTGAACAATGTGCTGGACCTGGAACAGACTGCACATTTATGCAGACAAAGTGTGAATGTAATGACAGTCAGTGGGAGAGGGTGGGGTGGATAATAGCAGGGAGTGGCAATAGTTTTATGAGAAATTTAGACTAGCTGGGCGCTGGTGGCTCACGCCTGTAATCCTAGCTACTCAGGAGGCTGAGATCTGAGGATTGCGGTTCAAAGCCAGCCCAGGTTGGAAAATTGGAAGTGGCACTGTGGCTCAAGTGGTAGAGCACTAGCTTTGAGCTGAAGAGCTGAGCGATAGCTCCCAGGCCCAGAGTAAGAAAGAAAGAAAGAAAGAGAGAGAGAGAGAGAGAGAGAGAGAAAGAGAGAAAGAAAGAAAGAAAGAAAGAAAGAAAGAAAGAAAGAAAGAGAGAAAGAAAGGAAAGGAAAGAAAGAGAAAGAGAAAGAAAGAAAGGAAAGAAAGAAAGAAAGCAAAAGAAAGAAAGAAATTCCGTCTTTATTTTGAGAACATTGGGATATGCCTTCAGAATCTTACGTAGGAGAGTGTGAATTTGAATTTTTCTTTCTTTAATTAATTAATTAATTTTGGTCAGTCGTGGGGCCTGAACTCTGGGCCTGGGTGCTGTCCCTCAGCTCTTCACCTAAAGGCTAGCACTCTACCACTTGAGCCACAGTGCCACTTCTGGCTTTTTCTGCTTCGAACACAGGGCCTCATATATGCAAGGCAAGCACTCTACCACGGAGCCACCTTCCCAGCCGTGAATTTGATTTTAAATGATCATGTGTTTATAGACTAGAGAGTCAGAAATCAAAACTGATAAGGAGATCATAAATTAAGATAGTTGGAATAGTAATTCAAGTAGAACAGAGGAGGGTGGCTTGGATTAAGTTGGAAGAGGGATGGGAAAAAGTGGAATGACTTTAGTATTTGAAATAATTGCAAGAGAACCAAGTAGGAAATCTCTAGGAGCAGTTGAACAAATGGGTCTAAAATCTAGAGATTTATTTGGAACATGAAGTACTGGACATGGGTGCGAGTGAGATACGCAGGTGAACTGCTGAGAGAAGAAAGAAGCAGGGCTAGAGAGAACTGATGTTCTAGGAAAAAGGCCAAGAAGA
The DNA here is from genome assembly GCF_000151885.1 of Dipodomys ordii. Lineage (NCBI taxonomy): Eukaryota > Metazoa > Chordata > Mammalia > Rodentia > Heteromyidae > Dipodomys > Dipodomys ordii. The sequence continues at coordinate 35,262,353 of NW_012267218.1, forward strand.
AGAGGAACCTTCAAAGGAGGAAATGGAAATATAGCCAGAGATCCATATGACATTGCAAGACCAAGAGAAGAATGTGGCTACGGGTGTCAAACACCACCAAGAAATCAAGAAAGATAAGGACTGCCAAGTGTCCCCTGGCTTTGGGCACAGGGAAGGTATGTGTGTCCTCAGTGAGAACAGCTTTAGGGAGATGAGGGTGACAGACTGCAGTAGATTGATGAAGAGTGAATAGAATGGAAGTGTGGACAACCTTTTAAGAACCTCGGCTGTATTAGAAAGAGAGAAAACAGTAACTCTCTGTGTCAGTAACTCTGTGTGTGTGTGTGAGAGAGAGAGAGAGGGAGAGAGAGAGAGAGAGAGAGAGACAGACAGACAGACAGAGACAGAAGCTGAGTTGATGAGGTGAGGTAAGATCTAGGGAAGGGGCAGGCAATCCAGAGGGGCCCCTACTAGAAGAAAGGGATAAGGCCAGAGCAGGCATAAGAGACAGGTTCCCTTTCCTAAGTGGATGGATTGGAGAGCAGAGAGGCAGACACAAGGCAGTTCATCAAGGGCTACTGTCTGGGTAGCTCCTAGGTGTTTCATAGTCAAAATGCATCACTGTATAGGACATGTATCTTTTTGTTTTTCCTCAGTACAGGAAGGGAAGGAAAGGAAGCTGGTAGGGCAAAGAGAACGAAGAAAGAAGTGGGGAAAAATGATCTGTTTTACCCTCACTTTGTTTGAATTTTTACCTACTGGGCCAAGAAAGGCAGTTCTAGTCTCAGGGATCCTTTTGCCAATTTGTACAGCCACCACCTCCAGCCAGTCTTTGTTAAAGCAAACACAGTCATCTTTTCAAAAAATTTTAAGAGCTCAAGTCCCTCTAAAAGGAGAGTTGAGTAACAAGGAGCATGGATGGTTTTTAGAAAGGAAGGGGGAGTTAGGTAAACACCTGGGAATAGGAGAAAGATATGCATCCCAAGAATGAGGAGGAGTTTATAAATCTCATCTCAGATCTGAGCCCGGCAGCCAAAAGCAGCAGGACAGGAAGGAAGGAAGGAAGGAAAGTAGGCCACAGAAAAATCACATAAGGAGAAAAGAGACACTAGTATCACACTTGTCTGGGAAGAGCAGTGCACAGAGGAGGAACAGTACAACAGGGAAGAAAAGTAAGAGCGTGGGAGCTGACCGTAGAGCAAAATGCCCACCGAATTATCAGGAGAGACAGGTCAACAATATCCTTCTTGGCTAGATTCTGCATCAGTAGACGGATTTTCTTACTTGTGTTTATTTGAAGTACATTCTATTTGCACTGCAAGCCCTTTTTGGCAAGATTTTGGAATCCTTTCCCTCAAGGAGGAATTTTGCTGGATGCAATTTCACAGTAAACAGATCTTGTGGAATGTTAAACATACGACCTTGTCGATAGGGGCTGAAGACAGAAGGACTAACGCAGCTTTGCACATAGTTCTTCACTCTGGGTTAGTGAAGAATTAGAAGGCAAGATCACCTGGGAGTTGAGGGGGACTAAGGGAGCTAGTTGCACTCTCCTAGCACACATTCTAGTTTCGGCTGGCTTATTGTGAGGAAGGGAAAAGTGTATGGAGAGTCAGAAACACTCTAAAAAAGATCTTAAACGATTCCATCATGGTAGACTTGAAGACAGTGTCATGGAACTATCCTGATAATTAACTCAAACCTTCAGCACGAGGAGCTTTTCTACTAGTAAGTATGCAAGTCCTCACCCAGGACAACTCCAGCAATAAGTCCACTTAGCGGATGCTGCTGCCCACTTAATTCCTCCTTACCCATGTTTGAGATCTTCTAGGACAATGTGCATGTAGATAGACAGAAAAGCAGAGAACCTTCACCATCCAGGCCCACAGAATACCTTTGTCCATGTTTTTGGCACTGAGCAAACACGCACTGATGAAACCTGAGTCTAGCTTGGGATCATGGTTAATCATGACAAATATCAACCTTAACTGGATCTAGCTCTGACAAACCTCTTGACCTGAATCACTCATGTCTGATTCTGCCTCAAGGATGTGAGACAAAAAGATGGGATAACTTAGAGCATTCTGAGACTATTACTATAATGTTTAGGAAAATGTAGGTCCCACACCAAGGGGCAAGAGAAAAGCATGTGTGCTAGCTCAACAACACTGTTTTGGGGGAAAACTGGAAAAAGTTGCTAAACACGTGGCACGGATGGAATGCCTAAGCAGAAAGGTAGAGAAATATTGCTGAACAGGAGTGGTACTCAGTGGGCACAAGGTTAAAAAGAAAATGAGCACTGGTGGCTCACGCCTGCAATTCTAGCTGCTTAGGAGGCTGAGATCTGAGGATCACAGTTTGAAGCCAGCATGGGTAGAAAAGTCTGTGCGAATCTTATCACCAATAAACTACGCAGAAAAAGCTGAAAGTAGCACTGTGGATCAGTAGTAGAGCACTAGCCTTAAGGACAAAGAGGCTCAGTGACAGCGCCCAGGCCCTGAGTTCAAGCCCCAGGACCAGCAAAACAAACAAACAGAAAATGAACTATACAACTTGTGAGTGGGGATGAGAAGGAAAAACTGGGAGAGAACAAAGGAAGGGGTAAAATCCCCCCCCCAATGATTTCCTTAATAATAACATCACCTTAATAATAACAATTTTTGAAAAAAGGAATATTGCATGAAGACAGAGCAGGTCGGTAGATTAGACCAGCTGCTTGGCTGTATTATATGTATTATGTGTAGATACCACTATTAGCCCTGGAATTGAAATGGACTGCCATTTATGGAGAAGATAGTACCATGGACAAACAGAGATCAGACTTGGCCCACCCTCCATCCCCCCTGCCAAAAAAAAAAATTGATCAGTCACCTAAGAACATGGTGATGATTCTGAGGTTTTACAGTGGCTTTTATAATGAGCCAAGACCAAAGACAAAAGTTGTACTAAGAATTTAGCAATGAGTCAGTTTATGTAATACAGTTTATAATCTCTTAGTGCTAGTGAGATTCTCAACATTCCTACAAAATGTAGATTTTTCTACTAAACCCAGCATGCATATATATATATATATATATATATATATATATATATATATAAAATGAAGATATAGTCATTTAACTGCAGCTTGAGGAACAGAATCTGGCACCGTGCGTGCCCAGAATTTGGCTAATTTGTGGTCTGTCATCTTACTCATCATTTTGAGAAACTATAGAGAATAAAATCATTGTCTCCTAAGGAGCAGCATGGAACCTTGGCTCAAGTTTTTCAATTGAGACATGTAGAAATTATCTATTAGCAACAACCAGAGTTTCTTAATATCCTCCTCCTGTGAAAAGTCAGCTGTCACTTAGGCTGTGAGAAACGTCTGGCAGTTTACCTGTTCCAACATGTCTTTGGGCAGATCTTCCTGTTCATCCATGGTTAGAATTGCCCGCTTGATTTCATCATTGGATAATTTCAACCTGGAGAAAGATTTTTTTTGTCATTAACAATATTGGCATTAACATTTTATGTAAGATAACTCCTTTTACTACTCTAGCTGCTGACTTTCTAGTATGGTTCTACTCAAAGCTCTCAGTGAAAGCTTATTTCCTGACAATATAGGATTTGGGGTCTAAAAACAGGAATTCGAAACTGCTTTAACATTCTTTCATGGCTTTGTAATGCACTGCTAATGCAGAGAACAAGGCTGCTATGTTCTATCATTTAATTTCCTAAAGCAAGGGTCTGGAATATTAGAAATAAGGGAAAACACATGTAATTGTTTTCTTTTACACACAGTACCCATGAATTGTAAGTGAGATGAGAAAAATTAAATTCCTGGCCCGATTATGTTAGGAGTATTCCAAGTTTGCTGTCAGGCTAAAAATGACCTTGAGAAGGTCAAAAATCACAAATTACTGTTAAACAGTTTAACAACAGTTAATATACAAAATAAAGTTCAAGCTTCAGGCTCTTTCTTGTGATTGTTCTTCTGGATCTCAGCCTCCTGAGTAGTAGCTAGGATTCCTGAGAGGAACCACTGGTGCCTGACTCCAAAGGATTTTTTAAACACAAACATTGCTTATCTAGCTAATATCTTAAAAGATAGAATTTATTAAAAAATACTAACCTGTTTTGTTTGCCATAAAGTTAAATGATTTTTTAATTTAATTAAAGTTTGTTGTGTAAAGTCAGAACAAAATGGTGTTCATTGTAAAATATAAAGGTCATGAAAGAAAATAGACTTGTAAAATGTGTTTTTATTAGTTACAACAATAATGATAAAGGAAATGATCTGAATCATATTTTCAGCTATGACAATGAAATCCCTTTTTATCTGTAAGGTACGCATATTTACTTTTTTTTTTACATCTTTATTCCTTAACAACTTACCACTCTATTAATATAGCATATTAACATTATCCAGCCTGTTCTTTAGTCTATGCTTTTTAAGAAGAATCACATCTAGGACTTGGGATAAACACACAAATATAGGGCAAGAGGTCTACAAGACACATGCAATGTTTGAAGGTAGGAGCATTAGTATCAGACAGGCTAGCCCTCAGATACTGGTCAGTAAGATTTTAAAATTTATCAAACCTCAGTTTCCTCATGTGTAAACCAGGGGCAATAATAACTACATAGAATATTGTGTGTGTGTGTGTGTGTGTGTGTGTGTGTGCGCGCGCGCGCGTGGATTAAATGGAAGTGCTTTGCATAATTCCTGGCCATAGAGAGGGCCCAATAAACTGTACATAAAGTAGTATTTTTTAGACCTCAATATTCACATGCTGCTGACAAGACATTATAAACACTGCTTGATATGGTCGTCGTGAACATGTGGCAAGGTACTCAGACCCATCATCATACCAGACTCTTTCCTGTGTAGGACATTAGGACTGGGAGAATCAGAAGAAGCATCCTTATTTTTAAAGGTTGCATCTCTTCAAAGCACAGTTTCCTTAATCTTTGGGAGAATTAGGTGATCAGCAACATTCAAGACCCAGACACGTACCCAGCATGTCACAGAGGTGAGTGCAAGTCCTGAATGATGGAAGGATAAAGAGCTATACCCTAGGTACAGGTGAACGAGACCCGCTCCACTGTGGACACAGCAGCTTTCCTCTTCTCCACACTTTGACATGATTTTGTTTAAATCATTCACCTTACTATTTAAACTACATGTCGTTTCATGTGTGAATAAGGAGGAAAGAGAAGGAACAGATTTGAGGATCCTATTGTACTAACACCATTTTCATCTATTTCATGTTCTCAAATTCAAAGGTAAAATGCCAGGCAAAATGCCAAGCTTTCTGTGTTGACAATGAAGCCTCTCCTATTCCCTCACCTCATCTGTGGAGTCATGGTAACCTCTATGCTGGGTAGGGAGACCCTGGCCCTGGAAAATTACGATACAGAAGCCCCATAATTAAATGGAACAATTTAGCTAAATTGGCCCGGGTATACAACAGGAGGAAAATGGTGTCACAGCTTGTGATCTCAACTGTCCAGACTCTGAGTACCCCTAGTCCAGATTCTTGAGTCACTATAAGTGCCAACACCTTGGTGTAGCCATGCAAATCCAAGAAACAGCAACACTAGCTGTGACTGAAACTGCCACTAACGAGAACTAACCAGCTGTGATCAACCCAAGAAGAGATCTGTTTATAAGGGGAAAAAAATTAGTTCTGTGTCCTTTTCACACCAAGTTAAAGAAACCATATTATATGGTGTAGTTCTGCTGAGTCCTTCTGTTTTACATTTAAAAGAAAAGGAATTGAAAATCAGAGTGAGAACAATACTTGAAGTATCAGATTTGCATTTCATTAGCTTCCCATATGGAATGCAGAACTCCTTGCTTTTGAAATTGTATATATTTATGTTCCTCAGTCCCCAGAGGCTGTCTGGATAAAACACCAGCCCTAATTTGTAGCAATTCTGGTTTCTCTTAATGTGACACAAAGAGACTGGAGACTTTAATGGATAGTACTTAAGAAAATCTACCTGTCAACATAACGCCCTGCACACGCCTGTTGGATCAGACAAAGAAACCCTACCTTAGAGGAAAGAAGAGAAGGGTAATTCACCCTCTAGAGCTATTCTATAGGTTGCACAGTTCTTAGTATCATCTATCATCCACAGAATGAGCTTCTAATCTCTGTAATTTAAGGACCCTACTGATTCTAGCCGTTTAATTGCTTTTAAAGGTTGGCAGTACTTTGGTGTGCAGAAAGGTGGGAACTTTTGACACATCAACTTCAACTTTCTTTATAAGGCAGGAAACAAAGCAGTCATTTTTTTTTTTTTTTGCTCTATCATGCTGCACTCAAGTATTTTAAAAAATTGCTAAGAGAATTGCCACATCCAGGTATTAATTAAAATAAGCTAAAGATGGATAGGTAGACCAGCCTTAGCTCTTGCCTCAAAGGATTTAATGACAAATCTCCTTTTTGTAACACAACTTTTAGTAGTTTATAACACCCAAGCTGCCATGTCAAGTGAGTATCTGAAAAAGGAAGGCAAAACACTTAGGAAGACTGTATTTTAGATGGGAACATCTTGCAGTATAAACTTGCTTCCAAGTTCCTTCTTTTCTTAGTTTCCTTTTCCCTCCTCTCCTCCATCCCTTCTTTTTCTTTGGAAGGGAGAACTTTCAAAAGTTCTGTATCTCTTTTGGGGAAAAACCCCCTCAATTTTAGATTGCTATATTTCACTTATATTCAAGCAATAGAAAATGTTACTTGCTCTGTGAAAGGCTTGGTGTTTAAGAACTCGGATTAAGTTGAACTTTAATAGATATTATAATCTAACAGAGATAAGGCAGATATTAATGGCTTCTGGAGCCCACTGTGTCCAAGTTTGCAATAGGAATGGTCTTGCATGCCATCAAGTTTCCCATTCAAATCCATGTCTTCAATTCCGTCTGAGAGCTTAAAGTGAACTTGACTGTTCAAGCTATAAACATCCACTTACTGAGCATGAGGAAAACTGACTGCTTGGCTCCAGACTGAGGCCAAGGCAGGTTCCCCTAACCAAAGCACCCCATAACTTCTATAGTATGTGAAGAACAGCTTTAAAGAATAACCAAACACTGTGGACATATGTGGTTCATGAAAATACAGCCATATATTATTCCACATATGGAATATGCCACAGGCTTTCATCATGGTAGACTTTTGCATAATAAATGATTTCTGGGTAATAAGTCCCCCTACTCATCAAATAAGAAAGTAATTAGTCAACCTTTAAGAATGAAATAGCAGGAAAGAAGGAAGATAACTTTGGAAAGGTCAGAAATCTTGATATCACCTTTGGAACATTTCTATTCTTTGTCCCCAAGCACTAAATAAGATGTCAAGTCCAATCAAGGCTTCTTCATTCCTGTCAGTTCTATTCCTTATCAGGTCTCACTTGAACCAGAGAAAGATACTCCTATCTGATGGCTGGCCCTTTATTCAGTTCTTGACTCCTTCCACCTTATTCTGCAAACCCAAGACTAAACTTGAAACTAATTATAACAAACACATCTGAACAAACTGTATAGTTCCCTGATACATATCCCATGATACATACACATAGCCTATAATCTGAGCAGCTACCATGGATAGGTACCTTGCTAGGGGCTTTGTGTGAATTAGGCTAATTTTCACAAGCCCCTACAGAATCTCTACTTTTTTGTTTTTGTTTTTAAATACATTTTTATTATGAAAATACTGTACAGAGGGGTTACAGTACATGAGCAAGGCAATGAACACATTTCCTATCAAGCATTGTTGCCACCTCCTTTGTTTTCCCCCAGAACCTCTACTTTTATGCCCTCATAAAAGCCAAAAACATGCTAAGTTTCATTCATTGCAACTGACAAATTGTGAGACTGCTGTAGCAGCAGGTTTCATGCAGCAGGCTTTATTGGCTTCTCCAAGGCTCCTTGGAAATGCCTTCCCTGCTCCTCTGAACTTGTCACAGTGCTTCTTTGCCCTTTGTGGCCCACTTTCTCCAGCAACCCCTGTTGGAGCAGGCTTGCTCCAGCATGAGCTCACACAGCTGAGCAAGGCAATTAGCAGAGTTCCACGTGTCCTTCCAGTAAGACTAATGTAGTCCCTGAGTTCTTCATGTGTCTTCTTATGTACTACATTGCTTATTCTTTTTCAGTTAGCCTTCATCTTTCAAAGGCAGCAAAACTGTGTTAGTTTGCTTTACTTCATTGTAACAAAGTACCTGACATAAGCACCTTAAAACAGGATCAGTGTTGGGTAGGCAATGTGGCTCAGTGGTAGAGTACTTGCCTACCATGCATGAAGCCCTGGGTTCCATTCCCCAGCACCACATACACAGAAAAAGCCAGTGGCACTGTGACACTGTGACTGAAGTGATAGAGTGCTAGCGTTGAGCAAAAAGCTCAGGGACAGTGCCCTGGACAGTCCCAGGACTGGAAAAACAAAACAAAACAAACAAACAAAAAAACCCCAAACAAAACCCCACCAAAAGGAAAACCAAACAAACAACAAAAAAAGGATCAATGTATTTTTGGTTCATGGCTTTAGTTCATGATCAGTCACTTGATCCCATTGCCATGGTGAGGCAAAGCATGATGGTACAGAGGGCGAGCAGGTCAGAACTATTCACCTTATGGCTGCCAGGAAGCAGAGAGACAGACAGGAAGGGGCCAGAAACAAGGTATAATCTTCAAAGGCCTACTTCCTCACCTATGCTGCCCACCTTCCAGTTTCTACTACCTTCCAACAGTCCATTCAATTGTGAATCCATCACTTCTAATCCATTGATTAGATCCAAGATTTCATGTTACAATCAGTTTCCAAAAGACTTTCCTTTAAGCATTGAACTGGGACCAAGTCTTCAATACAGGAGCCTTTGGAGGACATTTCCTATCCAAATGACAATACCATTTTAAGTTCTGGTATATCCTATGGCACCTAGCACAGTGATAGGCAAATAAATGCTCCAAAATGATGACTCAGAAAAAAGCACTACACACTTGCATAATCTCTTCCCCACTTAAATCCTTACTTCCTTTTGTATGTAATAACTGTCTATGAAAATAAGACAATCAAAGAATGCTAATAGGCTTAAAAATTAAGTAAAATACAAATTAAAATTAAGTCAAGCTGGGTGTGCTGGTGCACACCTATGATTGTAGTTACCCCAGAGTTGGAGGTAGAAAGATTCCAGTCCAACACTAGCCTGGGAAGAGATCCACATGACCTTACATGAAAAAACAAACTAAAAGAAAACAGAAAGACTAGGGTTGTAGTTTAAGTGGTAGATAGCTTACCTAATAAACACGAAGCCTTGAGTTCAACCTCTAGTACTGAAGATGAAATAAAATACATAAAATAACTCAACGTTCCCATTTACTACAACACATTTAATTTGTCAATATGTGCTGTCTTAATGGAAGCGTGGAACAATTGATTACCAGGCAGAATACCATATGGTACTGAATCTTCTGTGAGACTGAGGGTTTTAAACCCTCACATTGGGTCAACTGGTATTCCAAAGTCTTTTGTTATTTACCATATACTTTCAATTGTGATTACTGAAGTCATACCTATTCATTAAATTGTATTTTAATAGACAATCTAACAGATATAAGCCAACTTCTCAAAACTGTCTCCCAGACGGTTTAGACACATATAAATTCTATGACACTTTTGAGACAACAAGGCAATTACATACCACAAAGATGAAATCATTCCTTCAATAATAGAATGCTAAATTTGCCAGAGAAGAGTTTTAGCTGTATCTATAACTACCTAAAATACCCTGACTAGCACTTAATATTGAGAAAAATCTGTCTGTAAAGGAACTAGGTCACAGTTTTAGCTACACATAAATTTTAACACTATAGAAATCAAAATACTTCCTTTCACCAAATTGTTTTAATGGTTCTCATCTAGACTGCAAAAGCACATAATATAGGGCTTCTGAAATTTTATTATTTATTTATTTATTTTTATTGTGAAAATACTGTATAGAGGAGTTACAATTACATGGGCAAGGTAATGAGTACACTTCTTATCAAGCATTGTTGCCTCCTCCTTTGTTTCCTCTTCCCATCCCTTCACATCTCCCATCCCCCCCACCCCCCACCCCAGCCAAAGTTGTAAAGTTCGTTTTTTGACATAATGACTTGTACGTCTCATTGTTGCAATGGGTCCACCTATATCACTACTTAAACGATTTGTTTTTTCCCTTCCCTTCCACAAATTATACCAACATCAAATACAGTGAAAGCAGGGATTCTGAAATTTTAAAATTCCCCTAGTCTTCATTACTTTTGAAATTAAGAATGTTATTTGTATGCCAGGGAATGGTGGCTTATGCCTGTAATCCTAATTAGGAAGCTAAGATGTCAGAATTGTGTTTGGAAGCCTGCTTGGACAGGAAAGTTCATCAGACTCTTATCTTCAATGAAGCAGGGGGGAAAAAACAGTTGATAGTTGAGCTGTGGCTCAAGTGATAGAGTGGTATACCACCTTGAGTAAAAATGTTCAGGGACAGGCTCTGAGTTCAAACCCAGAACCAGAAAAAAAAAAGGTATTTCTAAAAAGAAAACAAAACAAACAGTATACATTGTAGAAGAAAATTGAGTGGCTCTTCAAGTTATTTTTGGTGGTATTTTTCTCAAGGCAGATAGATATTTTATCTAACCTATGCATGGTACCTGAAGCAAACATGACAAGAAATAAAGTCACCTGCAATCCTAGTTACTCAGGAGACTGAGATCTGAAGATATCAATTTGAAACTAGCCCAGGCAGAAAAGTCCATGAAATTTTTACCTAAAATTAACCAGCAAAAAGCCAGAAGTAGAGCTGTGGCTCAAGTGGTAGAGTGCTGGCCTTGAGCAAGAAAAGCTAAGGGTTAGCACCCATGCCCTAAGTTCAAATCCTAGTACCAACAATAAACAGTAAAAAATAAAGAAACAAAAACCCACTCCCCACCTCAAGAGAAACACAAAGCCTGTCCATTCATATAACCTCTAGATAGAACAGAAATAAAATGTTAACAGAGTATATAAACTGTATTCAAATATAAGGACTTCACTACCGTTCTATTATCTCTTTCATGAAAAGGAACATCTGCTCCTCAAAGTAATAGCTATCTGGTCAAAAATCAGGCTTCCATGCTGAAAACCAAGTACCAGCATTTGTGTTCAACAAATCACAAGTGTAAGCTCCAGTAAGTAATGGGGACCACTACTTTTCATCTTTACTCTCCCCAAAGGAGAGTCACCTTATACCAACCTCAAAGCAAATACAGCATTCCTTCTAGAACACTGCAGCTTATCTCTAATGCTCCACTCTCAGCATTCTTTGCATCTTCACACACCTCGTAAGCATTAGGTGGAAATCTCTTTTAGAGAAAAGAAACTAGATACAGAAAAGCTACTTGAAATGCTCACAACAACCTGACATTATCTGGAGTACAATCAGATCCCTGGCTCCCAAACTTCCCTTCAGGTTTCTGTGAAGGTACCCTAATTATGATAAAGACTGCTCAACAGGGCCAACCCTGGATAAATTAACATGTCATTGAGGTTTGAGATTTATATATAATTTTAACCATAAAAATGTTCAAAAAGAACATGATATCATATGAACTTGAAATGCAAAAAAAAAAATGACATCCAAGAGCAGAAAATAGAACCATCAGAGCCAGGAGCTGGTGGCTCACACCTATAATCCTAGCTACTAGGAGGCTGAGAGCTGAGGACCATGGTTCAAAGCCAGCCTAGGCAAGAAAGTCTATCAGATTCTTATCTCCAATGAACGACCAGAAAGTGGAGCTATGGCTCAAAGTGGTAGAGTTGTTGTTAGCCTTGAGCAAAAGAGCTCAGGGACAGCACCAAGGCCCTGAGGTCAAGCCCTACAACCAACAACAAGAAGAACAAAAAGAATCATCAGCCAAGTTCTGATTCTGTGACAGCATTACTCAAAGATGAAAGTTCGGCTGCAGCTAAGAAATACAAACATAAAAAAATCAAGCCTATTTTACACGTTTTTAAGGAAGAAAAATCAACTTAATAGTTGATTTGGCATCAAACTCTGATTCATTTCTAGGGGAAAATGACACCCAAAGGCATTCTTCATGGTAAACAGAAGGGGAAAGGCCTGTACCTAATGAAATAACAAGCATGTAGTTTGAAGCCACATAAGGGAAAAACTGATCCTGTTAGAAATGTTTATTCAACACCAACAGTACCTTGACAGAAGGATGTTGCAGTTCTGAGCTCTCCGGCCATCAATCACTGACAGCTCTTTGACTTTAAGTTTGGAACTCAGTGTGTCATCAATGGCATCTGCTTCTTTCTGTAAAGAGTACGAAAGAAATCCATCAAAGTCAAGCAGGGACCCTCAGACTTCAGACATTTTCTTTCACCCACCCCCACACAGCACACACAATGTGTACATACACACATGGGCCAAGCTGAGCTGAGAGGTGGCGGAGCCCAGGGAAGGTGGTGGGACTGAAACAAAGGGTACGATCTAGTTGGCAACAAGAAATAATAAGAAAAGCTGACCACCCACATTTGAGAAAGCTTTATTTGGAAGAACAAAGTACTTCCAAGTGAAGATGCTAAGTGTGAATAAATTATCAATAGTGATGCCATTCTTTTGTCCCTCAAATCCCTATGGACAGCAGACAGAAGAACTGTCACCATGAATCAAGCTCAGTAGAGGCTTACCATTGCTGGTCTAGCCATTTGCAGGGCCTGTTCACCTCAGAACCATTTACATCATTGGCACTCAAGAAAGCTGAACAATAAGACCTCTCAGATGTCTTCCGTGCAATAGGAAGTTCCCAAGGCTGATGCTACCTTTCATTACCCTGGAGCCTGACTATTCAATACATTTTTTCAGTTACCCGAATTGACAATTAAATGCTACCTGCATATTCTATTTGCATATTCATTCCTGGTGGCCAGCCATAATTATGAAACACGCATAAAACAATAGCAGACAAAATAAAATTTGAGTAAACTGTACATCAGAGGTTCTGACAGTAATAAAAAGCTCGAGATTAAAAACAGAAAAACTTGAGTAACAAGTTTGATTTCATGAGGAGGCTGAAGAGGTCTGGAACTGTATCATGGTTTAGAAAACAAAGGCACTATGGAATGTGTAATATTAATTCTGTGAGATTAAAGCCAAATGATTCTTGTGTTGGGTTGGTAGATTTTCCTATAGATACTCTATTAAGAATTGAAACCCAAGGAGGAATTATCTAGGTTTTTCATGACACTATCTAAAAACCAGTAACAGCATAATTAAGAAATGAGGCAAGAAGTTGTATCAAGCACAGTTTAGGTAGTAGTTCACTTACCTGTTTGGAGTTACTGTTCACAAAGAAATCCTACAGCCATGGCAGAGGCATGGGAAAGGCAAATCAGATACATGCAGTTCAGAAATCATAGCAACAAGCAAGAGAAAGTCAAAGTAGCTAAGGAAGTCAATGGTGCAGGTTAAGACATGATTTGTGTGCTTCAGTAAACATGAGGATGCGAGACTGGCTGAAAGTACATTGAAGGGCATGGAACAAAGCATTTTGGATAGAGCAAGGCAATGATATTTGTCGCACATAATTTTTAAATGGTAGCAAGTAAAATTCAGAGAAAGGGTTTAGAAATGCCCAAGCTAGAAAAGGAACAAAATCTCTTTGAAATAAGCACTAGACTTCCACTTATTCAACGTGTTGATTTTTCTTGTTTCTTCCTTACCCGTCCTGTCTGCCCCAATTCCCCATACTGGGCCTTGCCTTCTCTGCCAACTCCTTGCCAATTTTTGCTTGATGTTGGAAGATTAACAGTCACATTTATAAACTTATGGATGCCATTATCACTGTTATATACTACAAAAATATGCTTTTTGTAGAAATAATTTTCTTCCTGTCTTCTTGTATTGTAAGGAAGATTTTTAAAAAGTCATGTGGAAGAAACTAAATCAGTACTATTAACCCTCATTCTGTCTAGAGGGTCCAAATCATGCCTGTAGGTATAATGGATAGGAATAAGGGAGGCAGACAGTGGCTCACAGGCTGTGTAGCCACTGGTGGCCCTATCCCAACTACCTTGGGCCTATTCAAGAATATATAAGGTCTACTGCATTTTAGTGAAATAGCATTTTAAAGAAGGTGTGGAATGAAGAAGGGAAAGAAAAAAAAAGAGTTGATACTTCAGAAGCTGCTAGGAGTAGTGGCTCATGCCTGTAATCCTAGCTACTCAGTAGGCTGAGCTCTGAAGATCACAGTTCAAAGCCAGCTCTGGCATGAAAGTTCCTGAGATTCTTATCTCCAGTTAACCACCAGAAAACTGGAAGTGGCGCTGTAGCTCAAAGTGGTAGAGTTATAGCCTTGAGCGAAAAAGTTCAGGGACAGTGCCCAGGCTCAAGTTCATGTCCATGACTACCACCACCAACAAAATGAAAACAGAAAAGAAGAAAAGTGATAGCTTTCCTTGCACGCTCCAGCAACATGTACAACTAGCATTTGCTCAGCAGATTCCTTAAGATCTCGCTGGTCTCCACAGCACTGGCAAGGCCAATTTTACACAGATGAGCTGTTTCACACAATTCTTTTAGCGAGAAACAGAGCATGTCCTCCTTTTGCTCTCTTTTCAAGAATGACATTTAAAAATAAGTTGATAACTACAAGAAACTTTTCTTCCTCTCTCATACCAAGTTTTCATTTGCCCTTTTGCCCTTGTTAGAACCATGAACTTTTCTACTCTGAGGCTTCTTAAGACTCCTCTAAAAAGTAGTTTCAAGCACAGAAAAGACTTTGGTATAATGTTCTATGAAGTCACTGTAACCTATTTTTATCATTATTGTTTTGTTTCACAGAGAAAACTGATACTTGACTTTAGCTCCTGCTTATGAATTCCTCTAGCAACTCATTCTACATCTTAAGTTCTATTGTCAGGAAATTTATTTCTAAGATAGTAGCAAGTAGAAGCAGGCAGCTGTCTTTTATTGGCTATGTGGTTTGTGGCTCAGTTTCCTTATCTGTAAAATGGGTTTAACAAATGAGTTATTATGGGATGATGCATATAACACATTTTATACAGTACCTGACATATTTTGTGAGATCAATATTGGATGGTATTACAACTGTTTTATCTTTCAAACTGACAATCAAATCTACTTATTCCCCCTTTGTTCTTTTCTGTGCCAAACTGTAGACCAGCTAGCTGCTAAGGACCTTCCATTTGTAATCACCAGGAGCAGTAATAGTGAATAGTTAATAACAGCTAAGTAGTATATGTTATCTTTCCAGAGGTGCGAGTGAGAAATGCCACGGGAAAGTATTGCATTGTTCATCTCAAGATGGTACTTCTTTAAAGATCCAGTACTTAGCACATTACAAATAAAATTACAAAACAAAAAACCAACAAAAAATAAAATTACAAAAATAAGTTAGGGGGGGTATGCTAGAGATGAACAAACTTCTAAGCTTATTTCAAAGAAGATGCTTTCTGAAATCTTGAATTAGCCACTCAAAAAATGGAGGGAAAGGGCTGAGTAAGGTGGTAAACACCCACAATTCCAACTCCCAGAGAGGCATAGGGAAAAGGAGGATCACAGTTCAAGGATGGTTCCAGGTAAAAACATGAGAGATTATCTGAAAAATAACTGAAGCAAATATGGCCCGGCAGCATGTTACAAGTGATAGAATGCCTGCCTAGCAATTAGGAGACCTCTTTAAACTCCAAATAAAAATCAGAAGGAAATATTAAAAGATATTTCTAGTTGGCTTGAATCAAATATAATAGAATTTCCTATATTTGGCTCCACGTAACCAGATGTCTGATTTTTCCAGATAATTTCTAGTGTAGGGCTTAGGATTTTGAACATAAATTTGGTGCTTGCATTTTCTTGAATCAGTACTAATAAATTGCTATGAAAAAATAATGGCTCAACATTTCATATGAAAAAATAATGACTCAACACTTCATAGACATGATCATCCTTATAGAAATGATTTGTAACCTCTCTGAGGCTGAAATACCTTGGTAAATTTGACAAAAGCTGGAGACCCCTCTCCAGAAAAATGCACACACCAATATTTACATAAAAGCCTTCATTTGATTAACCCAGTTATCAATCTTTAACTTTGCACTTCAGCCCATACTTTTCCCTCCTGTCTTCATGTGCTCAGGCAATGGACTAAGATTAGTGAATAAATTTCCTAAGTTATACACATTTTCAAGGTTACAATTAGATGTACAGAATAATGGCAACTGTGAGAAGAATAAGAAAGGAAAATTTGTTGGTCACTTGTAAAAAGTCAAAAGATACTACTGAATGTTCCAAATGGACTCCAGAAATAACTTCCATATTACATATTAATAGTAGAGGTCAGATTCTAGAGCCCGAGACAACAGTTTGCCTTTGTCACTTATGTCAGAAAATAGAGGCTTTGAAGTGTTATTTTATACACTGATCATAAGATCCTAAAAGAAGGGCTGTTCTCAAGCAAAGGGCAGAAAGGAAGAAACTGGTCTGTGAGATGCTGTTATAAAGCTGTGACTCCCTTGAGGTAAATGTGGTCTCTCATGCTCATTTTTAACTCTGTTCAATTGCATGGATAGGGAGAAATGAATTTATGGCATGTCTGGATGGAATTTCTCTTAAAACAGACATGAATACTGTTTTATTGTATTTGAAATAATTCTGATATACAAGGTGCTATATTAGGTATTAAAGTAAATCTTTGTGGCTGACCTAGAAATTGTGTCTAATGTTGTTTCCATGAGGAAAAGAGTGCTGAGATTCAAGAAACTGACTTTCAAATGAACTCTTGGAATGTGAACAGAGGTTTAACTACATGCTATTAAATTCCATTTCATGTAGCACATAAGCTTACATAATCTGCTCTGCACACCTTTGATATATGCACCGAACAAAACCCAGATAGGAGTGGTTATGTTCAGACAACCGAGTTAAAGAAAATCCTCTACAAAGTCTGGTGGTGAAAATGAATAAAACCAGGGATTAGGAACAACAAAAATAAACACCCTAAGAAGTATTCTGCTTTATAGTCCTTATTGTGCCACCTGTTGGGCTAGCAAATGCACACTATATTTTTAAAATTATGCTATATTTTTTAAAATATCGTCATAGCATTGGGGTATTAAGAAACTAAAGCTGTATGTTGGGGCTCACACTTGTAATAGTCAGTTAGGAGGCTGAGATCTGGAGGATGGCAATTTAAAGCCAGCCTGGATGGAAAAGCCCATGAGACTCTTTCTTTAAAAAACAAAACAAAACAAACAAACATAAAACCCCACAGGGCTTGAAGTGTAGTTCTAGTGGTAGAAGCCAGCTAAGCAAGCCAGCAAAGTGACCATGAGGCCCTGAATTAAATATCCAGTACTCTCCCCCATAATTAAAAGAGAAAAGGAGTAAATGCTTTGAAGGAATTAAATTTTAAGGTCAATAAGATTAGGAACTGAGTATATCATACTCAACAGCAGAAACGTTCTTTTAGTTCATATTATACTTATTTACAGATTTTTCATCTCTGCTTTTTGGTGAGCATATGTAAAAATTGAATGCATTCACATCTTTTGAAATATCTTACACATAAAGTATAGCGTAGGCTGTCCTTAAATAGTGCAATTTGGTCTTAGGCTTGCAATCCTCCTGCCTCAGCCTCCTGAATGCTAGGACTATAAGTGTGTGCCACCACACCTGGCTAAATATTTTAATAAAGTATAAAATTGATAAATGTAAGCGTGTATAAGTAAATGAGTGTGCTTATGTATATATGTATGTATATAGGTACATATATATGTGTATGCATCACCTAAGTGCCATTTTATTCATCTAAATTATTCTTCTTAGATATTTCTAAGCTATCTCAAAAATCTTACTCTATGTAGGGTTCCCATTATATGCCAGCAATGGTATTCATGTTTTTCTTTGCCTCTGAAAAATTTATTTAGCCAAACAACTGGCCAGGATTTTATAGGTCTGGAGGGAGGAAAGAAGAGACACCATGGGGGGTGGGGGGAAGGTTCCCAGTACATTCTGGGATAGAGAACAGGGCAGCTCAAATGTGGTGAAAATTATATAATATACTGCCAAGACAAATGGAAATGCCATGGTCTCTTTGATGTTGCCACTAAGAGATGAGGGTCATTCAATGACAGGCATTCATTTCCTTCATTCTGTTCTACATGTTCCAATTAGAATGTCTCCATCTTTTGATTTTCTGGCTCTCAACATTCAGTAAATTCAATAAAATGGCATAGATTGCCTTCATTTGGAAAATATGCTAACGGTTTAAAAATGCTCATCTTCAACTCTTACACCAAAAGGGGAAATATGTTTGAATTACTCAAGCTGAGCAGGTGTGTTGAAACTTTTCTTCAGGAAATATTGCTGAAAATATGATCACAACTCATTCTACTTACTAGTCTACTTAGTGTTAAGTAGAACCAAAATGTTCCGGTCTAGCCTGCCTGGAATGACTACTGATTACTTAAACAGTGTTTGTTGCTAGGAGACAATTGCCCAATTGCTGGGCTTTCTGCAATCTTGTCTCCCAGAGCTCTTGAGAACTGTCCACATATTTGTCCCAGAGCATTTTGGCAGCATCCTTCTGCACCTTCTGCTGAAAGCAAGTTAATTATGAGTCTTGTAAACTTGGGTCTTTCAACCACCTGCCTTCACAATAAATGCAACCCACATGCTCAGGCTTGAATAGCATCATTTGCTGTTTTCTCTTCATTTAATACACTTCTCCAAGTTCCCAAACCTTCATCTCAGACAGCCAGCATTAGCAATTAAAACTGAAGTGGAAAGCAACAAGACTTGTAATCAGGTCAGAAGATGACCTTACTAGGATATCTGCTTTAATGGTCTATGAGTTTGTGTCAATGTCCAGAGGACATTTTCTTGGGACAGCAGAGAGAATAGAGACATAATGTAGTTAATAATGAGAATCTACACAGTATGGCTCTACATGCACCTTTTGTCCCCATGAAGCTAAGGTATCTTTCTACTGGACAATGTTTTACCTTTCTCTTAATTTTTCTTGATTTGGTATGCATAACATTGTACAATTTGCCTTTTTACTAACGGAGGGGTGTATATGAGGCTTGTGTGAACACAGCAGGCAATTACTGTTATTTTTGTACTTTTTAAACTACCACAAAAGGCATATTTTTGCTGTTTGCCCCCTTTTACACCAAAATATTCTCGCTATAACTGGGCACTAGTGGTTCACACTTGTAACACTAGCTACACAAGAGGCTGTGATCCAAATATTATAATTCAAAGCCAGCCCTGGCAGAGAAATTTGTACGTTCCTTACCTCCACTTAGCAAAAAGCCAGAAGTGGGAGGTGTGGCTCAAGTGTTAGAGTGCCAGCTTGGAGCAAAGAAGCTAAGCAAGAACACAAGGCCCTGAGTTCAAGACCCAGTACCGGCACACACACAAACTATTCCATAACTACACTGGCTAAATAACACTACTCCCCTACCCTATTTCAGATGGATCACTGACTAGCTTGAAAAAAAAATCTTTGGCTTTTGTTTCTTCCAGCCTCAATCTCCTATGGTGCTTAGCATTTGTATTCTGAGACATTTTTTCTCAGGAAACAAGCCAAGGAAACTGACTAGCTGCTTGTTGAGGATACTCCACCCTGAACATGATTCATGCAGGAGGTGAAGAGCCTTCCAAGACAGTCCAAGGGAAGCCCCCTGTACAGATGCCAGCACACATGTCCTCCAATTTAAGATACAACACACTCACGTCACCATTCCTCTCCATTAACAATCTTTAACAATCTTACTTTTCACTCTCATGGACTCTATTTTTTCCATGCTTGGGGCTCTAATAGATTGTTTGGGCATCACCTTTTCTTTCTTCTTTTGGACTCTCCACATGTCCACCTACCTTCCTGTGGCCTAAGAGAGCCCTACCAAGAAGTCTTCCAGCTGGGCGCTGGTGGCTCACCCCTATAATCCTAGCTACTCAGGAGGCTGAGATTCTGCCAGCCTGGGCAGGAAAGTCTGTGAGACTTTTATCTCCAATTAACCACCAGAAAACCAGAGGTGGCACTGTGGCTCAAAGTGGTAGAGTGCTCGCCTTGAGCTGAAGAGCTCAGGGATAGTGCCCAGGCCCAGAGTTCAAGCCCCACAATCAACCAAAAAAAAAAAAGAAAAAGAAAAGAAGTCCTCTAGAGGTACAAGAGGTATCATGGTGTGGCCAGGCCTCACATAGTGATGTTGTCTGGCCTCATCAATATGAATTGGTAGCAAGGGCCAAATCACATGTTCAGTTCACTTCAATAGATTCTGTAGTTCTATATGCATCATTGCCACCTTTATTTTCAGCTTGTACAGCCCCACTACTGAGCCTATCATGTTTATCACATATGGTAGAATTTTCTCTTTAGGTTCTGGTTATCACCAATCTTCATACTTCTAAAAAGTTTATCACCAAGCACTGGTGGGCTCATGCCTGTAAATCCTAGCTACTAAGGAGGCTTAGATCTGAGGATCATGGTTAAAAGCCAGCCTTGGCATGAAAATCCACGAGATTTATCTCCAATTAACTAGCAAAAAGCCAGAAGTAGACCTGTGGGTTAAGTGGTAACAGTACTAGCCTTGAGCATAAAAGCTCAGGGACAAGAAAAAGAGAAAAAAAAAGAAAAAAAAAGTTCATCTATTCCAAAAGGCTTGCTTCTGATAGTAACTTCTCGATATGTACTTTTTCAACTCAGATAAACAAAATGGCATATATTACATATATGAGTTATTTAAATATATATATGAATTATTGTATGTAACTCTATTTTTTTCCCCTACTGAACCATTTTGACTATAGCAGTGATGAAAAGATACAGAGCTCTTTACAACAATGGAGACATGGTATGATGCTTCCTAACAAAGAGCTCCATTAGCTTCAACACATATCCACTAACAAGTACTCACGTGGACATGAACTCTGTATTTCTTTGCAGTAACATACCAGGGGGTACCAAAGAGCCTAGTATTAAAACAGCTATCATATCACACGATAGCAGATGGTCCAGGATCATGCACAAACATATGATTTATTTACTATTTTGGTATCTTAAGGTCACATGTTGTTTACCTGCTGTCTTTGGTAGGCAGAGAATGTTCTTTCCAGGTCTTCAAGATCTAGAATTTTGAAGACTTTCGTATCATCAATTTCAGTCCATACTGTTCCTTCCAGTTTGTTCTAGAAACATCAAGTCAACAAGTCCTGTGGTTTATAGTTATACATAAAAAGAACAAGTATTTTTTTTAATGCTGCTATTCCAAATTTTTCATTCTATAAGGCCCTCAAAGTGCTGGCCTCATGTGTCATTATTTCACAAGTCTTATCACTTAATAGATGAACTGGTGAGAATCCTGAATCCCCACAATAAAATGAAATCATTGAGCGGTGGAGGCTGCTTCCCCTTCCATGATTTACACAATGAGCTGCTGCTGCTATCCATTGATGGATCAGTGGGAAAGGAAACACAAATGTCTTACCTCAGGCAGCTTAGACCAATTGAAGGATTTCAGGGCATTTGTGGGCTGAGGAATGTTTTTCTTCTTGAGTGCCAGACCCACTGGAGCACCAGGAGGAGGCATGATGCCCCCTAAGGGAGGAGGCCCTGGGGGAGGGGGAGGACCGCCAGGAGGAAGGGGTGGGGGTGGGGGAGGAAGCATTCCACCTGGCAGGGGTGGGGGTGGTGGAGGAAGAAGTGACCCAAGCCCAGAGGAAGGAAAGGGACCCCCTGGGGCTCCAGGTGAGGGCCCTCCTGGGATGGAAGCACAGACGGCTCTCTGAAAAGAGAAAACCAGGAAAAGTGAAGATTAATGGAAGAAGAAAATTAATTGGATGATTCTGAGAAGCTGGAATTACTTTGCCTAAAGCACAGGTTACAGAGAAATCCACACTTCAGAGAATGTAGATTTGTGGGGCAGGCAAATCAAATTGTCTTTTCAGGGCCTTTAAAGGACTTGGTTTAGTCATCCCTCTGTATTTGACACTAGAATGTTTGTCTGCCAAGCATTTATAGGTCTTTTGCTTCTTCCACCATCATATAGTTTGGTTTCCATGAAGTCAGTTTTCATGTTAACAGGCGAACTTAATCTGCTTGGATCTTAGCACCAAACAAGGTTGGTGCTAAATACCCCTTGCCCTACCCCACTACACAACCACTGTTGCTGCCAAACCTACATGATGGCAGACAGAGCAGGTCATAAATACGGCAATCAACTGTGACATCTTGGATTTGTGTCTCACATCAGAAATTGTCTACTCTTAGGGATGAGGGAGTGAGGCAGCAGACAGCAGACAGACAGTGTGGACAGAAGACACAATGAATAGCCCTCACCCTATTGAGCTCGTGGAGCTGTGCCGTGAGATCTGCCACCTGCTGCTTGACTTGCTTATGCTCAGTAGTCTCCTTTTCAAGTTTCTCTTTCATTTTATTTAAGGTCTGCATCATTTCTTCCTTCTCTTGAGTTTTGGCATCACATTCTCGCTCTTTCTTCTCCAATTTTTGTTGTAGCTCATTGTGCTCTACACAAGGAAACAAGTGGATATGGAAACAGGAGATGCTTCCAGGGTGAAATATTTTTCTCTATAAAGTAAATCAACTGAAGATGATGAGAGAGGTTGAGATTCTTCATTACGGGGAAGGATCATGCATTACTGCTGTCCACTAAAGGGCTAAACAGTGCTCATGCTGGGAAGGGACTTCAGATGAACAACTTCATTAATTATATTCTATAAAGACCAAAGAGGGAACCCTCTAAGGCAGAGCTCAGAAACAAAAGTTTGAGCAACTATCCATGTAGGAAAATGGTGACTGTTTGGTAAGGTAATTTAGAACACTTTCTTATAAATGGACAATTTAGTCTACTAAGGAAAATGAGAATTAACAGAACCTCTTCTCATACATTCGAAATGGGATGGAGAGAAGTCCAGTTTGGCTTGTGTCCACAATTAGAAGGGCTGAAAGGGGAGATCTCATGCTGTGAGGAAGCGCTGCTGGCAGACCCAACATGCATCCCAATACTGAATCACTTTTCAGTTACCCTTGGAAAGCTATCTTAAGTATCTCATGCTTCCAGCAAGCAATTATTAACAATTGTGGAAGCAAATCTCAATATTAAATATCTTAAGAGCAGTAGTGTGGATGAACATGAGAATCAGAGCAATATGGGGGAAAAATATTAGCTCTCAGCCATGTTTTTAATGACTTCTCCAGTCCTGCTATAGGGAACAGGGCATCCAACTTAGCAATTTAGTCACTGTGTCAACGAATATAACCTTGCTGACAGGAGTGATGAGCTTTGGAAACAGAAACAATGATGTAGAGTTTTAATTCAAATACGTGACCCCAATTCCTATTTCTTATATTAATAAATTCACTAGAGATATAACCCACTGGGTCTGAGCTATACAGAGCTGGTCTCTATTTCTGAATTTGTTGACATACTTAAATTCTTTGTCTCTGACCTCTCTTCTGTGTTCACCCTACTCTCACCCCAAATTAGGATTTCTAGGAGGAGTCTGAGCAATTAGCTTTTGGGTTTTTTAACCAGGCTTGGAGTTAAGGTAACTTCTATCTCACTTCTATCATTTTGTGGATGCCTCTCTGATATCTACAGATCTATACTGAAGAACTATTCTATTGCGTTCCATTTTGCTGCCTCTTCTGTTTTTCATTTTTTGGTCTGAGGTTCAAACATGGTATCTGATGCTTTTGCTGATGCTCCACCACCTGAGCCATGCCTCCAACCCCTATTTTGCTTCTTTTATATACATTCAATTCCTTATGCAAAATTAAAAAATGAGGAATGGGGGAGAATGAAAGGGGCTAAGAGAATAATAGAGGGAGCAGACTTGTTCAAAACACACCGTATGCATCTATGGAATTATCACAATAAAACTCCCTGAAGAAAGCACACAGGTCACTTAGCGTTACACATATTTACCTAGCTGTGTCTCAGAATCATCTAAGAAGGCTTAACCAGCTCCTCCCAGAAATACACTCGAAAGAATCTATTCTATAGGGTCTGGGCAGAGCTTAGGAAACTGATTTTCAAACACTCCTTATGCAATCCAGATGTGGTGCCAGGTTTGGAAAGCTCTAGCCTAAACACTCTCCATACATGACAACCATTCATTACCAGCCATTCACTAAGCGCTTACTGAATACTTCCTAGGAGTGATATACTCCAAAGAGAATTACCCCACAACTATTCTACAGTTTTCATGTCCATAGAAGCTGTTTCCTCACAGCCTCCACCTGCTGACGATTTAGCCAAAATGTGCTCTCTCAAATGTAACCGCTGAAATGTCCAAAGAAGAATTCACTTTATCTACAGTCTCTCTTTACACCATACTCATGACTTCACTTCCAACAATTCTGTCCTTCCCATCAGCCTAGAGATTTTATTCTATACTACACCACTCACCAGAATCCTGTTAAAGTTATTTTTAATAACTATATAACTCATCCGTGCTCGGGCCATGCTAATATTATCCTACTTGTGTCTGACTCCAAAGCTGATGTCGCACATATCCTCCTCAACATGCACACTTGAGTCTCCATGCTGTAGAATGTAGTGCTAAAACACTGACCATTTTCTCCTTAATCTCCTTCCTCTAAGTTTTAGCTAAGGTTTCTATTCTTTCCATTGTAGTCTCTGGAATTTATTTATCAAAACACACATTTAGCCTCATTTATATCAAAGGAACGTGGATATACATGAGGGACTTGTAATAGAGTAATATTTCACATTGGTAATTTCCCCATATCAGGCCCTTCTTTTCTCTCCACGTCAATGGACAAATGAGTGAAAAGGAAATGATTACACCTTTCTTGGACACTCTTTTCTGTGTTTAAATACTGAGATGAGGATGAGTGCTACTGTATTTCAGTTCACGAGTGTGGTAAGAAAATGTTGGCAGGGAATATGAGTGTGCTCACAGAGAGGCCAACTTAAGGTGCTAATATTCTGGAGGAGGAAGAAGGCTATACACTTCTGTGACTGGCTGGCACCACAAGGAACATCAATGTCTGTCACGGATATTGAATGATAATATCAAAGACACATTCAAATATTGACTAATTGCTGGCCTGTTAATGTTTAACAACACCTATCTCTACAATGGTCATTGATTTTCTGCATGGTTTCTCTTTTTTTTTATGACTGGTGCTAAATTAAGGTGGGGGAGAAAACTGGACTGGCATAAAACAAATAGCCTGCTCTACTCTTAAAATTTTGGTAAGCCCTGGAATCCTTTGTTCTATTTCTTAAAACCTAGTGTGATTTAAAGAGAAGTTATGGTGCATAAGAAGAGTTCAGCTGCTTGGTATTGTAAAAACTTGGAATTAATGAATACTGAACAGCAAATGTTACAAGTTTTTTTAAAAAAATTATTGTAATAAAAGGATTAAATAAATGGGACTTAGAATGACAAACTAAAATAGCTTAATTTTTTAAAAGCCAGCGAAAAATGTCTACAACGCATGGAAAAAGAAAGGCTGCTTGATGTTCATAAGTCAACAAGAAACACCGGTGCAAATTTCCAAGAGGTACAAAGAGCAGAACCATTCAATAACCAATCACAAAGTGTCTTCTCTTGTCAGCACTTGATCATTTACCTTTTCTCATTTTTTCTGCTTGTTCTTTCCATTGCTTAACTTCGTTTTCATTAACCAACCTATAAAACAGTACAAGGAGATCTCATTACAAAAACCAACAACCATGAAAAGCCCACTGCTAGATGCATGCTTGAAGCCCATTTAAACCCGTGTTACTTAGATATATTGCATGTGCTTTTATAGAAACTCATATATGTCCAGTAGAACATGTCAGTTCTTCCAGATGTTACTTTGAAGTAGTATAAAATATCTTACATGATCATTTTTCATAGGTAATGAAAAAAGAAGAGACTTACATTCGTACAACATTCTTAATATTAAAGTTCTCCAAGGGTGTAGAGTCAGGGTCTTGTCCTTTGTCATTTTGGATAACTATTTGCTGCACGATTCTATCCAGCAGTAGCCAGTACTGAACAGTGTTCCCGCTCCTCTTATCTAAAAAGAAAAGGAATGGCAGAAAAAAGAATCTTCAAGTTCTTTGCAAACTTTTCAACAGTAGTCACCCTTTAAAGCCACAGAACCCAAGAAATGTTTGTCATCTGTACCAATCCAAATCCACTTGAATTTTGACACATGATGATCAGTTTTTTGTTTGAGGGGCATTTTTTCAGCTCTTTCTAAATGCATTGTAAGGCATGTGTTTATTTTTCAAATCAAAGTGAATTAGCTGAGACTTGGGATCCATGATGTGAATCCAATCTAGTCATGCCGTTCCAAAGACAGAGCCCTTCGGAACAATGTTCAAACACTCAGCCACACCTGTGTAGGGCACACTCACAAGGCATCTGGAGGCAGTGGTGCAGGATGGACATAAAGTGAGGGTAAGCTTCACTGTGAGTCAGCCTCTTCCTGGTCAGCTCAAACATCTGAGTTGCGCTTTTTGTGTCTATGTGAACCTATTTTACAGAAAACACAAATCTAAGTCCAACATCCAAGTTCCTAAATTCCCCAATGGAAGGAGGGGAAATCCAAGGCAAACAGAAACTAATCCTGCCACTTAGGTAACAAAACAGAACTTTGACTTCACTCATGGGTTACATTGGTCCATGTCAACTCTCTAATACACATTTCCAGAGGAAAATCTATGAACTAATGCATCAAGTCAGAATAATTGTGAGAATACATACCAGTTCAAATCTTTTGGCAAATTCTAGTTCATCTTCATTTCGGAGCATTTCAAAAAAATCTAAATGTCTAAAAGGTAATTGAAGAAAAGTTACCAAAAGCAAAATATCCTACAAACAAAATACATGAGATTTGGGACATTAACATGGACTTTCTTGACTATTTAGAGATAGCTCTAAAAGAAACCAGGTAACAGAATCAAACACCTTGTTTAACTATCTTCTTTCTAAAGAAAAAAAATACCATCTGTGTTAACAAGCCCATATAACCACACTTGACTTGCAATTCCATTAAAGATCATGAAAGAAATGACCATGTCATTCATTTATTCATTCAAGTGTTTATTAACCACCTACTATGCATGCATTCTACAGTCTAGGGATGATACAGTTCTATGAAGTCAAGTGTAGCAGGGTAAAGGGAAGGAGAGTGAATCTCATAGTAATGGAACAGCCTCTCTGCAGGGAATAAGGACACAAGCAATCTGGACATCTGTGAAAGATCATTTGATGTTGAGGAAATAGTAAGTGCCTAGGCTTGTAGGTCCCAAAACAGAAGACCATGCTGAGTTCGTGAATGAGGGAGAAGGGTGGGAGGGGGACATAGACAGGCCTAACGCTAAACCCATGTTAAGTTCTCTATACAACACTTTGTTTCCTTCATCAGCAAAGTTCTTACAATAAGAACATAATTAGCTGAATTAACATGCTGATGTTAGCTCTTTAGGTTATAGATATGTTAAGGCTGACATGTGATATGGTGTGCACTACACAAATGGAAAAACAGCACAGACTATCTCAAATTGATAGCAATCTTACTTACCTATCTAATGTTGAATTTTCATGTTCCCGTAATTTGTCTATAACAGGTTGGATTCCTAACATTAGAAATTCATAGCGAAGATGAAGTCTAAAGTCCAAACTCTCCTGAAAATGAAAGGATAATAAAAGATGTATTCCTGTTTTTCATTTCTCCTTCCACCTCCCTCTCTTTTTGTGGTGGTGG
Source organism: Dipodomys ordii (assembly GCF_000151885.1). NCBI lineage: Eukaryota > Metazoa > Chordata > Mammalia > Rodentia > Heteromyidae > Dipodomys > Dipodomys ordii. The sequence goes on from NW_012267218.1 coordinate 35,290,113, forward strand.
GAACTGAACCCAGGGCTTCATGAATGCTAGACATACTAGCTATATCCCTAACTTTTTTGTTTTTGAGACAGAATCTCACTAACATTGACTTAGCTACCCTTGAACTCACTATCCTTCTTGGTTCTACCTCTCAAGTAGTTGGATTATAGGCAGGGACTACTGGGCCCATGTTAAAAGTATTTTTAATGACACATTTTTTGAAACTGGAGTTTTCTTACCACTCCTGCGCCTTGGCTTAGCACTGCATTGATGAAGGACATGATGGCAGTCTTGAGACTCACTTCATCTCGGTATCGTCCAGTGCTTTTGTCCAAGTCATTAATTAATGTCTGTCAGAGAAACAAATATAAAAACAAAGGACAAATCAGGACTAATCTTTTTTTTTTTTTTTTGGCCAGTCCTGGGGCTTGAAGTCAGAGCCTGGGCACTGTCCCTGAGCTTCTTTTGCTCAAGGCTAGCACTCTACCACTTGAGCCACAGCGCTACTTCTGCCTTTTTCCATTTATGTGGTACTGAGGAATCGAACCCAGGGCTTTGTGCATACTAGGCAAGCACTCTACCTCTAAGCCACATCCCCAGCCCATAATGACTAATCTTATATTCATCTTACATTTTTATAATTGGAAATTAACTTTTAAAATCTTGTGATTAGGCAAAAATTATATTGATCCATGGAAAGTCACCTTTTTTCTTTTTATTAGTACTAAAAATCTCTATTTTTAAGGTTCTTACATCATTTTATATGCATGTTTATATATACATGTATACAAAATATAAAAGATTTTTGCTTTGTTTCTTCTGCTTACTTGTTGCATTTGAGCAAAAATATAGTGGCATCATCTCAGTTTTCGTATTGATCCTAACTCAAGAATGGCAACCTGTAAAATTTTCAGGGAACACTCCATTTAGTGAATTCTACAGACATTCTATCTAACATACAAGATGCAGGACTACATTTGTGAGCTTGTAAATCTAAGGCCCTGCATTGACCAATTATAGAAAGCATATTCTATTTTTAAAAATTTATTTATTTTTCCTTTGCCAGTCCTGGGGTTTGAATTGAGGACCTGGGTGCTGTCCCTGATTTTTTTGTGCTCAAGGATAGTGTTCTACTATTTGAACCACAGTTCCACTTCCAGCTTTTTAGATAGTTAATTGTACATAAGAATCTCATGGACTCTCCTGTCGATGCTGTCCTTGAAATGAACCCTCAGATCTCAGCCTTCTGAGTAGCCAGGATTACAGGTGTGAGATACCAACTCCAAGCACCTATTTTCTGGTTTTTACACTTAAGAGCAAGGGAATGTTGGAAGTCACAGTGTGAAATCTCAAGTGATATGCTGGAAATGGCACCTGCTTATCCAATGTCAAGGGTGGGGTGAGTAGAGAAGGTGAGGGAGTGCCCACCTGGAACCGAGTTCTCTCGCTGGCATATTTCTGGTAGTGCAGCATGGCCTGCAGAACTTTCTTGTGGCCCCCGGGAACCAGGCACACGGCGCCCAAGATTTCCAGCACGGCCACCTTCGTTTTAATGTTCTCTGTGCTCAGACTCTGAGCAATTACATTAATACTCTCAGAATGAGCCAGGACGTGAGCCCGGCCTTGAGAGTTGTTCATTAGTGCCTTTATACAACCAATAAGAGAGGTATGTATTCGAGACTCAGAGGTCTCATAGTCCATAGTCTTCAGAAAGTTAAGAATACATGACAGGCCATCCAAGTCGATGAATCTGGTTACAAACCTGTCAAGAAGAGAAATGCATCCAATTTAGAAAAGTCTGAAGGGCAGGACAAGGGAAGACTTAGTTCCCGAAGTACAAGGCTTACACTGATGAAGTCTTTATGGTCATTGACTCGTCCATGACACAGACCTAATGGTCAGTCCTATAAAGAAATCTCCACTTGAGATAAACATCTCAACTGATACAACCAACTGATACTAACAGATCATATATTCATAAAGGCCAGGAACAAAAAGACATTCAAAATACTTATCTTAGGGCAAAGTCATCTGCCAGTGTGAGTTATAGTAGCACCCAGTTGCTATGTACTTCTGGGTTGGCCACTGACCCTTGCCCCCACCAAGAGAAGTCAAAGAGCATCCTTCAATTTTAGGATTTGTTCATAAAATGATTATCCAAGGTTTCACAGTGAAACCCTTCCTTTTTTTTAATGGTGTGTTAATGGAATCCCAATATATAAAAGACAAAAGCAATACTTTTTGTTAATATTTATAATGCTTATCATAAAGTCACTGAGATTCATGAACAATGCACAGGTGCATGCCAAAACCTATGTAAAGAGATGATATGAGCTGTCTATCTGACTAAGCCAGTGACTGCCAAATTTATTTTCTATTGATCATTAGCATTTGAGTGTAGAACATACTATAAAACACAGTTCTAATTAGCATAAGCTAAAAGTATTCTTTTCAACTGTACTATATTTTTTGATAATCCAATATATTTTTCCTTAACTATTTATTTATTTAGTCTGTTGTGGGGCTTGAACTCGAGACCTAGGCACTGTCCCAGAGCTCTTTTCCTCAAGGCTAGTGCTCTATCACTTGAAGGAACAGCTTCACTTGTGTTTTTTGAGTGGTTAATTGGTGTTAAGAGTCTCACAGGGACTTTTCTGTCCTGGGTTGGTTTTGAACCACAATCTTCAGACCTCAGCTCTGAGCAGTAAAGATTATAGGCACCTTTTAATCAAAGAATCATTATTATTAATCTGAATCATTCCACTTAATCATAAGATTCAGATGTATCCAAACAGAGGAGTCACTGTTGCCTAAACAAGACTGTCCTTTCATTTAAAAAAAAAAATTGCCCTTTTATTTTTAATAAATCTTATTGACATACAATCCAATTGTGATGAAATTCATCATTTCAATCAGTGCTCAAACTATTTAATCAATCAATTATGTGACTATGCCACTTTTTATCCATTCATCATTGGATGGACATGGGTTATTTCTACTTTTTCAACTGTTTTGGAACAATGCTGAGATGAACATTTGTATACCCGTTTCTTTGAGGGGCATGTCATCAATATAATATCCTTGGGTAAATTTATTCCTTGGCTATATAACTAGGAGTAAACTGTTGGTAGGCCACAAGACAATACTATGCTTAACATTCTGAGAAGCTGCCCAAATATTTTTCAAAATGGTGGCACCATTTTCCAATCCTAAGAGCAATGCAGAAGGATCTCAATGTTTCCACGGTCTTGCTGTCTCTCATGCTGGTTATCCTAGTGGCTGCCAGCATGTCTTAGTTGAAAATAATCAATACATTAGGTGTTTAATGACCAAAAGTAGCTTAATCATGGCTCAGCTGCATGTTTTAAATTGAAAATGTCTGGGGAAGGTTTGACAATGACAGGAAAAAAAAAAAGTATAGAAGAAAAAGAAAGATGCTACCCAGGGAGAAATTACCTCATTGGCTTTGTTCTTAGTGCTGTTTTTAGACTCTCTATAGTTTTACTTCTTTCTTCTTCTTCTTCTTTCTCTAGAGCCAGCAGAGATTTTCTCTATACAAAGAAAACAGAAGTTTTATGTCTTCAAATTCTTTTTCTAGCTGTGCTGAGATTTGAATTCAGGCAGGGCTGCTGAGGTTGGAGCCAGCTCTTCAGCCCCTTTATGCATTAGTTATTTTCCAGATACGGTTTCACATTTTTGCCCAGGGTTGTCTTCAGTCATGGTATGTAGCAACATGCCTGACCTCTACTTCAAGTTCTATTTTTAAATTATTGAATAAGGCAAGCCCACAGATTGCATGCTATTTTAACTTTAAATAGAAATAATCAATAAACCTATGGGATTAAGATTTACTAAAAGTAAAAACATAAAGCAATATCATCAAGAATTCTATAAAATTATTTGTCTCTAAGCCAAGCCTTTCAAATTTTAAATACTAGGAAATGTCTAGAAATTTTAGTTGAGATTATGTTGCTAAAATTTTCATATAACTATTCTATTACTAGACCTTGATGTAGATATTACTATCTACATTTAATGTGAGTTGAGAAAAACATTCTGACAAATGAACACTATCAAAGGAAAACAGCAGCAATTTTCCCACGCTATTTCTCTCATTTCTCAGTTAAAAAGTATAATTGAGATCAAAGGGATTATATTATATCAAATTATGTTTTAAGAGGAACACTTAAATTGGTCCTGATACTAAGAGGGATAATTCTTTCAGAAGTGATTCAACATGATCTAGAAATCATGGAACATGATGAGTATGTGTGCGCGTGCGTATGTGTGTGTTATGTGTGGGTTTTTCTTACCCAGGAAGAAGCTAGAGCAGTGCTTCTCAAGACTTTACTGTGGATATGAAAAACAGCTGGGGATCTTGTTGAAATGCAGGCTCTGGTGTGGGGAGTCTGAGATGAGGCCAGAGACACTGCACTGAAATCTCCTAGGTAATATGCTGCTGCAGGAACAAGGCTCTAAGTAAGCACATTTCCACTGATCATAATAATAATGTAATATAAAGTTATGAATGTAATACAGTCTTTTCACCCATCTCACTCCATGATCACCTCCTTGTACTAAAGTGTTCCCAGTCTTATATCAGGAGCCTATATCCTTGGAGCTAATGGTCCTTTCTTTTATCATATTCTAAGTCATGTTTGTTTACTCTCTTTCAATTTATTAGCTATCCAGTCTGGTTTTAAGGCATGGGTGGAAAACAGACAGTGGTGACTACATAGAAAAAGAAAAGCTAGATTCTTAAACATCAGCTTCTATGGTCAAGTTTCTCCCTTTGTTTCAAAACCACAATGATCAAAAGAAGGTTTTCTTTAAATAACATCAGCATGAAGTAACTAAATGTTAATTAAAACTTAAATATAACTTCACAATGCAAGGCAAAGCCCAAAGCAAATGAATGCATCAGTAGGATCATGTAGAGCAACCAAAATAAAAACGAGTCGAGTCTTTTTTTTTTTTTCCAAACTTGTTTTTGTTTCTTCTAAAGCTGTCTCTCTTGCTGGTGATGTGTCTAGACAGCTGTCACCCGAGGACAGTAGGGGAAGAGGCTGTGTAGGCTGTGTGCAGAAATAGTTACTAATTCCTCCACAATGCTGAGATTCATCCTCTGGAAAATTCAGCACAACTCCAGCCAGTGATGTCTAATTTCCAATGGCACAGCTGAACATAGGAGTTTTAACCAATCACATTGAATCTGTAGTACAGGATCAGGCCTTTCATAAACATCACTCTTTGTTCCTAGGCTTAATCTTATATAATAATCCCTAAATTAAAGATTACATTTTTTTATTTACTGTGAGTCACTAACAGACATAGGGGTATTTATCCTTGTAGCAATCCTAGAGAAGACAGAATATCTGAATAATAGCAGAGTATATTAAGTCCCATACTTAATGAATCTCATGGGAGATTCATGAAATGCCACAAAAAAATTGAATCCGAACATCCTTATCTAATATAAGGGCCATTACCTTTCCACTCAAAATAGAAGAGACCATGACCTTGTCTGTATGTGATATGATTAGATTTGGAGCTAAAATTGCATTTATTGCTTGAAGAAAACTGAGAATATGTAGGGTAGATGAACCTAAAATCAAATAATTTACATAAGGTCTCAAGTTTTCAAGTTCTAAAACCTAAGAAGAAGTAGGGAGAAATGCCTACATTTCTGAAGATAATCTCTATGCCAAGCAAGTAGTATGTACCTTGGCATATACAGAACAGGCCTTTTGAAGACAACTCTCGGATGTTCATACGAGAAGTGGGTAAAAGATGAAACACAAATCATCAGAGGGTCTTCTAGTCAAAGCCACTAAACATATACACTGGAACATGAATGGGGCACAGAAATCACTCCTGGCTACCTGAACTAAACTCCCATTTGAAACATTTCCTTGGTGTGAAATGGATAAGCCAGGCCATTAACCACACTGAATAAAGTTCACCTCACACCCTCTCCTTGAGAAAGCACAGAAATGCTGTGATGGTGAAGCTGTTAGACTGCCCTCCATCATTATAGTGTCTTTCACTCTCTAAAAGCCAACAGATCACTCAGGGGTCCTTTCGGGAACAAAGAATTCTTGTTATGAGGCTTGCATAAAGTAACAACACTTGTTCCACAAACGACTGGCTTCACAGACCAGTAAGAGCAATGCTTCTGGCCTGTTTATCAGACTCTTGAGGCATTAAAGGAAACAGATGCCTGCCTTCCCTCAGAACAATCCATGGCGTCAGCTTGTGGGGAGAGGAATAGGGTTGCTAGGCCTCTTTCATGTGCGAAGGGCTTGTAAAAACCAAGTGACTGAGAGGCAAATTGGAAGTGGGCTTTGGCTCTGATGGACAGGTTTAAACTTTGTAATTAGATGACCACTTTCTAATTAGCTGGCCTTGGGCAAAGTAACCTTTTTAAAATAAATAAATAGCACCTTCAGCTTTGGTGTTGGTAAGGATTTGAAACAACATGTAAACTGCCCATTGTACTACCTGTCATGTGAGGCACACTCAGTAAGAAGAAACTGACAGTAACAGAGCCTCTTCAATAATTTCTTTTCTTTTTTTGTTTGGTAGTGGGGCTTGAACTCTGGGCTTGGGTGCTGTCCTTCAGCTCTTCAGCTCAAGTCAAGCACGCTACTGCTTGAGCCACACCACCACTTCCAGTTTTCTAGTGGTTTATTGGAGATAAGAGTCTCACAGAGTTTCCTACCCGGGCTGGCTTTGAACCTCCATCCTCAGATCTCAGCCTCCTGAGTAGCTATGATTACAAGCTTGAGCCACCAGCGCCCGGCCTAACAATTAGCCAACAATATTTTTGTTGTTGTTTTTTGTCTTTTGTTGGTGTGGGGGGTGGGGGGAGTCTTGAACTCTGGGCTGGGGCCAGTCCCCATGCTCTTCAGCTCAAGGTGAGCGCACTACCACTTGAGCCACAGCACCACTTCCTTCAACAATTTCTTAAAGAGCATCAAAGAGCCTAGCTGCTGGGCCAGGAAAGGATCTTAAAGAACTGAACACCTTTCCCTTCCCTAGGGACAAAGTGTCAGGGGTTTCTGCTATGTGCTGAGGGGAATTCTCTCCAGTGTAGATGTCAGTGAGATTAGCCAGAAATGTGTGCGAAGGTGGTAAGAAAAACAGAAAACCTGAAAAGGTTTCTGGTGGCATCAGGTATCCTTGGTTTCTTTATAAGTAAACAGGGGTTCTGAGGCCTGTCTAATTCACAGTTAATGTTCTTTATCTTTGACCCTGAAAGATATCAACTCAGTCCTAAAAAAAGAGCATTAGGAGGTTTTGTTAGGTGTTTGACACATAAAGGACAGCAAAAATCATACAATTTAACAGCACTGGATGGCCTGGAGAAGGATTTTAGATTAGGAGCCAAAGATAATTAAAATGTAGAACATTCAAGAATGTATCAGAGTTGTCTAGCCAGTAGAAGGGAGGATCTTGAAGAAGGGCCACAATGGCATATCACAGATCCTGTATGTCAGGAATGAGCCAAGTCCATTCCAGATAAGGTAGAGATTAAGGCACTAAAAGACAAATTAATATAAGTATTCTAATATTTAAAGAAAGAAAAACCCATAATACATTGGACTTCTCTGTTTATAGCAGGGAATTTAACAAAGAAACTTCTTGTTAGACATCAAACAAGGCTGACTTAATTACCAAAAAAGGCAGTGTACCTCACAATTCTTTTATTACTAATAGGAATACAAATTCACAAAATAGCTCTGACTACAAGAAATGTTAAATGGCTCCAACTTATTATTGTGTGGGTATATATACAGAAAAATCTTTGGTGATCCTCACAAATCTTACATTCATATAAATGCTGAGAACACCCTTTTTTCATCCTCGGCATTGTGTATGCTATATTGAATAAATAAAGTTTGGTGGTTGTTTTCTGTCCTTTTATTGTTTTTAGACTAAAAATCCTTGAGGCAAAAGCTCACACAATAATTTATATAGCCCTCTTCATGTTTGTCTGGCTGCGTAACAGCAGAAGAAGTATCTTCAAGGAAAATTATAGAAGTTACAAAAAGTCAAGGCATCTCAGAGTTTAGCAAAAGTGTCAATGAGTTACATGGTCTAATATGTTTTTAATTTTCAGTGCTAGCAAAATACTAGACAATTCAAAATATTTGCTTTAAGTGGTAAAAGGTTTAATTTTCCCTAAGAATTCTGGAGAAGGAATGAGAGATAGAGAGATAGAAAGAAGTACTATGGAAGCATCTGCTTGACTTGAATGTTAAAAACTCAAAGTTGAATATAACAGATTGGCTCTTACATCATGAGTCTGGTCCACTAAAGCAAAGATTTGGTAGCTTTCTTTTTTTCTTTTTTTAAATCAACACTAACAGGATTTAAGCTTCTTCTTCTTGCTGTGAATTTCAATTGTGATCCATAGAGGTCCTGCTAACTGCTTGCAATGATAACATCATAGAGGTATCTTGTGATCAGGATTCACAGTTCAGAGAATACACTTCACATGTTAACTGAACCAAAAAGCCATCTACCAAAGTTTTGCCAAGGACATGTGGGCACTATTCTTATGCCTTTTCATTAAACCACTTACTTCCTCCATGGATTCCTTACCTATTTTAAGAAGAGAGAGCATTTTTGGCCTCTTATTTTAAAAATAAAAATCAATAAGCCAGCAAGAATCTAAGTTTCCAGTAATAGAGTGAATAGGATGAATATAATAAAAGAATAATTAAAATGTTAGTTAAAAATGGTTTAAACTATTTTTAAATGGTATTAACTTTTAGGATAGTGTTGCAGAACTCTAAATGACCAGTTATAGCAAGTTGATTACAAGCCAGGTTTCAGATTATGTTTCTTCTTACACCACTAAAGCCAATTATATCTTAGTTTGTATCAACTTTATTTTAAACATAGAAGAAATATCATTTGCCCTCTTATTTGCCCCTCTCTCAACACAGGGAGTGATTGGAATAGGGCTTGGAAAGGTGGTATTTGGTTAAGTATTCCTTATTGTGCAACTGTGTTCTTTGTTACTGGATTTTAAACTGTATGTCATAGAATATAAATTATACCTACAGCAGCCATGGAATTGAGCTGATCAATGTAGAACTCAGGCCAACTTGTTGCTCCCTTGTTTTCTTCCTGGTCCTATAAGAGAAAGAAAAGGAAAAAAAATGACACCTTGCCAAAGGTCCAGATGCAGCAGAATATCTGACTTTTGGAGCAGCCGGACAGTGGCCTGCATAAACCACTAGGAGACATTAAGAAGGAGATGTTTATTTTTAAATGTTGGCTTTAAAATACTGGATCTTCCACTTAGCTTGGAGGGTCTCCCCCCGTCCAATCTCCACAGAACATGCTGAAGTCTCAGTTGTGAAAACTACCTCATGGTGTTGTTTTGTTTGTTTCATTTGTTTTTCTTGTAGAGATATAATGTTGAGAAGGACACAATGCTATGTCACACTGCGGATGGTCGCTGCTGTACAAATCTAGATGGAATTCATGAGAGAAGGAAGCCTGTCTTAAAGCTGACAAAGGATTCAGACTGTTAACCAGACTTTTTCAGTTTACTCAGACTCCAGAAGATAGTAAAAAATTTTGAAGTAGTATTTCATTTGATCTGGCCAAAACGAAGGAAGAATAAAAACATTCTGCTATTTTGCTTGGTTTTGGTCGAAAATGTAGTGTATCTGAACTGAGGAACTGATACCGAAGAAATTCAGAAAAACATTCCTGACCTTATCTTGATTTCTAAAAACCAGGGCATCTGTGGATGGAGATCTGTGTCAGCCTAAATTCAAACATAAGAAAGAAAGAAAAAAGAGGAAAGAAGAGAAAAAAAGAAATGGAGGAGAGGAGAGAGGGGAAAAGAGAGGGAGGAGAAATAGAGGAAGGGAGGGAAGGAGGAAGGAAGGAAGGAAGGAAGGAAGGAAGGAAGGAAGGAAGGAAGGAAGGAAGGAAGGAAGGAAGGAAAATCCCATTGGCTATAGTCCCTAATGCACCAAAGCACTGAGCTTATCAAAGATAGCTGCTGTAGTTAGGGATTTCTCTTCATTTTTATACACCTATGTGGTTACTAGTCATTTCTGTGATCAAACAGGGCCCAAAAAGAAAGTTTCGGCTGCTGTCTAGCTTCATATTGGAGAAGACGCTGGATCATCGGCATACAGCTGCTGCAGCTCATAGGTGAATTCTCTTCATTGGTAGGAAATTGGATCTTTCAGTTTTATTTGTATATATCAACCAAACACTCTAAGCAAAGCTTTCTAAGCATGTCTACCCCAATGCTATAAAAGAACTATAATTTCAAAACTACTTTTTAACTAGTCATGATAAGGGGGCAAAATAACCTGTCACTTATGAGGCCTTCAAAGCTGGCAGCAATGGACGTCTGAACTCAGGCAGTTGTGTGAAGTTCATCTGGAGATGGTACGAGCCAGATGATGGGGACAAAGGTTACACAGTGGTGGCTTTGAAGTTGGACTGGATTACACTTCCATCATGTTAAAAAGTTTAGGAAATCTGATGAGTTCTTAGAACCGCCTTTGATTATAATTTAGCATGTTAATAAAATAGCTATGGTGGTAGTATAAATGCTGAACCCTGCTTTCCTCTTAAAAGGGAGCATTAAAATTAGCAAAATCCTGCTGTTACCAATGTATTTAACAAGCCAAAAACCCACAGTGATATTCAATGGTATTTGAACCTATAAAATGAAATAGAAGGTGCCAGATCTTTCTATTCTCCCCAAGCCAGGGCAAAATTCCAAAACAAACAAAATCAAGTCCCATGTCCAAGATCCTACAAGAGCCTGTCTGTTGAAAGCTTAATGTCCTGGTTACTGAACAGAGATCATTTGAGAAACTGAAGACTAGTACACAGAGAACAAACTTTACACTTTGGAAATGCTTTATGAATGCAAACAGATCAGGAATAGATACTTTCTAGTCAAAATGAGAGAAAGAAAACAACTTTAAAAAAAATGTTCACATGCCTGGGCTGAGAAAATCAAACACATTGAAGCGTGTGAAAGCTTCTTGCTGTCCTAGTTGTTATCACTCCGTTACTAGGAGACAGGGGATCCTCACAGTTCTTCATTTTGACAATAGCATCTCTAGCAGACCCTGTGCAGTCCTGAACCTCCCATACAGATGTGTGCTGTGCTAGCCAAGTCAAACTCACATCTTTGAGCCAACTCTTTTGCTTTTGTGTGGCTGCTAGAGTCTGCAATTCTGCAGAGGTGCAGACCAGAAAGAAAGAAATGAACCACTGTGTGTGTGTTGGGGAGGGTGGGGTCCATGAAGAGCACAGGACACTGAAACATGCCAAAGGAGGGACACTTTCTTTAGATGCATAATCTTGCAGAGGGTAACTGGGTCATATGTATCAGAAGCCTCTATATTAGTCTTTGAGCCATCCATTCATCTATTTCAGTTCTAGTTCTTTGTCTTAGGGAAGCAAGTGGAAAAAGAATATCCAGGATTGTGGGAATATTTGAATTGTAATGGAAGCATCAGGTTTTACATAGCTTGGTCAAATATGGGTCAAATACCATGCTAAGACTCATACTCTTCTTTTAGTCTACCCTATGAGATAGGTATTGCTATTATACCAGTTTTTTTGTTTTTGTTTTTTTGAAGAACATATAAGCATATATGCTTTATAAGCATATAAAACTTAGACAAATTGCTGATGGTCACACACTGTTGAAAATTCAGAGCCAATGGGACAGAATGAAGGCAACCTCTGTGCTAAGAGTAAAACTCTGTCATAATCACATGCAGTATGTATTAAGTGTGAAGCTGGCTTCCATTCTGAACCACTTCACTGTGAGAGAACTCAAACATGGCTAGTGGCCAAACATGAGTTCACCTTTTCTAAACCCCTTTTGCTATTTTTGTTACATTCAACACTTTACCCCAGGTTACCTCTAATCTCCCCTCTATAGATTCTTTCTTTGCAAGCCTCTTTGCCCCTGTCTTTATACAGCCACACATAGACAGCAGTTAAAAAAGCTTTTGTTCTTGTTAAACACTTCAATCTAAAGGCTAGCCACATAGGGGTTTCACAAGAACACTTGAAAGTTAGCTGTTAGCACTGAGCAGTTCTGGACACTGGAATTGCAAACATACACTTCTAGCTCTATTTTTAGCTACTTTCTTCCAATTCTATTAGAACTTTTCTCTAAGAAAGAATATTGACTTTACTCCCCTCCTTAAGATAGATTTTTAACAGTACTGGGTATATAGCTCAAAAGGTATAATGCTGGACTGGGAAGGTGGCTCAGTGGTAGAATGCTTGCCTCACATTCATGAGGCCCTGGGTTCAGATTCCTCAGCTCCACATACACAGGAAAGGCCAGAAGTGGCGCTGTGGTTCAAGTGCTAGAGTGCTAGCTTAGTGCTGAAGAGCTGAGGGGCAGTGCCCAGGACCAGCGTTCAAGCCCCATGCCTGACCAAAAAAAAAAAAAAAGAAGAAGAAGAAGAAAAAAAGAGAAAAGAATGCTTTCCTAGTAAGCACAAGGTCTTGAGTTTAATCTCCAGTACTAGAAAAGGAAAAACATGAAAGATTGCTGGCAGCTATTGATGACACCTAGAAAAAAATATCTAAGGGAGGTAAGAGATTGTTGGCAGTATTTGATGACATCTAGAATAGATTGTCTCTAGTAAAAGATATTATAGAAAAAGTTGTCTAGTGGTAATATAAATTTTAGCCTTCATGTTAAATGTTCTTTATAGTTTGCCTATAGAATGGATATTCTGTAGTCTATATTAATATTCATATTAAAATCTAGTTTTGCTTCTTCTTGAAAATGTTATATTTATATTTATGAACATATTTTCTCAAGGTCTATCAGATAATTTTACTAAAATAAATATTTTGCTAATTAAATTCTCCACTGACTTTTAACTGTTAAGAAAATTTTCATATACCATTTCTTTTTAAAGAGATGGCATGGTGGAAAGATTACCTATTAGAGAATTCCAGAAGATATAATTCCAGTATGTAGTTTTTGATCAATTCAGTTGATATAAGTTATATGTACCTTTGGGATCTTTTTTTTCTCTCCAAAACAAAAGGGTTAGATCAGACTATTTCTTTTTAACAAGCCTTAAGATTCTATGTAACTCCAACTGTGAGATGTCACAGGAAACACTATGACTACTGTACTTAGATGACTCGGTTTCTAAAATTATTACTTTTTATAAACTTATATTGTTCAGCGGTTCAGTCACAACATTATTCATTTTCAACAGTCATGCCAATAGTCTTTCAATTGTCATCCCAATATTCATTATCTTATTGTTTCTCTAATCCAGTTTTTCCTGTTTCCTTTGGAGGTTCACAGCCATCTATAACAGAATATTCATGGACAAAACTTTCTGCTGGGTGAAATTTACCTCTGATACTTTTCTCTGCTTCCAATTTTAACTTCTTTTTCCCTATTACCCAAAGTTAAGTGGGTGCTCTTACTAACAAAAGGAACTATGAACCAGGCACTGGTGGCTCATGCCTGTAATCCTACCTACACAGGAGGCTGACATCTGAGGATTGTTATTCAAAGCCAGCCTGGGTGGGAAAATCCATGAGACTCTTATCTCCAATAAACAACCAGAAAACTGGAAGTGCAGTCTGTGGCTCAAGTGGTAGCGCACTTGGATTAAGCTGAAGAGCTCAGGGACAGCACCCAGGCCTGGAGTTCAAGCCCCTCAGAATAGGAACTTGGTTTTTAATTTTTGTGGTATTTTTTTTAACCATCCACAATAATTTAGAAGGTAAAGAAACAGTCTTTTGAACCTCACTTTACCTCCAAATGGCACATTTTTTTCATTCTAAACCTCTGGTCAATGATCAGTAAAAATTCCCAAGAAATTCTCCTTTAAAAAATTACACAAAGGTGCATTTGCTTTTCCCAAGACCACTTTGCTCATAAGGATCAGTTATGCATTGTTTCTTACTTTTCATTCATTCCCACTGGGACAAACATCACAATTCTATCTTGTATTTTGATCTCTTGCTTTAGTGTCATATCTATTACCTCAAATTGACCATTCTGCTTTTCTCACAATTAACAGACATTCACTGCAATCACCAGTCACTTACTAGCTATGTGACTTTTAGGTAAGTAATTACATAGTTACTTTGTGATTCAGTTTTAGTTTCCTCATCTATAAAACAGGTGCTTGCCTCACAGTATCACCATGAGAATTTTTAAGGACGATTCAACTAAGGAAAACACTGAAAACAGTACACAAAGAATATGCTAAATAAATGTGAGCTACACTATTGATACTGTCTCCAGTTATGACTACTCTAAGTTCTCCTAACTGTAACTATAAAAATTTGTAGCCTTTGACCCTGTAAATCTATCTTTAGAAATGTAGCTCATAACTGTATATTCACAACCGAGCATATACATATCACAAACGTTTTTCACTGAAGCACTGTTTGATTTAGCAAATGATTTTTTAAAAATGAAATAAATATGTGGACAGGGAAATGTTTAAATAAATTACCATGTAGCAGTTACAAAGAATGCAGCAGGGTATGTAATAACATAAAAATAACCAAATATTGAGGGGAAAAGACTTAAGAATATTACTTCCCATCTGTAGGGAAGAATGTATGCACTCCATACACCAATTCTAGAAGTATATCTAACAAAACTTACTGATAACCTCTAGGTAGCAGCAGAGAAAGGCTTGTTGGTTATCAACCTCTGTACAATTCAAACCTTTACCTTATCAAGAATACGTACTATTTTCAAAATTAAAATAGAATTAAGTTCTAAAGCATTACACATTCTATTAGGAAAAAAGCTTTAAATTTTCTGATGTTCTGTGTAAGAGACAATGAGTTAAGACCTTGAATAGCACAGGCTGCTTCTGTCTTCGGTTCCAGGCACCCCTCCATTTCCCACACCAAATAACTAAATATATTTCTCTACTAATTGACTTCTCTCAGTGGATTTCTATTGCTAAAATATGCTCAAATTCCAATATCAGCTATTTATGCATACAAACTGTTATTTGGGACAAGACTCCTCTATCTAAGCCATGGTAAAATTTTCTAAATTTCCACTCTAGCATATCTGGAAATTTGTATGACATATAATTTTGGGTAGCAGCTGAAGTCTTTCTTTCATATAAGGAGAACTTAAAACACAATTATAAACTTAAAGGTTTCAAGAAAAAAAAATTAATTTCTTTAACAAAGTACTATAGAATCCTTTCTTAAAGGATCATTTCCCAGTAATAATATGGAAGTCCTGTTGGAGTTTGTATTCAGTTTAAGATGGTCTAAGGCCCAGAATAGGCTTTGTAAAAGGTCAATCAATTGTAAATAAGTATTCTGTGGTTATTCACTAGACCACAAATCACAGATTAAAGCAACATTTACTTAGTCAACAAAAGCCATAAATCTCCATGTGTGCTGTCACACAGCACATGAGTTCTTAGATAATTTTGTCAGGACAGAAAGGCACATTCTTTCACTGACTGGCTAAAAAAAAACTTTGTGCAATGCATATAGTATCATAATTTCAAAAATAGTAGAAACATATTGAAGTTTAACCAAAGGAATTTCAACGGAAGAAGGGTATAATACAAAGTAAATTTTATTCTGATACTTCCACTACAAGGGAAAACTAATTAATAATTAATGGAAACCTGCTGAGTTTGCAAGGAAAATGTTACTAGAAAATTTATCTTAGGCAGGTACTGGTGGCTCACAGCTATAATACTAGCTTTGCAGAAGGCTGTGACCTGGACAAGCATGGTTTGAAGTCAGCCCAGTCAGAAAAGTCCATGAGGCTTCATTTGCAATTAACCAGCAAAATGCTAGAGTAGAGGTGTGGCTCAAGCGGTAGAGCACTAGCTATGAAAAAGAAAGCTAAAGGAGATCATGAGGACCTGAGTTCAAGTGCCAGAACCAACACAAAAGAAAGAAATGCATTAAATTGCTATCATTATTCTGGATTCCATAGGTCCAGCCCTATATACTAATGAGTATGACAAAAGTTAAATAAATCCATTATATCCACAGCATTTTCTGTTTAGGTATGTCTCCATGAATTTTTTTTTTTTCAAAAACCTCAAATGAATCAGGGGGAACAGATACCAATGCCATGAAAAGATATAATGTGGGAAGCCTGGTTAGTAACTTCTGTTAATTTTCACATACTAAAAATGCTGCCAGAATTTTTATTATAAAGATACTGTACAGAGGGGTAACAGTTACATGAGTAAGATTAATGAGTACATTTCCTGTCAAGCATTGTTACCCTCTCCTTTGTTTTTCCCCTCCTCCTTCCCCCCCCAAAGTTGTAAAGTTCGTTTTCAACATAGTGTCTTGTACATCTCATTGTTACAATGGGTCAACTGGTATCTGTATTTCAGCATTTTGTTATTTCCCTTTCCCTTCCCAAATTAGAAAAATGTATATACAAGATGTGGGGCACCGCAATCAAATACAGCGACAACAGGGGTTATACCATGGGGGAAGAACATACAAAAGAAACAAAAGAAAGTATACAGTACATTATAAGTACATTAAAAAGAACAGCAAGAAAGATAAAACCTCTTGTGTCCCTATCTTGGGGTTCATTTCGCTTAGCATCATCTTATATGGTCATATGTACATATAGCTTTTGACCTTTTCTGCTTGTCCTAGACATATACTAGTTATTGCAAATAAGGGAAACCATGAGACCTAGTTTCTTTGGGCCTGGCTTACCTCACTTAATATAATTTTTTCCCAAGTCTTTCTATTTCCTAACAAATGGGGCAGTGTCATTCTTTCTGATGGAGCCATAGAATTCCATTATATATATATATATATATATATATATATATATACACACACACACACACACATATATATATATATATATATATATATATATATCACATTTTCTTGATCCATTCATCTAGTGAGGGGCATCTGGGTTGGTTCCATTTCTTAGCTATGGAACACACCCTTTCTTTAAAGGACCAGACAGGTAATATTTTAGATTACGCAGACCACAAAGCCTGTTATCAAAATTCAACTCTTTTTGCATAATGTGAACACAGCCAGGAATGACATTTAAGTGAACAGGTATTACCATGTTTCAATCATTTATCAGAACAGGTGACTGGCCAAATATAGCCTTCTAGCAGTAGTATATTAACCTGTGTGCTAATTTGAGCTTGGCTCAAATATACCACATTGTGGAATATGCCACAATCCTTGAGTGTCCACCAACTATATTCATGTTATTTCCCCTCTCTAAAGCTACTTTACCTCTTTCAATCCCAGCCATCAATTAGAATTGGCATCAAATGTTTAGAATATGCCTGAGCTCAACTTTTTTTTTTCTAAAGAAATGGTTCACTGATCCCTGAATATAGTCTAAAACTACTGTTAAAAAAATAGTATGAATCCTCATCTCGAAATCCATGCATTTACTCCCAATTCTGTCTAGCTTGTTCTTTCATAGAGAAGAAAATCTGGGTTCCTGAAATTGTTTCTTTCATTTCTTTCAACACCTGCATTTAACCCTGAGCAGTAGGCAAGAAAGAATTCTATTCTAAATCTGAAGCTTGCCCAAGGCAGGCAGTTGGCTTCAGAAAGGAATTTCTATGCTGTTACAATTCTAGATACTCATGTGGTCACTGAGACTGCCAACCCTGGCTACGTTTTTTTGGCCAGTGCCACAATTATACATCAAGTGCATCTGTTGCCAAAATCCGGTTGGGCCCCCACAAAGAAATAATTACAGAATAGTGGCTTCATCTGCCAGGAAATCCTGCATCTCTCCCTAAGCCTCAGAATGTCAGTCATTCTTCCAGAAGACTCAGGGATGACTTGCAAAACCCATGACTTTCACATTTACCATTTGGAGCCATTGAAGAAAGAACAAACCTCCTCCATTTTTCCTCATGTTATAAAATATTTCTATGTTTTGAAGGCAATGCACCACAGAATTACGTAGCTGGCCTTTGACCCTACAGGTACTCGAATCCCAGTTTCCCCTCACAGGAGTCCCTTATTAAAAAATAAGATCAGGAGGCAGACCACTATTGAGAAGACTTCCAGAAATTCACAATCATTTGGAGCAAGCACTTTTGTGAATTGTTAGAGAATTCCCCTCGTACCGAATTGACAGATGTCTCTTTGTAACTTCAAGCACTTGTTGGCTTTAGTGTTACCCTTGGGAACTGCATAGAAGAAGTCTAATCTCTCCTATGTACAACAACCCAGGAAATATTTAAACAATTTGAATGAAGTGATTATATGTTCTCTCCAAACCTTCTCTTTTCCAAGCCAAAAAATTCTCCTCTGGCTATATTACACAGTTTATCTTCTTTAACTCATAAATAAAGCTCAAATTTTCCATAAATTCATCAGACTTGCATGTCTACTATTCACAGAGAAAACACCAACAAATATCTCTAAGTTCCCAGAAAAGGGCTCTCCCCACATATTTGTATCTATGATGTACCACTTACAACAAATTACTGAGACTAGAGGCTTTCTGACTAAAATCTTGCTTCAAGAGGAAACTGAATAAGCATTCACTGTCCTGAGGGTCCCCAACAATAAGATTTGGTACTTAAAATAAAAGAGACAGCTCATGTGAAGTGGAGCTGAACATATACAGTCCTTATTTTATTCAGTGTCTGTTTTTACAAAGGTAGCCATAAATTAGAAACATTGATTTTATTATTACAAAAATAAGGAGGTTTTATCTCTGAAGCAAAAATCTTACATTGGCTAGCAGGGAGTGGATCACACCTGGAATCCCAGCTACTCAGGAGGTAGACATCAAGAGGATTGTGGTTTGAGGCTAGTGCAGGCAAAAAGTTAACTAAACTCTATCCTAACAATCTGGGCATCGTGGTTTGCAACTGTGATCTCATCTGTGGGAGGAGGAAGGAAGGAGGATCATAGTCTGATACCAGCACCAGGTAAAAGCTCAAGATCCTACCTAGGAGTGGCAGAAAATCTACCTTGCAAGCATCAGGGCCCAATTTCAAGCCTCAGTATTTATTATAAAAACAAACAACAACAACAACAACAAAAAGAAAACTTAGCAGAACTGATCTAGGCTTATTATCTGCCAAGAAATTGTGGGACATTTAAGTTACTTTAAAGGAATTCCTCTTACTTCCAGATTACATTTTTTGCTGCCTCTACTCTTCTGTATATCCACTCTTTCATACATCTAAAGAATTTCTTCCAAGCATGTGAAGCTGGACATTTCTCCTGACTTCTAGAACCCTGCTTCTTCCTGTTTTCGGGTCTCTGAAGATATGAAGTCAAGTGGAGCCTGCATAAAATGTCACATCTTCCCATACAGCACCCCACTGGCCTATTACACACTCCCCAAATAAATATTCTTAAAACGCTTAGATCAATTTGAATATGTTGCCTCCTCTTTATTAATTCTCCAACTTAACATTCTATATAGTGATGAAGATTTTTTAAGGAAAAATAATGGCATAAACTCATGTCAAAGACTTTATAGAACTTATTAAATGAAGATGGTAAGATGTTATCCTTGGTTCAAAGGAGAATCTAGTGTTACTGTGCAAATAGATGCAAAACCAGTCAAGAGGCTATCCAAATACAATTTGTATTTCAGTGTGTAAGAATCATGTGAAGTAGCATCAATTTGTTTTAGATTTCTTTTTATTGATTAAACAGGTATTTATAGATTTGTTAAGAAGCTCAAAGCCAATAAAAAGACAGAGCTAACTCTGAAGCGAGATCGGGATACTAAGAGAAGGACAGGATATTAAGTTCACTACCCCATCCCCCTGTTTAGCAGAATAAAAAACACATAAGCAGTATTTCCTGGCTGAAGAAGATGCAATCTATAATATAGACGGTACATTGAATAACTAGTACTCAGACTTCTCTTTACATGTACCTTATCTAAATGCTCAAACTTGCCCAAAGCTCTTGCTCAAGAACATCTCTCCTGTTCTGAGCACTTCACTCAATTCTCTTTCCATTGCCTTGTCTAGACTGTATGTCAAGGTTTCTCTCCATGCATCAGTCTCTAGCTGGAGATCACTGTGCTCCTGACCATTCCATCCCATGCTCCTTGGGAGGTCTTAGTCTCTATTCATCTCCAGGAAATTTGTGGGTTATGTATTGAGAGACTTCCTTTGGTAGGCAACAAACAGAACTATAAGCTTGGTGAGTTTGAACTCTGATCAGAAAGAAGACTCCATCCAACTATTACAGCTTGGTCTGGAGCAGATACTGCATTAGAGTAACACAGAGTGTACCAAACTCCCAAGGATGTGGAAATGTTTTAAAATTTTAAGTGTCTGTGTAGAAAGCCTAGTTCTGCAACACCATTACACTATACTGCTTGCTGCAGGGTAGGGACAGAGTCTCTCTTTTTATCAAGCTCATGATCTGCAGTGATTTGAATCCAAGAAGTCATCTGTGTCCCTTCTCATTCCTTTACTCATCCAGCAAATATTTATTGATCTCTATCATGGACTTAGCACCGTTCTGGGTGTTGCAATACTGGAATAACTAAGTTCCCTGCTTCCCTTGTAAGGAATCCAGGAATGTGAGACATAAGCAACTAGCAAGTCCTAGATTGCGTATTTCCAAACTTCTACTTGAAAGGTTCTTAAGAAGAGGGTTGGAATCAAAGTCTTTGTAAGTGCTGCTACCAAGAGCTATACCTATTGATATACTTCACTATAATTGATCCCTCTGCATTCTTACTAAGCCCCAGTGCTTATTGCTGTAGCTTCTAACTTCAAACTACAGATAAATTCCAATCAAACCTCAATTCCACCAGTAAAAATGCTTTGAAACAGTTCCTCAATAGCAGAAAACATTCTCGAAAAAAAAAAAAACATTTCTCATATTTTTCTATATGTTCTATTTCTATAAGAAACTATACTGGTAAAAGTCAGTAAAAACTTCTCAATGGCTCTAAACAATATGGCACATGGTAACTCAGGCTTAGGTCCTCAAAAATCCCCTTAAAATTTAAAAAAAAAAAAAAGTAAGAAGTGTACCACACAAGAGAGATCTACAAAGGAGAAAGGGAAAGGGAAAAAGAATGATACAGGGTGGGTAATTTTGAGATACACTGCAACTATAGATGAAAATAGCATAACGAATCTCAGTGAAAGCTGTTGAATGTGGGCTTGAGGGGGAGGGGGCAGAGAAAGAGGCCCTGCTATGGGGTGGGTAATAGTGAGAGAGAGCTGGGCACAGGATGATGACAAAGCATGAATATGGTCAAAATAGATTGTCAACATGTATGAAAATAGAACAATGAAACCTGTTGAAATTGTATTAGGAAGGGGAAGGGGAAGGGAAATGGATGAAAGAGAGTAGATTGACTAGAATATGCATGGAAATATCACAATGAAATCCTACTTGTACAGCTAATGTATGCTAATAAAAAGAAGTAGCGGGGGAGAGGGAAGAGGATGGGAGGAGAGGGAGAAGGAAGGAAGAAAGAAATCTAGTCACTTCCTAGGGAGCAGCAATAGAAACAAAAGGCAAGATAATGACTACATTTATTTTTGTCAGTCCTGGTGCTTGAACTCAGGGCCATGCCAGCATGATACCACTTTGAGCCACAGTCCCACTTCTGGTTTTCTGGTGGTTAATTGGAGATAAGAGTGTGTGTCATAGACTTTCAACATGATCCTCGAATCTCAATCTCCGGAGTAGCTAGGATTACAGGTGTGAGCCACCAGCAGGCTTGATGATGACTACGTTTTTGAAAGATTCAAGCAGTCTTCTTTCTTGAATAAGCCTCTATGGATCTGAAATCTTGAAAGTCATCTGCGACACAATTCAGCAATGCATTTAATGTGCTGGTAGATTTAAGAAATAGCCGCAATCTTTTCCTAGAACTAATAGCAGAGACTTCACAGTCCCTTCCAAACTATACAATATTTATTTTATGTTAACAAGTCATTTCTTTGGCAAAGCACTTCACAGCATGGAATATGACTAAAGCCTAAAAATCTCAAATCAGTACAACCCCAGCATCTGAAACCAATTTTAACTGACAATCTCCGCCCCAATTTTCATGACAAAGAAAAAGAAACATTCTCCAAATATCATTTTCAGAAGTGATACAAACCTACCATCCCCAGCAGCCAGATACTTTGCCCACTACTGTACAACACAAACTTGTGCAAAAGCAGGAAACAAATGGCTTTGAGGTTCATTGCTTACTGAGTCAAACCTTTGACCCACATGTCACCATGGAGTGGTGTCTAGGTACAATTTGGTCTAGTTAGGTTGTAAATTAACATGTTTGGACACACATCACTAAGCCCTTATGCAGCATGGAAATCTAATCAGTGGTGTCAATGGCCTTTGCAGCCTCACATCTTGCCACCAGATTTGCTGCTACTACACTAGCTTTTCAACGTGTCATAAAGCAGGTTTTGATGTTCAGAAACCTGCTCTTGGGAAAACAATCAAAGTACATTTATGGTTTGCAATATAATGCTTAACATGAGCTTTAAGGGGCTATAAGGAGGAGACCCTTTGGAAACTACAATTAAGCTAAGAAAACAATTGGGGAAAAACTGTAAGCACATGAAAGTATATTCCATTTGGGGAAGCATTCTCAGGATGACTGAAGATAAACTGGTAATATACAGTTAGTTATTTGTTCTCTAAAAGAGTCATAACTATATTCCTAGTTTTGAACTACCACTGACTGTACAGTATACTATAAAAAGCAAAAAAGAAAAGATTAAATAGAAAAGATGATACTTTACCAAAAGTCTCTAAATGTGGGGAAGTGGGGAGGTACATCTTAAGAAACGGAGTAAAGCAAATGATTCCTTCTCTATGGGTGCAAAAGAAAAGGCAGCATCTTAAGTCTACTCAAGTCAAATGTTGCTCTGCACTGCACTGAATAATAGAATTTAACACACTATAATTTAAGGGTTGGTACTCTTTAGTAGATTTTCTGCTGTAACCCACTTCTAGTGCCGCAAATTACCAGGTTCCTGAATTGTGAGGAATTTTGAGAACTCCAAATTAGAAGTATTAGTGACAAATTCTAACTTCCACTGGAAGTGCAAAGTTCCTACTTTCCAAGGAGGAGATAATCTGCAGTGCTCCTAAGGGAAATGGATTCAGTGGTATCAGGAATACTGGAGCTGTTAGTGAAAATAAAATACAAGTTTAGACCAGAAAGACACAGTGTGATATTTTTGTTTTGCCTTTCATTATCTTTCTGTCCATCGATACCATTCATAAATTTATCTCCTGGAGTTGGCAAAATCAGGTACACTTGGAGCAGTCTGATTATGAAGGTAGGAGAGTACTTGCAGAAGCTGCTGAGAACCAGGGAGAGGCACAAGGGAAAAGGAACATGGACTATGCTTCATAAACCTGACTATAATATGGCACAAGTGCCTTGTTTAAATGATGTCAAATATTTGTTACATATGCCACATCCACCTATCAGATGATAGGTGAACAATGATAATCAATTACCACACTATTTCTTATTATCATGTCTGAATCTTTCTCAAAGTGCTCCAGGTTTTCATTCCCCCTTACTCAGTCAGAGTCAGCAATCAAGATAAGACCATTTTTTTCTTCTGCAAACTATGCTTGAAGTTATTGGTAGCTCATCTAGCTAATTGGGACAGAAAACTACAATCCGAAAGAATGCCAAAATGTGGAGTGAGCATTGATCAGCACATTTCCTGTTATATGCGCCTTGGTGTTTGGGGTGGGGGGGAAGGAGGAGAGGGGCGGGAAATAAAGATTGTGAATTTTCAGATATGAGATATAGTGGTATCCCTTTCCATCAGAGATGCAGTTGTCATTAAGACCATTTGCTCAGATTACCTAATCAAACTCACCCAGTTCCACGAAACATCGTAGCAGCCTGTGTTCAGGCCTAATGAAATTCCATACCCCTCAGTGGCAGAATTTTGGAAATAAAATGGAGTTGTGCCCATATGCTTTCATATGCACAGGCAAGGGGCTTGAAAGCCCTTACACAATCACATTTAGAATCTTAAGTTCCACAATAGCCTTTTGAATAAATGGCCTATGAGAAGGATGGAGGGGCCTCCAGACAGTCATCAACCCGACCCTCTGCAAGTGACACAAGTGAATTTGTCTTGTACTGAAGCTGTGAAAAGGAATCTTCTTAAGAATGAATAATTTGAGGGTCAAAAACAGCTGTTCCGTGGCAGCTGAGAACCCCTACCCTCCCGGGATTTTCATTCAAACCCAAAGCTTCAACTCTCTTCCAGTGACTGGAGCTGAGGCAGGAGCTCTTCCCATAGTGCAGCGCCAAGGTAAGCCTGAGTGAGCAGTACCGAGTGACAGCTGTGAGGGCTGCTCTCTAGGTTTCAGAAGCAGAAAGAGAGCTTCACAGGATACCACGTCCCTATATTCTCTCTGGCCAAGATTTCCAACTAATATGCTGATACACCTTCACTTTCCTAAAAATTATTTATTGCTTACTTATTTTTTACAAGGATGTAATGACAATAACTTACACACTGAAGTATCAACAACTTTCCAACTTCAAGGATTAACCTATACAGAAGAAGGACCTCAGGCTTTAGGTATGGAAGACAAGTGAAGTGCTTCAATTTCTGCCTACCTAGAGAAATCAAGAAGTACACGGAGGAGGAAAGATTTTCAAAATGTTTATAAAGAGGTGGCTCGGGATGAAGATGCTGGCTCTAATCAGAAGAGGAAGAGAATGCTGTGGGACTTCCAGCCACACCGAGTCTGCTGTTTGTGTACATGCGCCGATTCTGCACCTGCGTGTTAGTCACCAACCAGGGAAGTGGTAAACACCTCAGGGGAACTTCCTGTGTTTGGTGATGGCATAGATCAGTCAAGAGCTTGCTAAAGATGGAAACACAATTTTCCTGAGTCTGGAACTGAGGCTGCAAAGAGGTCTACAGAGGAGGAAGAACAAACCACACACAGGAGAGTTGCCTCTGTAGTTAAACCAAAAGAACCTAATCCTCAGTGCACTGTCCATTTTTATGCACTTGTAATAATTTATATTTTTATGCAGCTTTGTGGGCATTTGGATGGAATGTTTTTCATTTTCTGAACTCTTGAGTGTTTGTTTTTAATAAGCACTTTCTATTTTAGTAATTTTTATTTCAATTTGACTTGTGAGACATATGAGGGAAACTGCAATATTTTAATGATAGCTTCTCATACCAGAAATAGTCAAACTTATGTAATGTGACTGGACACAGACACAAGATACTAGAACTGTTCTCTCATGGGACCAAACCCTCAGCCCCCAGGCTGCTGGTAACTAGATTACTGCAGGTATAAATTATTAGAACTACTTTGGAGAAGAATTAAATGTGAAACTGTTCATATCAGACAACTCTGTAACTGCATGTCAAGATGCTTGATCATATGCAAAAGCATATACGTTTTAAATTATGAAAATTATTGCAATACGTTTTAAAATACGAAAAACTGAAAGTAGCCAGGCACGGGTGGCTCACGCCTGTAATCCTAGCTACTCAGGAGGCTGAGATCTGAGGACCATGGTTCAAAGCTGGCTCAGGCAGGAAAAGTCTGTGAGAGTCTTATCTCCAATAAACCACCAGAAAAAAAAAGAAGTGGAGCTGTGGCTCAAGTGGTAGAGCACCTGCCTTGAGCTGAAGAGCTGAGGGACAGCACCCAAGGCCCAGAGTTCAAGCCCCATGACCGACAGAAAAAAAAAAGAAAGAAAAGAAAAGAAGAGAAAGACTGAAAGTTTCCTTCATATGTCTCACATTGCCTAATATAGATGATAAAAACTTTGCATTTTAATAAAAAGGGAAACTACATAGCCATTACAATGAAGAAATACAATCTAATTGTTTATGGATATATGCATGCAGAGAAAGGGGGAAAATCCAATCTTCAAAACAGATGATCAGGTTTATTATATTATTACTTTTATTATTACTGCTAGGGGCTAAAAGCAGGGCCTACTGGATGCTACACAAACACTCTATTAGTAAGCTATATTCTCAGCCATGGTTTGTTTGCTTATTGATTTGTTGTTGTTTATAAAATCTGAGGTGAACATGGCACAACATTAGCATCTGTTAAACATGCCTGTGTATCATACTTTGTAGTTTTCTTTATTGATTCTTGTGGCACTGGGGATCAAACCCAGGGCCCTGCACACGTGAGGCAAGCACTCTACAACTAAGCTAGATTCCAAGTCCCACAGTATATTTGTCATTTGAAATTTTCATGACAAAAAAAATTAAATAACCAACTGGTTTAAACCCAAAGTTTATCCTGTGACTGGTGTGGAAAGTTATTAGAGGTTTATCAATTTTCTTTTTTTGGTAATTTCAGAGAACATGAGTTGAAAGAAGTCCAGAGTGTCTGCTCTGGTGATTAGGTTTAAGAGTTATAACAACAATGGCATTTGCAACGCTGGTGAAACATTCTTTTATTATCTCCCCAACAATGTTTTGTTAACTTCAGACATGATTCAGCTCCAATGCACTCTTGAATTATATGCTGCAGTTTTGAACAAATTCTGTGGCAGAACAGAGCACTTATAAATTGGCTCACTTTAACCTCGTAAGTTACATATTTGTGAAAATTACCAAGCATAATGGAACCTATTCCTGCTATATTTTATGAAGGGATTTTACCCCTACTTCAAACAATTGTAGTAGCAAGGTTCTCACTTAAAAGTACTTGTTGGTCCCCTTACTTCAAGACCAAAGGTATTCACTGCTTCTCACTGAAATACTGCAGATAGTACAAGAATTTTAACGTTATTTTAAAAATGCCATGACCCGGTATACACGCCTACTTTCCAGGCTTGACTTCTGTTAATATTGACAGTTGCTACCGAGGCAAACCCCAACAAAGTGAGCTACTCCATGGCCCAGATCTGGTCAGCAGAGCACTGAAACTCTAAGTTACATGGCTGAGAGGAAGTGAAGTTTGACTTTTTCTGGGCCTCACTTTCCAGGCAAAAACTGAGGATGCACCTGAAATCACGTTTTAGGCCCAGCTCAGAAGCTAATAGACGTTTACTTATCACTGCCCTCATTATTTTTTTTACCACAAACTGATCTTTTTTTTTTTAAACCAATTTCTAGAGTGAATAATAAGGATTTTTTTGTCTCTTATTTATAATGAATCATTCTACATAACCTCTGCCTCTAAAATAACAGTAGGGAAATTCTCACTTCTCTTCTGAGGAAAATAGTTACCACTATTGTTAGGTACATGGTGGCCATTATTATTATTGACCATTGAGAGTAGCTAACATTACAATGCCCCACGTTCTTTGATAACTAATTATTATCTTAATTTTCACAACACTCTATGGAATTGATCTAATTTCATGGAAGGAAAAAGGGAAATCAGACAGATTAAGTGACATGCTCAGGTTCTGAAATCTGTCAATGAGGTCCAGCACGAACTTCAGTATAGTATCACATATACATTATATGATTATATATTGGGATTCTATTCTATTCTATAGACTACTGTAGTCTATCCCAAAGGAAGACTCCATAGAACCAAAAAATAATATCCCAACAGAGGTCTCCAAAAGTTGCCCACAATAGGTTAGATTTAATTCTTTTCTCCTAGCACAAGCAAGGAGGACAAGATAGATATGTTTTGGTTCATCATGGGCACATTCACTGACTGCTTCTTCATTAATGATGCTGTGCATATTTTTCACTAACCAGAGCTCAGCATTATCACAGATTCTACAAGGCAGAGATGAGAGATAGCTGGAATGGCAGTATTGGTATGAATGAAAAGCATACTCAAAATTGGTATATTAAACCAAGGGATTACAGAAGGAGACAGATAAATGAGCAAGAACGACTTACTGTTTTGGAATACACCTCTGGTTTAAGGACCATCAGAGGCAGAAAACCACTGAATGAACAACAGTATTTTATGTCAAATCTAAAATCTGGTGTCCATCTTTTATAGCACTGGAATTTTCCAAAAGCTTTGCCCCTTATAGATTTCCGAATAAGTCCTGTGAACTGTAGTAATAATCAAATAAGGTCAACAGTTGGAGATTGTTGAAGCAACAGTAAAAGGGATAAAAACAAAACACAAAACAAGAGGGAAAGGGTACAGTATACATGAGCATTGCTTGAATGTTGAACGGGAGGTAGTTTCTAGACAACAGGATGAAAGCATGGCATAGCTCCCTAGCATGATTGACAGTTGTGGAAGTGGTGGGAAGAGTCAGTTCCATCCCACCCCAATGGTGGGTCATCCATTCCTCCGTGCTCCAGAACCTGTCTGCTGCTCCTGCTGTGGTGCCTATGACAACAACTCGATGATCACTTTATGTGCTTCTCCTACCAGAACCACTCACGCCAGGAAATTAAGACTTACTTGTTGAATCATCCTCAGAATTTAGGAGAAAGTCTTCCTAGAGAAAACATTCACACCACTTTCTCTTTATCAATTGTATCACTTCATTGAGTGGGACACCAGATACCTGGAACTTGTTACTTCTTATTGCTTCCATCAGGGATTATATATAAAGCCTCATCTCTCAATGCCAGGAAATACAGAGACAGAGAACAGGGAGTTTGGGAATCTGCAGAATTTAAAGATGCTTGTGATGGGCTATATTTCTCTCACGTCTTCTTTAGACAGTCAGAGGGGGAAGGAAAGGCAAATCTCTTTTCCTCTTCCTTCTACTCCTCCCCCACCCCCTGCCCCCAGTACTGAGGATTGAACCCAATGTCTCATAGCACTTGAGCCATGCCCCTAATCCTTTTATTTTATTTTGTTTTTGAGATACAATCTTACTGCCTTTGGCTGGGTTGGCCTTGAACTAAAGATGATCATCCTGCTTCTGCCTCTACAGTCACTGGAATTATAGGCATGTATTACCATGCCTGGCTTGGCAATTTCATTTCTAATCACAGCTGCTTCTGCCATGAACACAAATACCAATTTTATCCATCATCAGGTTGGTAATTCAATAGCAGGAAACCAAACTGGTGTTTTTAAAGAAGTCTAGAAATAAGGCTGGAGATGTGACTTAAAGTGTTTGCCTAATACCCATGAAGCCCTGGGTTTGAGCCCCAGCACAGCATCACTAAACAAACAAACAAACAAAAAAAGAAAACAAAGTAAAGTCTATTTTCTCCCTTTACTGGCTCATTCACCAAAATCTAGCCCCCCCTTTCCCCCCTCCCCACCTCTGTCCACCCTTGGCAGCAGCTTCTCATCAGGACATTGGAATGGCTAGAGGACTAATGTCTGTCTCATCTCGAGCCTTGTTTCCCAGATGTTTGTTTGACAGATGAGTAGGAAATGGATGACTCCTTTTGTGTTTAAATTCATGACTTTAGCATGTGTTTCTCTAAATCTTGTTTTGATCAAATCACTTGTTCCCGGCACTCATTATACCACCAAAAAATAAAATAAAGTCATGAAAGGCTTTCCCAGAAGGCATCAAACCTCCTGCTTTGTTCTTCCATCGTTTACTAGTACTGTCTCTCCCCTACCTCCCCCCAACCCCCATGAGCTCCAAATCTAACTTCACCACCTCCAAGAGATAGGCAATTAATTATTCCAACCACTAGAAGGCTTCTCTAAGCTGTGACATCACTTTATCATCACAGGTGGACCCCAACTCTCCAGGAGCTGAATAAACTGTTTCCCAATACAACTTTTATCTACTTGTCTGTGTGATAAAAGGAAAACTCCTTCTTGTGGGAAGGTGTGGGGAGTTGATCCAATTAGGATATACAAGCCAAATAAAAGGAGCAAATAAAAAATATGAGTCACTTTCCCTAGGGACCTTCTAAATGTACCTTACACCACATGAACACTTTGCAGAAATCACAACAGCTGACCTGCAGCCAGGATAGATAAGATTCTTGAATGATTTGATTAAAGCTACAATCAAACACATTCTCAGGATGAAAGTAAAAATTCACCTTTCCCAAAGTAGCCCTCAAACATATAGAACTGTAACATGAGGAGCCTAACGTTATTTACTTAAGAGCCTCAACTTCAGAGATTAGGAATAAGAGAGGAAAAAAGCAAGGCATAGTGTCAAATCCTGATCTTTGCCTCAAACAACTGATGTCATTGTTGCTGACAGCATCTATAGCCCCATCCTCTTCCTCTGTAATCCAGAGAAAGGTGTAAAAGCATTTCTGGATACTTAAAGGATTGGTTAAGTAACAAAGGAACAGCAATTAAAGATTTCTTTCTGCAATTGCTGTCACCAAAAATACAGTGTATATACTACTTTACTTTCACCTCTCTGAAGACCTACTCCTTACTTTTCCCAGGATTTAAAAATCATGTTAACAATAAGCAAATACAACATGGCCAGATGCCTTTCGTGGTCAAATGGTTCATTGTTTAAAAAGCTTCAGTTTAAAATCCAAAAGATTGTTAACAGATGCAGTTTCTGGCTGGAAACTGGGAAAAACCTCATTTAAACAAAAGAGTATGTTGTGATTGGAACTAAAAAGGGAATTACCTTTAAAGATAAGAACCACAAACATTTCCTATTTGAAAATACCCCACAGCCCCACCAACAGGACCTTTTTTGGACTGTTCATAAGAGTTTAAAAAATTGACAATGGATTGCTATCTGTGACAAGCTAGGGCCAACTAACCAGCCCCATAACTGTTAGACATTTGTTTGGACTTTCAACAAGGCCACAACATTCATCTCTGACTCTCTTCCAGATTACTCAATTAGGCCAAATTACAATTCATTTCTTTTCGATCACTGTGGCCCCAGAAATACTTGTGCTGCTTTCTTTTGGCTCTGGAAATAAATTGTCAACCAGTGACTTAGATAGAGAAGTTTCCTAAATGAACACAGAGTGATAAGCAGATAGCCACTGCTGGGACTCAAATCGCTGTTGGATGGGAAACAAGCAGTCGGCTGAGCAAAGCTTGGCTTTGTGCTCAGGGCCCAGTCTTGTTTGCTTCCACTTCTGTTCACTTTCATACATAGAGCCCGTTTTTCACCATCTCCTGTGGTCTGTTTCTGTTGGCATCTGTGGGCCTTTGACTCTATGGCTTCACTATGTGGGAGAATGTATGTGATGCCCTGGGTTCTAATCTTGAAAAATGGGAATTTTTCAAGAGCCATGGGTGTAGCTCTCCCTCAGCCTGAGAAATGGATGTGGTTTGGCTTGATGGTGATAAGCCTGATCTGAAAAAGCTATACAAATACATTCCAAGGAAAATAATCTGTTCTTAGGATCAAGGATGGCCCACACTGACCTCCGTTCCGAGAGACATCTCATTATCTGAAGAAGTAAACACCACATCCTTTTGCTAGTAAGATTTTTTTTAATGTTTCTCTTCATATTTCTTGATTTATGGCAGTATCTAGAGTTCAGTTTCAGACCACAGATATAGCATTGTTTTAACTGCCTGAGAAATTATAATCCAGAAAATTCTTAATTGAGGATTTTAAAGTGAGGCAGATATATAAGCCCATGGGACTCCCTGAAGAACTGACCTGGTTTTCCTACTCAGCTATGCCATTGCTAAGTCACATAAAGAATCCACGCTGCTGGAGGGAAAGCTAGCAAACACTGCATTCCTTGATATCTGTAAAATCTGGCCAGGTTACTAGCAAGAAAGGCCATCTGTCATGCTGTGGGATTCTGCAGCCAGTGGCCACATCCACATCCATCCTCCCACGACACGCTCAGCCCATCATGTACACTTCAGATGGGGCTTGGGAGGGGATCTGATAGGCCTGGAAATTGAAAAACGAGCAGCAGCTGTGAGCCCGAGGTCATTGCTGTCCTCCAGGGCTTGCCTTCTCTAATGTAAGGAGCAGTAGTTTCCATGATTAACTTTCAATTGCTGTCAAGAGTGTAATAAAATCTGGGAAAGAAGGAAACTTTCCCCTTTGCAAGCTGCCCCCATTTCCCTGCCTTTTCCCTTCCTTCAGTGCATGTTCTCAATCCCTACTTTGCACTATTTCCTAATTTTGAGGAAACTGTGATACTAGGATGAACCAAAACAATGTCCTTTGTGTACATAGCACTAGAAGATTTTTCTTTCTCAATCCCAGTAGCAGGCCTTTAAAATGGCAGTATGAAAAATCTTTTGCTTCCAAAGACCATATAACACCATCAAGGACAGGACTTGATGCTTTTTATTTGCATTTTCTTTTCCCTATATTATATGTTTTGGCCGATCTGATGGCAGCTTAGCCATCATCCTCTAGCAAAAGCCAGTAGCACCAAATCTGAAACATAGTTTTACTCACTATAATTGCTCAGGGGGAAAATTATGTATGTTTTAAATTTTTTGACAGTATATAGATATAACACTTCAGAAGTCCAGTCTTCAAAGTACCAGACACTCGAGGTGCAAAGATGACCAAGTAAGACATGGTACCTCATACTAGAGGCCTCGTGTTGAACAGGGGAGGGACACATACAAGCTCAATGACAAGGAGAGACTTTATGGCACCATGGAAGTTGATCCTGGAGGATGTCATACCAGTGACACACACAACAAAGAGGTGCTGAGACTCTTTTGTGTGGGCAAAGGAAGGTCTCAAACTCTGTAATGGTTGCCCAAGAGAAGGTTCTCAAAGATACTAGTGGTTGTAAGAAGAGTCTGAATTGTCACTATTTCCCTAAAGAGGTAGCATTTCTCTTGGGTGCTAGCTCTGTCTTTCCTACTTATTTACTCAGGTTTGCTTCAAGTATCTATTGAAACAGAAAGAAAGGTGGCCATGGGCAGAAATAGTAAATAAAAAATAAAAGTAAAATAAAATGTATATAGGAATGGCCAAAATTCTGCCACAGGCTTTAAGAGATGGCAGAGTGAACTTTACTTCATGAGATGCAGTCCACAGAGCAATGCCTCGTGCCATCGCCACTCGGGAGTAAGCATTCAGCAGTTCTGCTGCCTCCAAGGTCCATTCTTTTCCATCTCGTAAGGTAACAAACCTAGCTTTTAAGTAGTGAGCACCTTACCACAGTAAAGACTGTTTATTGAAGCAAGGTGTGATCACACACCTAAGAATGGTATATGAGGTGATGGGAGGTATAAAACTCCTGATATGTGTCCCTAAAAGTGGGTATAGGAGTGTCTGTACCTTTTCTCCCTTTTCTCTATCCTTAGTTTGGAATGTGAAATGGCCAGAGAGCTACTTAAAACCATGAGGATAAGACCATACCTCAGAGATGGTGAAATGTCAAGTGGCTAGAAGATGGTCACCACAGGCTGGAAATCTGTAACACTCATCCTGACCAGTTAAGTAACAGGAAGGCCTATCTGTCTCATGTAAGCCAGTCTTCGTTTGAGTTTCAGTCACACATGATTATGAATAACCATTACAGGGGCAAAGGAGCCCAATGGTGTGTTGATAGAAACAATATTCAAGGAGCTAGCACTCTGGCCCATGTAAAGCCAAGACCACACCATGACATATTTAAATCTGGTTTTTATATCATAAAGAGTTGTCCAAGTTCTGATGGTGAATTGGAGAGAAAAGGAAATAAAAAAAAAACAACAACAACACAGTTTCTCCGTTAAATATAATCACAATGACTTTCTTACCTTTTTCTTGCTACAGTATATTTGCCACTTTTTCTCAGCTGGAAGTGCAAACATGGCTTCCCTATGTTTATCTGTGAGGTCAAGTTCATCCTGAGAAGAAAAGAAAATAATTAGTATTTCATAGATTAAAATTATTCTTATAAAGAATTTCATCATCATCCAAGGACAAAAACACATATTTAATGAACTTGAAAAAGATCAAAACTATGTTTGTGCTATTACCATTAAGACAACACACTGGCATGGAGCCAGGCATGGCGTACAAGGAAGATAGACAAAGCACAAAGACTGTGGGAAATTGGACCCAGAATCATCTTGGCCAGAATCATCCCAAGTAGGTGTCAATGGCTGTGTTGGATTTACTAAGCAGTAAAGGCTCTCATACCAGAAGAGATAAAAATTAATCATATTAAAATGGTTCTCAGGCTGGTCCCTAGGGGATTTGGACATGATAGGGAAGAGTGTAACTTCTATAGTTTTGATTTTGCTTTCTGGCTATCAGGTGTTTTTGCTCTGTTACAGGGTCTGGCACTGATATGCTAACTCATCACAGGTCCTAAAACAAAGGAGCTAATTAATCGTGAATTGTAATTCCCACAATTATGAGCCAAACACAAACCTTTGTTTGTTCCTAACTGTCTTAGGTATTTTGTTATAGTGACAAAAAGCTGACTAACAGAAGGCAATTTAAAGGTATTCATTGGAGTGGTAGAGCATGAGCCTTGAGCTGAATTGCTGAGGGACAGCTCCCAGGCCTAGAGCTCAAGCCCCACGACCGACAAAAGAAAAAGAGAGAGAGAGAGAGATCTTTCATGCGATTGTTTCTAACATATTTATAAGATTATATCTTTGTTGCCTTGTATGTCCCTCCCCCCGACAGTATAACCCTTGCTTTCATATATATAATATTGGTATATGTGGAGGGGAAGGGAAAAAACAAATTGTTAAAACAGGGATACAGGAGGACCCATTGCAACAATGAGATGTTCAAGTCGTTATGTCGAAAAACGAACTTTACAACTTTGGTGGGGTGGATGGGGGGAAGGATACGAAGGGATGGGAAGGAGAAACAAAGGAGGAGGCTACAATGCTTGATAAGAAATGTGCTCATTATCTTACCCATGTAATTGTAACCCCTCTGTACAGTATTTTCACAATAAAAAAGGTATTCATAACTAATGAATATCAACAGTGTGAGACTGAATGAAAAGTGCTTAGAGAAAAGTTCTTGGCATTTAATAACTTAATCCATACTCAAGGTTGTAATTGGTATTGAACATCAGGTACATTTTCTTTCCTACAGGGGAAGTTATCTAGCTGAGAGTGGTAAATCAGTGGGTGTGGCTAAGATACAAAAGCTATAAATCAAGACATACTTAGGTTTCAATCCCT
The DNA here is from genome assembly GCF_000151885.1 of Dipodomys ordii. Taxonomy (NCBI): domain Eukaryota; kingdom Metazoa; phylum Chordata; class Mammalia; order Rodentia; family Heteromyidae; genus Dipodomys; species Dipodomys ordii. Next base: position 35,325,042 of record NW_012267218.1, read on the forward strand.
GAGGAGTATGATTTTGCTACTCCTCCTCACCTCATACCCCATGAGTTTGTGCATTTCAACAGTCCTACCATACTCGTGGACATGCAGACAGTAGATTGGCTTCAGATCCTGGATTCCTACCACCATAAGTCATCAAGCACTATTACATCTTCCTTGAAATACCTCATGATTTTCCCTTTGCTTCATTCCCAGTGGATCCACCCTAACTCACTTAGGCCCTAATAACCTCTCCCTTGGCTTCTGACACAGCCTCCCACTGTTCTTGTTTTTCCAATCCTTCCTATTCAATATGGCTACAATTCTCTTAAAGCAGTCTTTCTCAACTTGAGCTAGTATCAGAATCACCAGAAGGACAAATGTCTCTGTCTCTGTCTCTGTCTGTCTCTCTCTCCCTTCCTTCCTTCCTTTCTTTCTTTCTTTCCCTCTTTTTCATTCCTTCCTCTTTTTTTTTGTACCAGTCCTGGGACTTGAACTCAAGGCCTAGGTGCTGTCCCTGAGCTTTTGTACTCTATTGCTCTACCATTTTGAGCCACAGCTCCACTTCCAGTTTTTTTGGTAGTTAATCGGAGATAAGAGTCTCACAGGCTTTCCTGCCTGAGCTGATTTCCAACTGCAATTCTCAGATCTCAGCCTCCTGACTAGCGAGGGTTATAGGCATGAGCCACCAGTGCCAGAAGAGCTTCTTAAGTCATTGATTGCTCAGCTTTTAGGACTGATCAAGGAAGAGGAAGTGGAAGCACGTACATTTCTTTTGTTTCCAAAAAATGTGGTCTGAAGACCATATTTTAGAGCCACTGCCTTGAAAACAGAGCATCTGTGCTGTTCACAGCTACTAGTTCAGAAAATGTCATTACTTCTAATTTCTTTAAATTAATTTTCCATTCCTCAGTCTGCCTCTTGGGATCCTCCATTTATAACCCAACTTACTTTGCCAAGTTTCCTTCTAGTTATTACCACCCAACATAGCTCATTAACACCTACCCCTCCAGAGCCTCATACATGCTAGCTTCCCCAGAGGAAGTTCTCAGTCTCCTTAAGCCTCCAGGATGACCATGTCATATCATTTCTCTTGCAAGGGTTAGCAACACTATCTAAACGTATACCTGATAGAGGGTGGCAAATGTACTAGTGTTATTCTCTCATCATTTGAATACAAACCAGTTGCTGTTTTCTCTTAAGAACAAAGTAAACAGTTATGTTACTGAAACACATGCAAGTGTAAGGATGACCATACACACCTTAATATCCTAACCATAAGACTCTATCGAGAAAATTTCAACAGTAAACAACAGGGAAGGAATGAGGCAATTTTTATAGATAATTCCATTACAAGAGAATATGATTTTTGGCATGCAATTATTATAAATGTGAAGTAATTATTTTCCTTCCTTTCTTCCTTTTTAAATTTCCTGTAAGTCACACATGGTCTCACATACGGAAAAACGGGGGAAGTAAGGGCAACATAAATCACTTCTCAACAATCAGCTCAGTTAATCAAAGAGCTCAATAAAGTGTTGCTTAGCTTGAGGAAAAGGTTTTTCATTTATGTGTGTGTGAGAGAGCAACACTGTTAATAGCGTGTTCTTTACTACATTGTAACATAGCTTTTGCTAAATGAGCAGAGGTGTGAAGAAATGTATATTAATAGTACTCAATTTTGCTCTGAAGGTAGATAATTTTTGCTTCTTCAGAGATGCAGAAATGAACAATTTTAAACTGAGAAAACACAGATCAGCTAAGACTTGGAAGCAGATGGTTTCAGGCAAGAAGAGAATGTTCATAGAATAGAAACATTTAAAAATCTGTAAGGTCCCCTCTGTATAGCATCTTTACAATAAAAATTTTTAAAAATCTTAAAGTGTCTAGATATAATTTTGGATTACAGTATGGAAGAGGGAAAGAAATGTAGCCTTGTAAGAGTAAGAACTAGCAAATAATGAACAATTTCTGTGTTCCTAATAGTAACTAGAATGCTTTAGATAGATTAATTTAATTCTTATAACTATCCTACAAAGAGGTAATATTATTAATCCCCCCTTTCTGATTCAGTACCATACTCAAGGCAACAAACCTAGTAGACAGCAGAAGAGGAACCTAAGTCCAGAATGTCTGGTTACAGAGTTCATGTTCTTAGCCACAACATTTTTCATCTATTAATTGACCAACAGGCAGGGAGAATAATGTCACAGATATAAGCATGAAATGGCATCCATTAGCTGAGTGACTGTTAGCCCAAGAGGGCTGTTTTGTTGGCAGCCATCCCTGGGTTCTAAGTGTGGTTCTTCTTGATCATATGATCACCTGAAGACAGAAATCATAATATGTTCCTGACAGTTACATCACAGATTCATTCATGCAACAAAAATTTATTTTTTGCTGAGAACAGAAAACAACAAGCATTGTGATAGACACAGGAGACAGAAAGGCAGATGTGAAATGAAATACTCCTTCTAACAGAGGGACAACAACAGAGTAAGCAGTTCAGAGAGCCCACTTATGGAAAAAAAAGAGATAGTGAAAGCTTTCCAAGTAAGTGAAGCACGAGCTTACAGAGAAACAGGAAGCATGTGAGACAGCAAACAGCAGGTAGAACAGCCACTCTGAACTTTGGTCTTTCTCTTCCTAGTAATCAAACGTCACTTATGGTTTCTGAGCAAGAAAGGCGACACAGATTAAATTATGTGCAAGAATTATTACATAATTTAATTATTATATAATTATTACATAATTTAATCTAAAGAGTGCCTATATACAATGTCCAGGATATAATAAGACCCTCACTTGTCCATTCCTAAAGACTCTTTGCTCTGACTTGTTCTGTGTTAATAATGTGTTGAATCAAGCAAGCAAGACTTGAAGAGACCATCATAGTCTTAAGTATTCCACTTCACGCGTTGTTCCATCCATTCCAGGATCAGGGCCAGGCATTATAAGAGTACAAAGATGAATAGCACACTTTGATTTCAGGGCATTTATAATCTAGTTAGAAAACAAGAAGATAGAAGGCTTCAACAGTTCCTTTTCTTTTCAGGAGAAAGCCCAAATTCCACAGCAACATGTGTGGAATACCTGCTGACCTGCCTTACCTCCCCACTAGACGTCCCTTCCAGCACTCCTGAGCACAAATTCTAAAAGTCTGCACATGATGAGATCCTTTTCCAAAGAGACTTTGCATGGTATCTAAGAGGGCAATACGATTCACACAAGCTTTGCCAAGGCATCAATTACTCCCCGCCAAGTTAACCCATTTTGACTTTCTCCGAATACACATTTCTGGGCTTTACAGATTCATCATATGGCTACAGGTCTATTATTAGCTTACCTCACTCTTTTTTGTTCTGGCTCCTAGAATGCATTTGGTTTTTATCATCTTACATTAATTACCCATCCCCAAAATATTATGACACAGAAGGCCCACACAAACAGGAAAACAAAAAGCAAAAAGCAACAAGGTAGGAGGGAAGATGCGAAAGCTGAGAGAATGGGAAGGGATGCTATAAGATACAGTGATAATAAATGCTTTCTTCCCCTTTTTAAGGCAAGCAGTTTGTACAGTGAACAATGCAGATTTTGAGAATACCATTTCTGAGCTGGCAAAAGCATATGCTGGAAGTAGTTGCAGCGTTCTATAGGAACTGATGGTACCATTTCACATTCCCGTCAGCAACATATGGCACTTCCAGTTATGCCACATTCTCACTGCATGCTCTGCATGCTGCCATGCCTTTTTAATTTCAGCTTTCCTTGTTTATCTGAAGCACCTCTTCCTGATGATGATTTTGAATATACTTTTATCTGTTTACTGCTTGTTCATATGTGCTCTTTTTCTGAGGTATGACTATTTTTATGGAGTTCTCTGTCTTTGCATTTATTTTTATTTTAAAGTTCTTTATTCTGGACGTACATCCTTGGTCAGAAGCATGTACTGAGAATATATCTCCTGACCTGTGGCTTGCCTTTTCATTTGGTTAGCAATGTATTTTGATCATCAGATTTTTTAGTTGTTATTTTTTATTGTTATTATAAAGGTGAGATACAGAGGGGTTACAGTTACATAAGTCAGGACATTTCTTTTTGGACAAGGTCACCCCTTCCCTCCTTCTCTCCCAGTTTTTCCCTCCTGTTTCTGCCCATAATTTGCATAGTTCATTTTCAATATAGTGTCCAGTGAGTACCACTGATGCATTTGTTCATTCTATCTCTCCATTTCTGTGTCCTCCTTTACCCGCTTAAAGATAAAGGAATAAAAAAGACCAAATTTTAAAAAAATTATTGAATCTAACATTTTTTCTAAAGTTCAATGACTTTAGGTCTTCTTTAAAAAAATCTTTGAAGAACTTAAGATGTAATTTAATCAAAGAGTATTTGTCTAGCATGCATAGCTCCCTCGGTTTGATCTACAAAAAGCACTACAAAAAGCAAACAAAAGGCAAAACAGGAAAACAAGAAGAGAAAGAAAAAAGAAATCACTGCAACTCATGTCAAAAAACTACTTTTTTGACATGAGTTTCTGTGGTTTCTTCTGGAAGCTGTTTATAGGTCTGCTTTTAACTTCCATATTTGAATCTATAGTTCATCAGGCACACCTCATTCCTGGATAACAAAGTATTTCTGTAGTTATAAAACAACTAGATTGATTTCATCTTCCAGAGAAGAGTCATGTACATACAATTTCTGGGTTAAAAAAAATAAAGCACAGTTATTGAAAAAAATTAAAAAGGAAATACAAAACTAATTTGAAAATCATTCTGACATGTTTATTTAAGCTTTAAAAATACTGTCAGTTTCAGGAGATTTTTTTCTTTGATAATTAAATACTGAAAGAGGCAGTCATGACAAGTACATCAGTTAGGATCACTATATCTTAAATAGTATCCTTTAATGTGATTTTTTAAGGCGAAAGTAAACCTTGCAGAGTTACAAAGATTAGTGTATGCAGGGGCAGAAATGGCTGCAAATGAGCCTGAGGATAGGAAGATCTAGGGATGTTCCAAAACTATGGTGGCGATAGTCACACACCTGTATATAGTTACCAAAACTCAGGCTGTATACCTACAACAGGAAGACTCCATGTCCTGTAAAGTATACCTCTATAAAGCTGTTAAACTTTAAAAAAAAAATCAATGCTGGAGCCCCTGGGAAACAAAGTTAAAGAAAATACAACACTGAGTACACAGGAAGGAAATGAAACTTAAGTTGACAGGTAAACTAAGGAGTTCATTTAAAGGAGAAACTGATCAAGAGAAAAGTGTGTTAAAAAGGGAAAGAAAAAATGTACCCCTTTAGAGTAGTTTTTGACAGCACATATCACCTTCATCCCTTCTTGGAAAAGTTCTGTAAGTTCAAATAATGTGTATTCCACTAAGGCCCAAAGATAGGCAATGTTCCCCTCAAGGTCATTTAATAATTAATTTAATAATTTAACAGTTGAATTAAGTGATGCATTAATATTTAACAAGAAAGCCTTCAAAGCCTCCATGTCTCTGTGGGGTTTGGAGTTTGGATGTCTTCCTTGTGGTGGTGCCACAGAAGTGTCCTGGCTCCTGAATATAATGACAGCCCAAGTTTCCACCAAGAAGAACAAACAAGCAGGGTTAGCTGAGACCCAGGAAGCACCCTGGTTGACTCTGGATCTCAGATATGGATAGGCAAGCTCCTTGCTTTGGCCACAGAACTTTTGTCATAGAGGTGTTTCATTTTTGGTTGTTGTTTTGTTTTTATGACACTGGACAAGTGCTCTACCACTTGGGTCATGCCTCTAGCCCGCTTTGCTCTGGTTATTTTTGACATAGGGTCTCACTTTTTATCCTAGCCAGCCTGGACTATGATCCTACTATTTATGTTTCTTGCCATAGCTGGGTTGACAGGAGCAATCACTATGCTCAGGTTTGTTGTTGTTGTTTTTCCTGTTGGGATGGGGTTTTTTCCCTTGGTTTAACCTGAAACATTGATCCTCTTGACTTCAGCCTCTTGTATAGCTGGGATAACAAAAGTGCATCAGCATACCCAGCTATCTGAATAGGTTTGAAAGTCAATTCAAGGAAAATGATTTTAGCAAGTTAGAAAAGAAATCTTTACACTCAGCACCATGCCATGCCAAGGAGACTCAAATTTAGGGAAAACAAAAACCAACAGACAAAGCCTAAAGATTTCCTTCTTGAAGAAGATATTACACTTTTATATATGTATAAAACATGTATCTTACATATAATTTCCTAAAGGTATTAAGAAGAAAGGATCTCAGAGGAAAGCCCAGCTGTGGGAACAGCAGCCCCAGGCTTCATTGCTAACAAAGCAGACTATTAAGCCTCACATCTAAAAGATTCTAGACAAAGAAATCTCACCAGTCCTACACTGTAAACAAGTAGCTAACTATCCAGAAACCTATATGTCAGAAAACAATTGGCACAGTACAAATCAATCCAAGGAAATGTATTGATGTATTAGATAGAGCAAGGGAAGGACTTTGGAAATAATACACAATAAGGGTCTTGAATGAGTGAAAAGGTTAATGCTTTGTAACAAAAAAGCTTTGCCAGAGACTTTTACTGAACTATGAGATTTTTTTTAAAGATTCTCCAAAGTAATATCTAAAGCATTTATTCTGTGAAAATCTATCAAATCAATAGATTTCAATGAACCAATAAGTAATTTCCTGGCTAACCAGAGATGTCTCTTCATTTAGGATTCTGCTTCTAATACATTAAGCTAAGCACATGCAAACAAATATATATTTAGACAAGTTAAAAAGATATCTAAACAATACCGAGGAGAATGGAGAATAAATGAGGAGGGAGGAAAAGCTAAAACAAGCCCTTTGAGTTACTACTGCTCAAAGACTCAGCTTTGTGTGTTGATGTTTGGGGGTTTGTTTTTTGTTCTGTTTTGTTTTTTTAGTAGTCCTTGACAAGCTAACCATCCATCTGAATCTATGTGGAGCGCTCAGAGAATTTTCAAACCTCCTATTACTCATACAAGTCTCGTTTTCCTCCTTCAAATATGCCCACAGAAAATGGGCCCGGTTCACCTGGATTCACCCCACCCAGCAGTTCCCCACAACACTCGCAGATTCAAACCCTCTGGGTGACCTCAAAGTTGGACCAGTATCAGCAGGGTCTTCTTCCCTCTTTCCATCCCATAACTCAACAGCACCAAAAACAAGTTAAATCCCCAAATACAAATGATCAAACCACACATCAGAAGACATGGTGATAATTTCAACATCAAGTGGCAAAAGCCAGACAAAAGCAGTTAGAAAACTGAAGGCGATACTTTGGTAGCCAAATAAAAATAAAAAATATTACACTTCTATTAAATAAAAAAAGAAAACGTGCCATTAGGCTGCAATAATTCATTAAGATAATGAACATCTAGCCTCACCAAAGGAAATGACCATCCCATCCTGAAATATGAATTGCCTTAAATTTTAACCACAATGATCCTGAGAACAGTGTTTTATTTTCATGGTGGTAGTTAGCAAACTGAATGTTAGATAAGGTTTTTGTCAGTTTAAACAGAGATATATTTAGTGAATTATTACTTGTACCTAACCAGTCAGGAAGACCAGAAATGGAAAACAACATACCACTTAAGCTCAAAAAGGATGAGTACACACAACAAACCCTGAAGATTTCTCTCCTAGAAGTCTTCTACCAACAGTCTTAGTCACTACAGAGAATCCACAGTGACTCACCACCACCTACACAGTAATATTCTGTGTCTGACAGACATGTTTTCGTGCTACATATAAAAATTAGAAATGAGAAATCCCACAAGCAAAAGCTGACTAATAACTTTTAGCTTCTTACTACTAATGTAATGCCTTATGCCATCTCCTTTCTTTCTCTTAATAACAGGCAAAGCAAATTATATTTTGTTTACTAGACAGCCTGCAGCTAAACCTACAGTTTTCTTAATTAGTTTTTTTGGTAATTCAACTATAAACTCATTAGAGTAACCTTAATTTTTAATTTAATCTGAATCACCAGTAGTTTCCCAGTCATTTAAAACAAACAACTTTTGTTCTAAATATCTAAATCATTTCTGGATGGCCACTGCCTACCAAAATTTCAGTTTAGAACTTTAATCTAGTACAATTTTAGTTGCCAAAGTTTAATAGAATTACCAAGTAGTGTTTTCCTAGTAGAACAGAGGCTTTGGCTCCTGAGACACTAGGCTGTAAAGTGACAGGAATAAGACACCTTTAAAGCCTGATGAAAATTTATGAAGTCATGGACTTCATAACTCCCTTCTCAAGGATATTTCTACTTCTTTCCAGCCTAAGCCCTTCCCACACCCTCAATAGACTTTCTTGACATATCATCTGACACATCTATGTTTTAATTGGGTCAAAAGACAATCTTGCACAATAAGTTTCTTCTCACAGTGCAGTTATGTCTTCACCACATTAAATAGACAGTAGAGGCTTTTAAGAGTAGAAAATATTTCTTAAAAGTCATCTTTGCTGCCCTGCATGTGAGCTATGTGGTGCTCCCATAGTAACCTAACATTCAGCCGAAGAATGGATAAAAATTGATGACAGCAGATGGGTGTGGTGTACGCAGGGTGTAGAGATATGCCCAACCTATCATCAGTACTTTGAAAATTATTCATAATACAAACCTGGGGGAGGGATTCACAAAGCTACGGAGACTCAGCAACCATCAGTTCATACACACGTGCACACATGCATTATGCTCCAGGGTCCAGCTAACCATCCACTCATGTACTTAGGATGCAAGTAATTATTGATCACCTGCGCAAGGCTAGGTACTGTTCCAAGACCCAGAAATCCTGAAGAGGATGGAAATAAATGCCAGGCACAACACCTGAGCCATTTGGCTCTCTGAAGTGCAGATTTGCATATTTTAGTGGATTTGACATAATGAGTTTATTTGTAGAAGAATAAAGTCAAGGTGACTATTGAAAAGAAGGCAAAGGACTTTCTGACTCCTTCTAAATCCAATAAATGCTGACCTCTTCTGAAAACAACCCATGCTATCCTAAGTTAGCTTTTAGTCATTTGATTAAATGTAGTTGCTAAGGATTTCAGTGTATCATAAAATAGCTAGTAGTTTTAGTATATTTCTAATAAATTTAAAACTGGACAAGAAAGGGAAAAAAGGGAACTTCTTGGGAGATCAGGAAAACAACAACAACAAAAAAGTTCTTCATTTATGAGCCAGAAAATTGTTAACTAAAAGATGTAGCCAGTCACTGGTTCCTATAACACTTAAGAGTCTGAGATTCCAAAGGAATTCTAGAAATGGAGCACTGAGTACAGAGGAATCCAAACACAGCAGGTAAAAAAAAAAGTCAAAGATAATTTAGAGCTGAAATGTACCATGTATTGGACATTTATCTCCATTCCACATATGTTTTATGTGACCGTGATGGTGTTCAGATGATTCCCAGATGATCAAGATACATGCTATGTGTAGTTTGCACAAACTACAGATCTTTCTAGCTATCACGAAAACACATTTTCAGAATTACACTTAAAAGTTTACCTAAACCATATCTCTATTATTCCATATGAAGAGAAGGCAAGTCAGTACACTATACTGTCTGTATAATTTGTACCTGGGGGACCTAAGAACCAAGTTCTATAATCAGATTTTAAGCTATAGCAAATGCTAAGTAGGTGCATCTCATTCAGGGTCTCTTTAGAATTCATCTTAATGGAATTCATCAGGACTGGGGAATTCATAACCATTTCTCAAAGGCATTATTAACTTGGATTGCTTTTGCAGTATTTCTATTTTAAAAGAAGGTTTTCTTGTTTCTTTCCTATACCTCCCCATCTCTCCCCACTCACTTCATCTTCTTGAGTCTCCAAGAAACATTCCTAAATCAATTACTGGACTGATAACAAAGGACGTAACATGCAGACAAAATCTAAACTTAATAGCTTATAGAAAAGGACTCGGAATGATCTTAATAAGATTAAAAAGCCAACATATTTAAAACTTTAAAAAAAAAGGCTTTGCTTTAAACTTTAGTGGATCAGAAGACCAGAACAAAACTTACAAAGCCATTTTGAGCATTTGATTGTTTTTAAGCAAACAGAATCTTAGCCAATACAAAGCAATGTGTAATGTCCATTGAGATGAAAATCTGATGTCAACCCTACTTTGATTCTTAGAAGCAACACAATGTTTTATTCAAAGCACAACAGATATCGGCAAAACTACTCTATCAACATTAGTCCAGTAATCTGGGGTATAGCTCAGTGATAGAATGTTACCTAGCATGTACTAGGTTCTAGCTCAAAGCCCAGTACACACATGCATGCAAACACATATATATATGTGCATGTGCATGCACACACATACACACTGTCTTACAAACCATCAGTCACTCTTAAGACCCAAGTAATTTAGATCAAACTCTGGGTTTGATATCATTCTGTCACCTTTAAATTGTGTATTGGTAGGAGTTCACTTTCATAACATAGGAATTTTAGCACTGCACACACTGAAGCGCATGTATACATTCCTTCCTTTTGTGATGTTTTGCATATTTTTAGACTGCTTCAAGCATTTTCTATGAACTCATCAAGGTGATTTGTCTGAAAAGACTATAGTGTCAATTATAGACAACTACTCAATATTTTTTCTTCACTGCCAATTAATTGTATCCTTTAGTTGTGCAGAATTTTCTTTTGACCTTTATCAAGTGAAAATAAGCCTCATAGAAAAAGAACAATTTTAATATAAATTCTTCATTAGATTGATTTTTTTTGTTTCCAGACAACTGAGTATACTGAAATTATTCTAGATCAATCTTTGAAGTCTATATACAGTCTGATTTCCTCTGCTTAATTAACACTTTTAATTTATACTCCAATTAAGAAGCAATAGGTTAAAACCATGAATCCTTACAACCAGTTTTATTTTTCTTCTATCAGTTTAAAATTAAGTGTTCCTGGTTCCCAATTTTGTCGTCTTTCTTGGAGACAGATAACTGGATAGCTCCTGTAAGAAACTTTCTATTCTTAGTCATAGTCTTAAAGGCAAGGTTTAAAAATAAAGAGACAAAACCTGATATAACTCTCCATTGATTCTAGTGTTAATGGAAGAACTTTATTATTAAAGAGTGCTTAAAAATAGGCTTAGTAATAAAAGAAATTATGCTGATAGCCTATAAAAAGGGCTAACAATTCTAAGACTAGTAGAGGAACAAAAATTTACCGTGGTAAACCCTTGTGACAGACTTGAATTCCTATATTGTTTCATACCAAAATGATTTTGGAATTATTGAAAAAAGAAGAGATTAATTGATATAAGTCCCCAAATGAACTTATTTGGCATAATGACTGAATTCATTTAAATCTGATTCTTCATTTCTCAAAAACGCTGTGCTGATTGCTTGATACTTAATAAAGTTGACCTACAGCAATTATATGCACTTATGTCTGTATTTTGAGAAAACAAATATTGTCCTATCAAATGAGTAGGTTTCTACATCATTAGTTTTCCACTGAGATTTGTACTTTTCTTTTACAATTTTCAACAGTATAATAGTGCTTTAATGATAAGTAATGGATTTTTGCACACAACTCCATTTCCAGGACAGCAGAACACTCTATATTACTCCAAAACACTAGAACTACTGGCCAAATAAATGGAAGACTAGAAGTTTGATTAGAAGGCAGATTAATGAGAAAATGATGTGCAGTAAATTAGTAACATGTCACAAGTTAAAGGAGAGGATAGAAATAATATTCTAGTAAAACCGCTTGTGAAAAAGGTTATAAAGGCATTTGCCTAACAAAATGTACTGGTTGAGTGGCACTAAGTCACATTTGATATGGCTGCCTGTCTTTTCTGTTAGACCTACAGCTCAAATTTCATCAAAGATTGAGTCTTATCAGCTCAAGAGTTGAGACAGGCACTAATACACACTCAATCTGAAAAATGAATCAATAAATGACATATTCATTTGTTTATCCCAAAGGGAATCTGCTATTGTTAATATGGAAATGGAAAAGTTACTTATCAAGGACAATTTCTAGCATTATCACGGGTAAATCTCTTGGTTGGGATAATCTAAGACATTTAAATGCTTATAGAAAAGGGATGAATATAGCTGGATATTATTTTAAGGGGCCAATGATAAGTTTTGGATTAGTCATACTCTTTATTTGGACTAAGACAGAGGCAAAGAGAAAGACGGAGTAAGGAGGAGGAGGCAGGGGTGAAGAATACAATAGAAAAGAAATGATGATTAAAGAACATCAAATATATGGCTATTCTACTACTCAGAAAGCTGAGAGCTGAGGATCATGGCTCAAAACCAGCCCAGGCAAGAATGTCTATAAGACTCCTATCTCCAATGAACCACCAAAATAAAACAAATAAAAAGCTAGAAGTGGAGCTGTGGCTTAAGTGGTAAAGCGTTACTCTTAGGACGTGTAGAATATTTTTAAAAGTATCTGGTTGAAGGCTGGGAATGTGGCTTAGTGACAGAGTGCTTGCATAGCATGCAAGAAGCCCTGGGTCCTCAGTACCACATAAACAGAAAAGGCCAGAGGTGGTGCTGTGGCTCAAGTAAAGTGTTAGCCTTGAGCAAAAGCAGCTCAGGGACAGTGCCCAGGCCCTGAGTTCAACCCCCAGAAGTGGCAAAAAAAAAAAAGTATCTGGTTGATTAGCTGGGGAGAAGTCTGTAGGAACAAATGATAGTAAAGATGTTGAGAAACTAGAATCCTCCTGTTTGGCTGGTAGAAAACAAGCATTTGATAGTTCCTCAAAAGTTAAATACAGTATTGTCTTAGGATTAGCAATTCTACTTCTAGGTATATATTAACAAAATTGAAAATGTATTTATATACAAAAACTTGAATATAGTTACTTAAAGCTGCATGATAGCCAAAATCTAGTAAAATTCCAAATTTTCATCAGTGACCAATGGATTGAAACGTGGCATAACCACACAATGGATTGTTACTGGACAAGAAAAAGAAATGAAGTACTGATACATCTATAGTGGATGAATTTGAAACATGACGTTAAGGAAAAAACGCTAGGACAAACGATCATATATTGTGTTGATTCCATTTATATAAACCATTCAGTGTAGGCAGATTTTCAGAGTCAGAAAATAGATGAATAGTTTCTAGAGGATGGTAGGGCTGAGAATGTATAGAGAGTGAGGGAGTCACTGATATGAAAGTTGTATTTTAGTATAATGAGATGTCCATGAACTGATTTTGGTGAGTGTTTCACAATTCTGTGATACACTAGTAACTAATGAGTTGCACACGTTATGTAGATGAATTATATGGCATGTGAATCATGTCTCAATAAAGCTGTCAGTGTAAAAATTAGTCAGAGTATAGGTCAAGGCTCTCCAAACACCACTAGGGTCCTCAGATTGAGATATCTCTATTTCTCCTACATGTAAAGAAGAGCTGACTAGATGGCCAAGGTTCCCCTCACCAGTCATGTTCTTTAAAGATTCACATGGCTGACCTCCTCTCCAGGCTTACATTATTTATGAAATGATTAGGCTGCAGTAAGCAATTCTAAAAGAAACACATTTGGTATCACTTTTTTTTTAATGGCATATGAGTGAGTTGATGAAAAGGAAAACTAGCTTATAACAACCAGCTCTGATAGAGTGCTTCCCAACAGATGCAGGAGGAAAGTGGCCTGCAAGTCAGGATCTACACGGGCTCACTCACCATGAGCAGGTTAGCTTCTCAGTGAAGAAAAGCCTGAGATATTTGTTAATGGGTGCTGTGCCTCTGAAAAGACCCAGATTATACCCTATATCTCTCCTGCCGCACTTGGCTGTGGGAAGTAGTCCATTTGTTAGGTACCAGCCTTTTTAAAGAAGTTATTTTCTATTAGAAAGATGGCATGATTCCTATTTTACAGGGAAAGGCACAAATTCAAATTCGAAAAGACTCTGTTTTGAGGAAAATTTCTGGCTGAGCTAGCACTGTCTGACTCTAGAGTCCAAGAAGTCTGTGCCACTATCTCCTCTTTTGCAGGAGGGCACAAGCACAGTTGCTTTTGAGACTGCTCAGGAGAACCTAGAGCAGAAGAATCTCTTAATGGCTTTGAGCCCACCTCTCTTAGCCCAGGCCTCCTCCAGCAACTAGAAGGATTTGTGGTCTAAGTCCCTGAAGTCAGAAGTAGACAAAAATCCATCGTCACTCACCAGGACAGATACAAACCTCAAGATAATTTGTTTTCCAATGGTTTTGGCTTAAAGTTCTGGTTTGGCATTGGTTTTTTAACAACTAACAGCTGTAGGCAATTTTCACACAGAATAGAGACATCAATAAGGCAAAGAAAGAGTGGAATTTTCTCCCTTCTGAATGTAGAACAATGAGCTGTCTTCAGAATGCATATGGGGCTGCCACTACACAGGCTCTTGCTAGATCCCATTTCAGGAGACTGACAGATATGACTGAAAGGACTGTGGTGGATATGAGATGTATAGGATACTACTAGCTCTGACCCTTGGTTCCATGACCAGCAATGTATTCAGCAAGAGGCAACACCTATATCCTTAGGCTGACTTTGTTTTAAAGTGCTTCAAGTGGAAAATAAAACCAAGCTTGTAAATGTATCATTACTATCCTTCTTTTTTTTTTTTTTTTCCGGTCGTGGAGCTTGAACTCTCAGCCTGGGCGCTGTCCCTGAGCTCTTCACCTCAAGGCTAGTGCTCTACCACTTGAGCCACAGCACCCTCCTCTGGTTTTTTCTGTGTATGTGATACTAAAGAATCGAACCTAGAGCCTCGTGCATGCAGCCACCTTCCCAGCCCCATTACTATCCTCGACAGTCATGACAGCAGATGACTCACTGCCCCTCCCTGGGAGAGGACCATGTGTCCTCCACCCAACGCAGTGACCTCAGGCTTGGCCATGTCACTTAGGGTGGCAATCCCTATAGAAGGATGGTACCTCTTTTACCTTGTGTGATTTCAAGTATGGTCATGTGGTCAACAATGGCAATGAAATGTGATCACAAGTGACATGCTATTTACAAGCATAAGCCTGGAGTCTTTCCTCTTAGACAAAAGATGGCAAAGAACATCACTGCTGACCCACAGTAGTTGAGAAGAACTAGCATGAAATGAGCCTTTGCTGTTGGAATGATTGAGGTTTTACTATCTAGAGATGACTGACATGGCCATTGACACGATCCACTCTGGTCTCACCCTCTGATGACAGCTCACTTCCTTCAGAAAGTCTTCCCTGACCACATTCCTCAGCACTTCACTGTACACCCCAAAAGACAAATACATATATACATAATCTGTGAGATGTATTATTTTTCATTCATTCCTGTGGAAGCCTCAGATCTTCCTAATGATTCATTTCCTTCTTATTATAAAACTGTCAAATCTGTGGGAGTAGGTTCTAGATTTCTATTTGGAATTCCCTAATACCTAGAATAGAATTCTATATGGAGAAAAGAGAAAGAACAAAGTCTTTAAACTCTGAAAATATTCAACATCATGGAATATGACATGTGGTCTTAAGTCACCTCTTCTTTTTCCCAACCAATTCTGATTAAAAATAGGTCCATGACTTTACCTAATGAGCCAGAACATCTCAGCTTTACAGATTCTCTTATATTGGTTCTTCTTTTTGTTTTAAAAATGAATTCTGGTCTGGAAGAGTTGACATGACCTGGTCAGTTTTGATATTATACCTGGAGAATAGTAACACAGCCTACTCTCTTGACTCAAGAAATGATAGCACTCCCTAATACATGTTGAGAAATCTAAATGGTTTGATTAGAACTAACTACAAATGTCAGCAATGATCAAAGGAGGACATAGGAATCATGCAACATTTATTGTGCACTGAGCCACTTCTACTGAAGATTGCTCTTATTTAAATATTATATCACACCAGAAAATGGGCACAGGAAAAAGTAACATTTGTCTGCACTTATGCAGATAAAGTTAGAAAAGTAATTTGAACTAAGCCATCTCTAATCATTATGGTAGCAGCTTTTAAGCAATGCCACCGTGTCCTCTGAAACAGAATGGGAAGAAACACCAGTGTGGGCAATACCTGAGAAGTGAGCTTGAAGAATCCACCTGCACCTCTTAATGAATGAGTATTGCATTAAATACATCATCTCATTTGAGGACAGTGCCCTCAAAAACATGATGATATCTATAAAAACTTTCCCACAAAATAGTTATTATTTCAATCCTATCATTAGGCTAGCTAATGGTACTGTACTTAAGTAATAATGTCTTTCACCAAAAGATCAAGGACCAGTTGTGAAGTATGACTACTTTTTAAAAACACGTCAATACTGTATGCTAGGGAAGGTATGAAGTCAATGAAGGAATTATTTATTTTTATATAAAAGTACAGAATCAGAGTAGAACGGAGGAAATATTAGAAAGGGCAATTTAGGATAAAATACTGTAGCATATTTGAAGACCTGAAGGTCTAAGTCTTCCCATCCACCTAAAGCACCAGCCAAGTATTAGGATATGTTAATGCTACCCTCTTCTACCTGCTCCTTCTCCACAGAGTCAGTGCTGATAGTGAGGGTGCAGACATAAAGGGTGAGTGAGAACCTTTTCACCAGAAGAGGAAAAATTCATAGCAAGTAAAACCAACCCACAAACATCACTCCTCTTCTCTCTCTTCCTGACACCCCACAAATGGCAACACAGAAATCTGGGACTCACCACAAGTTCACTGAACATGACATCCAGCTCCTCCACAGGGGGCATGGGTAATGCTGGCTCCATGGTTTGAAGAGCAAAGTTGCTATCATTTCGCAATCGATATGTGATTTCTGGGTGGTCGTTATTTCGGAAACAGCAAAAGATGAATGAAATCCCCCGACCACCTCTCTTCCTTGGGGCCATGGCTGAATTCTCTTCTACTTCTTGATTTGACTAAAGTCTGTGAAGAGAAGACAGTACACAGTTAAGTGTGCAATAGACAAAAACAACATACTGAAAAGTCAGATTAATTCAAGGAAGAGCCACCTATGCTGATTGTAGACCATGCAGACAAAGGCAGCCAAAAGGCTGGGAGTCCACCTGGAAAGGGAGCCCATGTTCTTCATTTCACTTCTTAAATGTGTCTATGACCAACTGCTAAGCAAACAGTACAACCCTAGTCATTTCATTCTACAATATATGCTCTGATTACATTGAACTACTGGTCATTCTTTGTATATCCCGTTCTTTTTCCTGACAACCTAGTTTTTCCTTTGTACTATCTTGCAAGAATAACCATTTCAAGCCAGCCACTGGTGGCTCATGCCTGTAATCCTAGCTACTCAGGAGGCTGAGATCTAGGGATCACAGTTCAAAGCCATCCAAGCAGGAAAGTCCGTGAACTCTTATCTCCAGTTAACGACCATAAAATGAAGTGGCACCGTGGCTCAAGTGGTAAAGCACTTGCCTTGAGCTGAAGAGCTAAGGGACAGCACCCAAGCCCAGAGTTCAAGCCCCATGATCAACCAAAAAAAAAAACAAAAAAAGAATAGCCATTTCAAGGCAGGTGCTGTTGGCTATTCAGGAAGCTAAGATCTAAGGATTATGGTTCAAAAAGGTAGCCTGCGTAGGAAAGTCCTTAAGACCCTTATCTTCAATTAAACACCAAAAAAGCCAGAAGTAGAGCTGTTGTTCAAATGGTAGAGTACTAACCTTGGACATGAAAGGTCAGGGATAGTACCCAGACTCTGAGTTTGAACCCCAGGACCGGCACTAAAACAAACTAATAAAAATCACACACACACACACACACATACACACACACACACACACACACACACACACACACAGAGCTATTTCTTCCTTACCCCCTAGGAGACCTCATTATTTAAAAATTCAATTCTCATTTAGTCTTCACTTTTCCCAAGTGGAATTAATAATGCTATGTATGCTAAGGTACATGTATCAATCCCAGCACATCCCATTCTAAGTTATTTGTGCCTGTCTTCTGTTAGATTGTGATAATTCAATGTGAGAGGAAGGGGCTATGCACCAAAGTACTTTGTGCTCCAGTGTGCACCAAGAAAAGAGAAGGCACCTGGACAATGTTGATCCTGTTACGTAAACTCAAGACTAAGAGTTAGAAGGATCAAACACTTTCAAAAAGTTCACCAACAGGGAAACAGTTAAATAAGCTATGGAACAAGACCCCTAGTTACTGTCACCATGCTGACAAAGAAAAAGCAGAGGCTCACATCTATGCTTGAATGGATTTCAGGACTACTACAGATCAGAGCCGTGCCATCTCCCACGCAGAACTTAAAGCCGATGGAGGGGACTAGGGGAGATGTAGCAAGGCTGCTGTCTGTGGTGAGAACAGGGGCTAAGGAGTCCTGGGCTCTGTCATGTCCAAGGCACAAAGGGCCATAGCCATCCCCCAGCACTTGCCTGATGCTGCTAGGCAACAGGAACAAGGAGGACATTTTCAGTAAGTGCTAGGTGGGTTCTCTATCCAGCTTTGACTCCAGCAGCTCTGCTTTCATCTTCCCTGAGTACTGAAACATTAACTATCAATCTTCTTTCATAAAATCCTCTTGTGATTGCAATTACAAAAATACAAAAAAGGCATCCCAGGGTGCACGATGTGATCCCTAGAGATGTCATGAAGATCACGAGGCAGACAACTGCTGACAGACCACGGTGTGTGTCCTCACAAACAGGGCAAACTCCAGAGCACACACTTCCTAAAAGACAAGAAACAGCCCAGGGGCCTCCAAAGCCTCCACAATCTGGCCCGTTTGTCTTTCCATTCAGCTCTCTTTGTATGAGTTACTGTATTTCACATTGACTGACCCCTGTCTTGGAGTCTTTATATCAACAGTGTCTGTGACTGGCATGTTTGAGCCCCTACATGTGCAGGGCTGAACCTTCCTCATCATGAAGGCCTGCACCCTTTCTCAGAAAGGCTATCCTCAACCAGATTGGCAACAGTACCTGTGTGATGGTCCCCACAGCAGCTGAAATTATCCTATTCGATTATTTCATGATGGCAGGGGTCTTTGCTTTGTTGCTCACTGCTGTGTCCCTGGCATATGATACCACATGGTATATAGATACACATTTACTAAGTGAATATTGAACTTCAAAATCTCATTTTGAAAGGGGCTGTTAAAAGATATGGGGCATGGAGATGAAAGTCAAGGGGTTAGGAGTCTTAAGTTTTAGTCTCAAGATTTTGGGATTTTAAAGAACATACATTCCACAGAAGACAGCCTGGAAGTAGTGTGTCAACATTCAATAAACAGTGGTTACTTTTGGAGAGTTTTTGTCTATTGTTTCTATCCCTAAGTTTTAAAGTAGGACTCAATCCACCAATATATGGCATCTTCCTAAACTCAGGTCTAAAATTTGTCACTAATTTCTTGGTTTAGTAATTAATGTTATAGATTAAAGTTCTCATAAGCAATTAATATTACAGGTTAAAGTTCTCATAAGCATCTAGGGTTTGCAAATACTTCTGAAGTCAAGTGCTCTGCTTGCTGAAGAAGGATGTGGTCTAGGAGTTAGCAACTGGAAATCTCTGGCATGGAAAAGGAGAGCAAGGTTAAGAATAGTTACCACCATGGAGTTTGTATGATGCATTAACTGCCTCTGATATGGGCTGAGACATCCCACATCCCATTATGTTGACTTATGGTATACTTATACAAGGGTTTACAAGACATATGGCAGTTCTTCTGATTCCTTTTGCAAATCTGTATCAATATACGGATGTATTGTTTGGTATAGGTATGTACCTACCACTATGATAGTAAGCATCAGAAATGGGACATTGGGAATTTATAATCTCATTAAGAGAGTATATCAAATTATTACAACAAAGGTGCTATAATATTCCCTATCAATAAGTGTCCAGTAAACATGCCGGAAGCACCTACAGGGCATCCTGGTAGTAATCCTTGATGGCTGAGTAGAGTGTTGATAGACTATGGAAAGCAGCGTATGAGGCGAGAGAAAGTACAAACACGGGCAAGAGGTAGGAGGGGCATACAGGATATAAGAAACAACTGGCATGAAGCAAAATGAGCTGTGTATCTCCATCTTCCCACAAGAGAGCCGTGGGCTCTAACTCTTACCTCCTGAGAGCACACAGGAGTACAATCAGACTCTCTGGAAAATGAATGAAGAGAGTTAACAGCTTTGTTGTTGTATTTTGCAAGTTGTTTCACATAAACTCAAGTTATGTTAAAACCCCATTGTATATGGAGACCAAGGAAATAATGTCAAAACCATTCCAAAACATTTTCTCAGTCTTAAAAAGAAAATGTCAACATGTCTATCAGCAAAAGAATATGAAGAAAAAACAAAATGCTTAAATAGGGATACAGGTAACAATGAGATGTACAAGATACTATGTACATTGTAACAATGAGATGTACAAGACACTGTGGAAAACGAACTTTACAACTTGGGGGGAGGGGAATTGTGGAGGTGGGGAGGGAAGGGATGGTAGGGGAAAAACAAAGGAGAAGGCAACAATGCTCCATAGGAACTGGACTCATTACCTTATTACCTTGCTCATGTAACTGTAACCCCTCTATACATTATTTTTACAATAAAAACATACAAAAATAAATAAAAATAAAAAAGAATATGAAGGTGGCCAGGCACTAGTGGCTCACACCCATAATCTTAGCTACTTAAGAAGCTCAGATCTGGAAAAATGTGGTTCAAAGAAAGTTCAGGCAGAAAAGTCTATGAGACTCCATCTTCAAAATAACCAGCAAAAAGCAGACACAGTTCAAGTAGTATAGTGTCAGCCAAGCCAGCAAGCTAGAGGCCCTGAGTTCAAACTTGAATCCCAGAAGAGGGTGAAGGCGGGGATTGGCTAGTTTCTAAGATAGGCAGTAAGTTACAAAGCCTAGGACATTTTGAAACCTCATTGAACTAATTTGTAAGGACAAACATTTTGCCCTTGACAGGCAGTTTGTATCTGAAAATCTTGGTAAAGCCCAAAGACAAAAACATCTTATGCTAGCATCTCTGTGGAACAGTAATTACAAGACCTTTGATTAAACCCATCCTTTAACTATTGATGATAGCATAAAGGCTGAGATTTCCAACTAGAAAACGCTAATACATGTATTTGCAACTCCACCGTTCAGAGCCTCGTCTCTCAAACACAGACAAAAACAGGAAGCAAGTACACTGGCCCACTTGACCCCTTAAAGGCAGTAGCTGCTAGCAGCCAGCCCTTCTAACCTGTTCTGGCACTTCATTGATAATGAGTGGCCACAAGCACATCATATCCATCGCTTCTTACCATTATCCTCATTTCACAGATGAGACTTAAGAGGAGATGAGCAGTGGGGGAGGAGCAGCAAGTAGGCAAAGAGAAGTCTAAAGGAGACTTTATTCCCTGGTAAAAAGGAGCTGTTCATGTGGAGAAGCGTGGCTGGGTGGAGGAGCCAGGCAGCTTGGTGGATGGAGGTCAGGAAACCTGCTTGCTTAGTTGGACTGGAATCCGTTCCCCACCCTCTGCAACCTCAGGGCCATGTTCAGCCTTCCCTTTACCTCAGCCTGAATGACTACAGCAGTTTCTTTTCCCTGTCCCTGATTCCCCAGTCCAGAGATTGGCAGACTTTTCCTGTAAAGGGCCAAACAGTAAACACTGTAGGCTTTGTAGGCCATTAGGCTTCTATTGCAAGTACTTAACGCTGTCATTTTGCCATGAAAATAGTCACAGATATCTGTAAACAAGGGTGTGCCTGGCCTCCAATAAAATTCTAGTGTGGACACTAAAATATGAATTCCATATAACTTTTTAATGTCGCTAAGCAATATCTTTAAATTTTACTTTCAAACCATTGAGTATGTGTGAAAAATCATTCTTAGCCCACACATCAAAAAACCAGGTGGCATGCCCATGTGCACTTTTGGTCTGCATGCAAGTCACCAATAGTTGCCCCACTGTGTCATATTTATCCATGTAGCCTGTGAAACTACTTTAGACAGCATGATGAGCAAGGGCCTCCCTTGATAGGTGACATTTAGCTGAGCCCTGATGGATAAAATAATAGACTCAACTCTTCCAAGGGTCAAGGAAAAGGATTCTAGACAGAGGGCAGAGTGTGTACACTGGACTGGAACAAGAAGAGAAATGGCACATCAAGTCATAGACAGAACACCAGGAAGTTGAATGGCCAGACTGGAAGGGCTCATACCAAGAAGTGCTAGGTCCTGGTCTACTTGATTTTCTAGTCCTCATCTCCCAACATCCTTAACATTGCCCAAGCCTATGCCCCATCTACCCAGGTGTGCATACCTTGACAGGAGTTGTACATCAAGCCCACACATAAACATAGGGTGTTTTCCTTCTTTATACTGCTTCTGTGGGTCCTACATGTCCTAGGGTTGGGCACATATTTCTTGCCTTAACTCATACCATGTACATACTGAGTATATTTTTTAAAATCTCTTTTCCCCATTAGACTATGGGATCCTAAAAGGAGAAACTAATTTTTTTTTTCAGTTCCTGACACATAGTATCTTCTCATTATGTGCTTGTTGAATGCAAAAGCATAAATGCCTAAGTGAGCAGATGGCTTTACCTCTGAATTCCGGGCATGTGACTTGGTGTTCTTCACAACGTTTTTCATAACCACCAGAACATTTGAAGCCAACTGGATCGCCAAGTACTCCTAAGCTACTTGTCAAGTCTTTTTGGTGGTTTTTACATTTTGTTTTGTGTTTTTGTGTTTTTTTTGGACACTGTCAGTAGCTCTATGGACAAATTTAGCCTTAGGATACTTTGTGGTTTTCTTAGAGCTTTATCAGCTCCTTCTCAAGTATGTTTCACTGACATAACTTTTCAGCTATTTTCCCAATCTCTTACATCCAGTGAACACATTGCTAGAGAGAAGATTCATTCATTCAGCTCCCTTGCCTGGGCCTCCTCAATTTTCTAGAGACACAGGCATAGAGCCATCTGGGGAGAGGAGCTGGTCTTTCTCCTGTCTGATGAAGAGGGAATGTGTATTTCCTGAAACCAAGGGCTGATGTTTCCATATCTCTCTCCCTTTATAATCAGCTCAGCCTGAAGGAAAGGACTAATGCTGCCATGACAGCTGGGTCCTCAACCAGAACACACTTATAATCTCAGCTTCTGGCACTGGCACAGAGGAAGAAGTCACCTCTGGGACATCCAAAATGCAATCCATCTATATCATTATAGATGACTACTGCTATGTTGTGCACACGGAAGCAATTAAAAAGGGACTTAAGATTCTGGAGCAGGTGCTCCAGAAATTCAATCCATCTGTGGCCTCGCTCAAAGTCACAGTCATTTGTACTGCTCTTTGACAAAACAAACAAGACTCTGAATGCAGCAATTGTCAAAATATTAAAGCCCAGTTTTAGAGAATGTAGATGATGGTGATTAGGATGATTAAAAAAAGAAAAACCACAATAAAGCAGCTTAGAGTCCTCCTAAAAACCCTTCCTAGCACTTTTCCTTTGATGATGCCAAGTCACAATGCATGCAATATGTAGTATTTGTTTTCCATAGAGCAAAACACAACCAGCATCTACCATATGGGGAAAATTTGAAGGTTGTGATAGCAAAACAGATTCGTCGTGAAACATACACCGTTTTAATTGGTCCATCAGGGACTTCTGCCACACGCTTATAAACTGGTTGTCCATACTGAGAGAGCTCATCACTGGCTAAGTGACCAAGATTCCTCTAAATGGTTACAGAGGAAACAGCAGGCTAGATATGCTGGGGAAAGGGAGGGAGGAAGCAAGAGATAGTGAGTCCTGTTAGAGCACAACTTGAAAACGTTGGCTTTTCTGCATGTATTCACTTATGCAGTTGTCATATTTGTTGTCCCTCACTTCTATAAGTTCAGTCAAGACAGTCTTTCCCACTGAAGTCTCCACACTAAAATCCAGTCGTTGTTAATGTATTATAAAAGGTCTCTGGAATGTCTGAGACAAGGGACTCCATGTCACACGGATAAAATGAGAGAGAAGGGAGAAATGTATGGCTTAAGAACAACTTTAGGAAGAAAGACTGGGGACCCTTGGTTTTAGAAGCCATACCTATTGCTTTCGGAGTAACAGTACAGCTCAAACTGTACGGTTTTCCAAAGTCCCATTATGCACTTTGGGTTCCAACAACACAATGATGTTAATCCAAAGTCTCTTATCAAGAAAAAATATGAAAGGAAAAAAAATGCTTTGCTTCTTTCCTTGGCCTTCTCTATCCTCTCTCACATTCCTCATGTCTGGTTTCATTTCCCAAGTACATCAGAAGCCAAATGCTATTTGGAGTTTTAAGAAATCCTGGGATACAGTCTAAAAGTTGCAGAAGAAATGTCTGAAAGAAAATTGTGTTTTCCCCACAAGTTTCAACATCCTCTCTATCAGGAAACGGAAGGGTGTTTCTCAGTAAGTATATCCAGTGGGTAGACAGCTCTTCCCACATGCTTGGTCCCAAAAGGATGTTCTAATAGGGCACTTTTGGAGTGGCTCCTGGAAATCCACCCAGCAGTCAGTACACTCAAACCAGTAGCAACTCTTCTAAGGCAAGAGGCAAATAATGAGAGCACCCTTCCTGTCTCTCCCCTCCCCCCAACCCCTGCATTGACAGGGAAACCACACTCCAAACATCCAAAACAAGTCACTAGAAGAACATCAAAACACTTCATACTCAGGTGACTTCTGGACACCAAGGTAGGCAGAGTGGAAGGCCCAACCCATCCCCTTCTTCCTCCCCTACTTCCTTCATAGATGAGGAAGGAAGGAGTCCCCTTGCCCCCAGGAAAATCCTTAGGCCATGCCAAAGTAGAGCTGTAGCTCAGTTTATAAGAGTTTTGAGCAAAAAAAGCTCAGGGACAGCTCCCAAGGCCTGAGTTCAAGCCCCAAGACTGGCACAAAGACAACAACAACAAACAAACAAACAACAACGAAAACACCTCAGGCAAGACTAGTATTCAACCAGCACATAATTAACCATCTTTGGCCAACCCCAAGCCACAGACTCCTGCCAGAAACACTAACCCACCCCACGTGTAAAGAGCAAACAAGGGCACCTCAGGATTTTCACCCTACAAAACTGGCAACAAACTGCTGTGTGTTATGACTCAAGACTTTAACCACAGGTTTAGAGTATAAATCCTTAAAGCCAATATAATACGGTCTCTAGTTAGGAAGCTGGTGCTGTTCATGTGACAGAAACCAGAGTCTGGAAGTCAGGACATCTCGTCTCGATCATCTGGGAGAAAAGCCAAACCAAAAGTGTCACTGGAGCTCCCCACCAAAAAAAAATCCCAGCCTCAACACAGAGCTGGGCCATCCCACTGCAGAACCGTCGCTAGTCTATGAGTTAAGTCAACAAACAATTCTAAGCTGAAACCAAAAGAAATGCAAGTCATTTTGCCCCGTTGGGTCCTTGTCTTCACTGCCTCTTAGGGGATCCACTCCAAGTCTATACAAAAATACATTTAAATGTGGGAGTTACAAAAGCATTGCATGCTACATCAAAGCTCTCCCTTGTCTAGGATGCTAACTTTTGTTCTTTAACAAGCATGTAAAAGAGTGTAAGTTTTCTGAATCGCCTAGCAGCTCTTCCATAAGGCTGCAAGAATAAGATCATTCGTTACTAGAAAAGAACACCTGTAGGTTGCATTATAATGGCAAACACCTATACTCTTGTCTCAGATGGAATGACCTCCTGAAGTCAGGCTTCACAAATCTCAGAGCATATGGCTGCCTCCTAAAGTATCTCCCACCCCAGTAATCACACTTGAGGTATTAAAGCTTTATGAAAACCCTTTGGGGTCATCCACACCAGAAATGTGCAATTATATTCAAAGATAATAGTATCCTTTAACTCCTTTACAATGGAAATAATACAGGTAAATTAGGGAGAGAAGCAGCTAAACAGACATATTATACTTGGTTTCAGCAGCTCTTTTGCAGACAGATGTTCCAAGTTGACTAGGAGTTGAAAAAATAAATTGAAATCTCTACCCCCATAGATGGTACAATGATGTTAGGTCCCCTCCCAGCCCACCCCACCCCCCAAAAAACACAGCAGGACACATATCCCCCAGGGAGAAACTGCTACTGGCTCTCATGGCCTCCAAACCAGATACTACTCAATCTTATATATATTTTTTTCTTTTTTTGCTGGTTCTGGGGCTTGAACTCAGGGCCTACACGCTGTCCCTGAGCCTCTTTGTGCTCAAGGCTAGTGCTCTGTATCACTTCCGGCCTTTTCTGAGTGGTTAATTGGAGATAAGAGTCTCATGGACTTTTCTGTCTGGGCTGGTTTTGAGCTGTGATCCTCAGATCTCAGCCTCCTGAGTAGCTAGGATTACAGGCGTGAGCCACTGGTACCGGGTTCAATCTTGATCTTTATCAAACACTATAACTATGGTTTCTCCAGACATTTTATTGCCTGTAAGTAGATATCATAATTATTTCCACACTGGCTTCTGTGAAGAATGATGACTGTTAGCATAGTTGGAAAAGGAGAGTTCTCTTGACTGAAAATGAGAGATTGGCCCAAAGGGTTTTTATCTTCATGTTTACTAAAAGCAAAACTTAAAGCTCACTAATTACCTTCCTCTTTGGGGGCTTGCTTCTGACTACATTAATACCAAGTAACTTAAATGCAATTGCAAGAGGAAAACATGAAACTAAATAGAATAAAGATACTTGGTTACCACCAGCCTCCCACTCTAGTAAGGATGAAGAAGCCCGGATCTTCCTCTGAGCTGATGTCTCCGCTTTCCAGCTAGGGAAAAACTGAATTCAGACGAGCTAGGAACAGACAGCAGTGAATTGTAACCAAAGTTCAAAAACTCATTCCACCACTTCTTTTGTAATTTCAGGAAGGACACTTGACTTTACTGACTCCATTTTATCATCTATAGAAATGATGTAGCTCTTACACACTCATTAAAAGAAGCAGATAATCGTATTCCCAATAGAAGATTCATTCTTAGCCCTGGGAGAAACTGTACAAAATGGGCCGATGTGTGCTACCTCCTTATATGGTTAGCACCGCCCAAGAATTCAGTAAATATCTGGTGGACGACATTAAAAACTTGAAGGGATGATACAGATTTGTTAACGACTGTTGGTGGAAATATGCTAACCTAGGTTCCTTCTCTGGCATTCCTGTGCCTATCAGCAGTGTAAATTCCTGGAATGAAGTTAGCTTCATCTCTACAGGGCAGTTGTCATCACTAAAATGAGAGCTCTGTAAGTCAGTCCGCTTAGCTGCAGCTTGTGGGAAATTCCCTGAGGTTAGGGGCCAGTGTGAAAAGGAGCATAAAAATAAAGCTTTCTTGACTAGTTGGAAGAATTCAAAAATCAATCCAAATACTTGCTCACAAACTTCCACAGGCCATACCCAATTTAGTCCCTGCAAGGATACTGACACTGGCAATTCTGCTCTGATCCCTCTTTTAGACTCTCCTCAGTCACTGAGCTCATCGACTAATTATTTTATGTTCTAAGTCTAAAGGCATCTTTTCTGGCCAGGAAAATATTTGGGAATTGGTCACCAAGATAGAAAATGTACTGTAAACCCTCAATATAACAAATACACAGGGCCACTGGCTTTTATACTTCTGCCCCAGAAAGCTCATTCTAAACAGACCTAGACACAGCTACCATTTGCCATTACAAATGTGAAAAATGTTTATGGAAACCTAAGTATATGGTGTTACCTGAGTTTCAAATTACAGTGTCAAAAAAAATTGTGTTTTGCAGAGCCCCAGTCTCTCCACAACCCTGTAGCTCAGAGGGGCTCGTTTAGGGTAACATGCTGAGGCTCTGCATGGGGCCAGCACCACGCCTATGTTAGGCTTCTCCTAATGAGTCCAATTCATAGCCAGGCTGAGAGAAACTCCCCAGAAATCACCAGGGCGGAAGATTTCAGTCACAGTGTGAGAACTAGTACTCCCTTCTGAGGAAGCACCCTGCCCTTCATAAAACTTCTACTTATGAGCCTTACATTATAAATCTTCAAAAGCAGCTTATGGAAAGATGGTGAATAAAAGCTTCATTTGTATGCAAATAAGGCAGTAAAGAAATAAGGCACTAATGAGGACATCCGGCTACTGGTTCTGTCCTGTTTTAGGTGTACTGACTCTCCAACCAGAAATGACCCAGCCCTTCATGAAAGATCATGTATCTTCTGACATTTACAAGTTTATAAGTAGAGGTATTCATTTTGCCAGGTCAGCCTTTAAAACATTTTACAAAGCCATAGAATTAAACAATAACAACAAAAGACTTGGAGAAATAAAGCTTTCATGTGGGCCTTCCAACTTCCATAAAGACTTAAGGTGGGGGGAGGGGAGAACCCTTCTCCAAATAAAAACAAAAACAGTAGTGGGTAGAAAGATAGCCAGAAGGAAAAATCTCAGCCCTGCAATAGACACGCCAATAACCCATAGATGGGAAAGCCAATTGTAACACCTTACTGGAAGACATACTGACAAGCTATTGTTGTTTTAATGGCTCTTTAATCCACATCTAACAAGAATTCTTAGACTCCATATCTAATAATTTAACAATGATAGGCACGGAAATGGGCACAGAGATGCACTAGAAAGAAGTTTACTGTGACCTTAGAATAGAAAGAAAATGGGACTCGTGATAGGTAAAATGAATCATCCAAGTGTCCTTCAGTAACTGAAAGTTTGAATGAACGTTTGATGTTCATATTTCAATGCTAAGGCCATATCCCTTATCAACAAAATCAAGATGTTTGGAACTAGAGCCAAGGAATGAGTCTTGCTCCTTGCTCTCCAGATGATTTTCACTGTATAGCCAAGTTAGAGAACTAGTGCTTGGAAACTTACACCTAGCATAACAAAGACTGTGTCCAGTCTGTGAGTGTCAATATGCACTTTTAATCCATTCAGAAAGAAAGACAGACAGGCAGAAGCCAAGCAACATAGCTAAATGTATTTATGTATGTTTATGCATGTAAATGCATAAACTTATGCACACATGCATAAGTCTCACCATTTATGTTAAAACTGAAAAATTATATTTGTGGCAGTATGTGCACATTTTTAGATATAAATTCCTTCCCAAACGCTATACTTTCAATGCACAGAGATCATTCCAGAATTGTTTTAAGTATTGTCACCTAACTAATGTCTTTAGCTAACTACTTGGCACATGGAAGATACATAATAAATGATAAATATCATTCCTGTGTGTGTTTGTCTCTATGGACCCTATAGAAAAAGTTTTAAGTTGAATCAACTATCCAAAGTGTGTGATGCAGTTGCTAGTATACTGTTGACAGCAGATGTTTGTAAACCTTCTCAGTAACCTCATTAAAACTCTAAATACACCTGAATATCTTTTGCTATTCTATTGGTCTTTTTACAGCTTGCTTTTTGTGTAAATTGTGTATAACTGATGCCAAGAAATGCTGATTTTTTTTTTACAGATAATATAATGATTTGTAAATCTACCATAGTGGTCTTGGTCTCCTTGTCCACCCTACTCCAGCTCACCCTCAGTACTAGGGATTGAATTCAGGGCTTCACACTCATGTTCAACTCTACCACTTGTGCCATACCTTTACTTTCACCTCTTTGCTAGTTATTTGGATATATACGTTTCACTAGCTCTGAACTAATTATCAGATCCAAGCCTTCCAAGTGGCTAAAATTTAGCCTAGGATTAAGCAGGTAGGCCTGAGCCACTGGTGCCCATAAAAGACTTTTATATAAAAGGCTTTTTATATAAACCAACAAATTTAAAATTTCGAGGTAACACTAGAGGTAACCTTGTGAAACAAAAAAGCGTGCTCCCAAGATATCCGAAACCAGATACAGGCATAACAATGTAACAAACCTTCAAACAATGTTTAATTTTAAATTTGCCACATTCCAAAATATAATTTATGGAGTATCTCCAGCCCACAAAGATCATTATATCACAAGTTCAAAATGCTCAGAACCAGTTAAAAGAGCACATCTACTGTTTTTTTCACCTTTCATTTAGCTCTGGTTTTTATTATAGCTCTATTGTGGGCTGAAAAATCCTATGGATTTTACAAATCTATCCCCAAATAATTTTTAAAACTTTACTGCCAGGTACTTTTTTAAAGTATATGTAATACATATTTAATAATTGGACACTAGTGTTTGGCTGTAGTAGCTTTAAAATTGGTTTCCAGGAATGTTCTCATTCTTAAGTATATGCTTCTGAGGCTCCATCTTGAAAAGGTGAGATATTCGGGGTCCTCTTCTCAATAAATCACCAATGGAAAAATGATTATATGAGCTTAAAAGGTAAGAGATGGTCTTCAAGAAACTTTCAAAAAGTGAGGTTCAAATGCTGATAGTGGCAAGTTTATATGCCCAGTTCAAATACTCAACTTAGATAGCTGGAAAGGAAGTCAATGGCTTTGTGGCCTCCAAACTGTTAAGCAATATATTAATGCCAATCACAATGAAATAGTTACTATTACTTGGCAGGGGGTGGGGGAGTCCATTGAAAACAAATAGTGGGTTTTTCTAAAATTGTTATGAACTGCTAGAATGCAACTACATGTTGCTCAGAGCACCACAACCAGGTCTGAATGTCACTGCATCATTCAAAGCACACATGTACCTCTCACTGTGGAAAATATCTAGGAATTTGTTCTGATACCTGTTATTGTTAGTAGGCTATTTTGGCAATTGAATTCCAAGTGACTTCTAGAAACTCCAGGTGACCTAGGAAGAAGTAATCATACTCTTCTGGGAGTAAAGAAGCCATGCAAAAGTAATCTTGAGGAAGGAAAAATCGGAAAGGTGTGGCTTTCCTCTTAATACCCACTTTTAAAACAACCTAAACAAAATAAAAACAATGCAGAACTAAGGTGGGGGAAGGGCAGAGGAAAGCTTTATGAGCTAGTGGGCAGCTGCTCAGAGAGAATATTGAGTGGGTGAACTGGTGAACACTTACCATTTCTTTCCATTAAACAAAGCTAGCCATCAGTAGACAGAAATAAGTAGCATTTACAAGAAAGAGAATGTTTTCTCTTTCCTCTACATAGACTAAATATCCTTGGTAGGTTATTCACAGAGTTTACAGAAACACTTCTGAAACTATAGGAGCCAAACAAGTAAAGAAAGAGTTTCACTGCATTTTAATTACTATAAGTAGGTTACTACACTCCTATTTTGGCCTGGATCAAAAATAAAGCAAAGGAAAAGGACTTCACAGTCATCAAGAGAAATGGAAAGGAAGCTGACATTATCTAATGTGTCCTCTCTACCAACTCTGTAATTTTCTAAATAATTAGCTGTGAACACTAATTGCTTTATTGGGTAACCCAAAAAGACGAAACACTAAAGAGACTACTGCTCTTGCAAAATTTGTTCCAAATGAAATAATATGAAAAGCTCTGTTTTAAATTGTTATTCCTACTCCTTTATCAAGCCTGGAGTATTTGAAGGAAGGTTGTTATTTAGACTTCGTTTTCTGAGGGATAGTGCTAGACAGCCAAAAGTTATCCGTGTCTAAATGAGGGAAGCATGAATACAAAGATGGTTAAACAATTTAAGGTAGTTCAGAGTGAAGGATTCTAAACTTATTAATAAAATACATATACTTGTAAACAATAAAATTTTTAATTGTCAACTATACCTTAATGTTTAAAAGGAGATATTATTTGACACATTCATTGGTTTAACTCGAGTCAAAAACTGCACAATAAGCATTGTATATCAAGTTCAAACATGCAAACAAACATGATAAAATAATAGATACAAAAGCATATTAAGAGTAAATGTTTGCTAGGTGCCAGTGGCTCATACCTATAATCCTAGCTACTCAAGAGGCTGAGACTTGAGGATAACAGTTTGAAGCCAGCCTGAACAGAAAGGTCCCTAAGACTTATCTCCAATTAATCATGGAAAAGGCTGGAAGTGGTGCTATGACTCAAGTGGTAGAGTGCTAGCTTGGAGCAAAAGGAGTTCAGGGACAGCTCCCAGGCCCAGAGTTAAAACCCCAGGACTGGAAAAAAAAAGAAAAGAAAAGAAAAAAGGGTGGATGTTTCTGGCGTAGTATGATACGGGAGACGATAGAAGGGTAAGGTTAATTAGGATTCATGGAATACATATGTCAAAATGTCACAATGAAATCCCTTTATACAACTAATGTATGCTAATTTTTAAGCTGTTGATTAAAAAAGGAAAGAAAAGACAAGTTCCTTCTAAAGCATGAAATGAAATGGAAAAAGAAGGAAACTTGTTTTCTCTCAGTCCCTTTGGTTCTAAAACTTTTTAAACTGACATTACATTTTTTTGCTTCTCAATTATTATTCAGTCTCTGAACCTTTGGAATATAGTAACAATCTCTGCTTGGTCTTTTCAAAAATTAATAACACTGAAACTATGCGTGGTGGCATACACTGATAGTCCCAGTTATCTGGAGGCAAAAACACAGGATCGAAAATTAGTAGCTATCCTGGGCAAAGTAAGCTAGAGATTATATCAAAAACAAAAGCAAAATAGCTGCAGGCATGGCTCAAGTGGGAATATGCTTGCCTACAACATGTGAAACTCTTGAGTTCAATCTCTAGTACCACATAAATAAATTTAATCAATTAATTCAATTCCAGAGGTGAAAGACTTACATACTGAAAAACATTTCTGGAAATAATTTTAAAAGATACATCGATTAAGCCTTTAATTGGAGAACTCAGCATTGTGAAGATATCAGTAATAACCAAATCAATCTATAAACTCAATGATATCCCTATTAAAATCTCAATGACTTTTTTTAAAGATTAAAAATAAATCTATTCTAAAAGTCATGTGGATCTCAAAAGGTTTCTGAGTAGTCTAAATAATATGGAAAAAGAAAAACAAAGTTGGAGGTCTTATACTTCCTGGTTTCAAAATAGTACAAAGGTGAAGTAATCAAAACAGGATAGTACTGGCATACTGGCAGACAAGGAAACCAATGGAATAGAGCCCTGAATAAACTCTTATACATACAATCAAATGATCACCGACAATGAAGCTATGGCCATGTAGTAAAGAAACAACAGTCTCTTCAACTCATGACTATAAGGAAACTGAATATCCACATGTGAAAGAATAAAGTTGGATGGAATTGGTGCTGGGGCTCAAAGTGGTAGAACAAAAGAGCTTGAGCAAAAGAGCTCTGGGACAGCATTAAGCCCTGAGTTCAAGCCCTAGGGCCAACAAAACAAAATAAAACAAAATAAAAAACAACTTTTAAGCCAAGCATTGGTGGCTTACACCTGTAATTCTAGCTACTCAGAAGGCTGAGATCTGAGGATCATGGTTCAAACCCAGCCCGGACAGGAAAAGTCTGTGAGATATTTATCTCCAATTAAATCACAGAAAAACTGGAAGTGGTGCTGTGGCTCAAGTAGTAGAGTGCTACCCTTGAGCAAAAGCTGCTCAGGGACAGCGCCCAGGTTCTGAGTCCAAGCCTCAGGAATGGCAAAAAAAAAGATGAAGCTGGAGTTGGGTACTGGTGGCTCATGCCTGTAATCCTAGCTACTTGGAAGGCTGATATCTGAACCATGATTGAATGTAGCCCAGGAATACATATGAGACCCTGTCTCACCAATAGCTAGGCATTGTGGCATACATCTGTTATCCAGCTAAGATGGGAAACATAAAATGGAAGGTCTGGGTTCAGACATGAGCACAGGGAAGAAGTAAAATCATATTTCAAAAAAGGGCTGAAGGTGGTTGGACAGTAGAGTACCTGCTTACTAAATACAAGGCTCTGAGATTAAACTCCTCAGTATTGTGAATGCAGGAAAGAAAAAATAAAGTTTGATCATTATATTATACTTGATACTAAAGCTAATGCAAAATAAAATAAAAAGCTAAAGTGAATCCCCTAAATTTGATAGAAAATTCTGGTAGAAAACTCAGAGGAAAGATCCAGAAAATTATATTTGACAGTAAATTTTATATGACACCAAAAACATGGGCAACAAGGGCAAAAATAAACCAATAGGACCATGTCAAATATAAAAACCTCCATGTATCAATCAACAGTGAAATGGAATAGGAGAGAATACTTGCAAAATGTGTCTGATTAAGTATTAGTATCTAGAACTCCTACAACTCAACAACAAAAACACAAACAGGTAAAGAACTTAAATAGATATTTCACCAAAGCCAGCAAACAAACAGCCAACATACATATTTTTTAAAAAGCTCACTAATCATAAATGTAAATCACAGCCAAAATAAGGTATCACTTCATACTTCACTACTACCAAAAGAAACAAATAGTACTGATGAGCCCATAAAAAAACTAGAATCCACACAAAGATGGTGGGCCTATAAAATGGTAAAACCAATATGGTGATTTTACAAAGAGATTAAAACTAAGATTACCATATGATTCAGCAATACTGCTTCTGGAAATATATCCAAAGGAATTCAGACATTATACTGAGTGAAACAAGCCATTAACAAAAATACAAATACAAATCCATTTATTTGAAATCTCTAAAATAATCAAATCCATAGACCCAAAAGTATAATGGTAGTTGCCAGGAACTAGAAAGAGGGAAGAAATAAACATTTAATTAATTTATATGCATATAAAGTAAATTATAAATTAATTAATTTATATACATAATTGGCATAGAATTTCAGTTTTGCAAGATGAAAAAGGTTTGGAACCTCTTTTACAATAATATGAATATGCTTAATACTGGTCACATGAAAATGGTAGAGTGGTAAATTTTTAAAAATAAACATCATTTACTTATCAATCCTTTTCAACTTCTAATATACTTTATATCTATTTATTACCTTGGGTAGCCTAAGAGATAAACAATGAGTCCTTAAGGTTTTCCAAGGTCAAGGCCTATCTATCCTCTGACTATGATTTACAGGATGCTTTCATGTCTGAAAATTTCCATTTCACTATATGCAATCCTATCATTGTTTAAAAAAATCTGTTCAACAGTAAAACACTAGTATATTCAATGACTTTCTCTCTTTAAACTTGTACAATTCAGAAAGAGGTGATTCTGAATATCAGTGTCATCATCCTAACTCATCACTATAGTCACAAAATGTACAACTGCTTACTTTAATCTAAATTTTATAATTTCAAATCTCAAACTGTATTCTTCACAACAGAAGTAAATTTTGATATCTTTATAATGCCCGCTGCCCAGTTAGCAGATCCAAACATTACAAACAAGACTAAAAAAATATCCATTTAAAGGCTTTTTTATTAAGTACTTACTTATTAGGAACTTTGTCCCAATAGGAATGAATTCACTTCATAGTTTCAAGTCTTGCCCTAAAAGCTAATTCTAACATTATAAAAACAAAAGTAAACTATATCCTGTTACACTCAGGGTTTCTGATCCAACCTTAAATAAGCGCTCAAATCCCCAAATGGAAAGTATAAATTATAAAAAGTCACCAAATGAAAACATTATAGCTGGTTACAAAAGATAAAGACAGAAGAGGGTGTGCTACTAGGAAGGATAAAGAAGGATGAATATTATCAAAACAGATTATTTGCAACTATGAAAAGATAAAGGCAAACATTACTAACGAGTTTTCAAAGGATAAGAAAAGTAATGACAAAATCAAAGGTAGTATATAATTAAAAGAGACCTCAAAATTGCAAAGTAAAAAGAAACCACATTTCAATCCACCTGATAGAGAAAAATGCTTACCTTTTATTCATTTATTATTTCTTGATTTTTACATATATATTATCACCTTTTCCCCAGACCTCATCAATTGCCCCCTGCTAATATCAGTTACCTTACAGATACGCGTTTCCATTCCACAAAAACAAATCACCCAGGATGGTTGTTCTCATTAGGTCTTCCTCCTATTTGGGAGCATTAGAGAGCCGCGACAAATGCTTGTGCTAACCTGGCTACTGGCAGTCAGGATTTTTCCTCTTATAAACATTGTCCTGCCTTACTAGGTAGTGTCACATACAAACCACTCCCTTTGTGGAAAACATGGTAGTTACAACTGTAATTGCTCATACTGGAAAAGCAACCGGAACAGATATGTCCACAGATACTCCATCAACCTGAATACAAACATGCACATCAAACTGGTTTTTCTTCATACTTACACTTCATAGGCAGCCAAAATCCATCTACTACCCACACATATACAAATCCCAAATTTGCAATTCAATAAATGTATAAAAATTGAACATTTCTACTCACTCATTCATTCAAGGACATAATGAGCATGCACCCTCTCCCCATCTTGACATATAAGGTAAAATAAACAGTTGTGGACTTTGCCCTTACAGGGCCTAGTTGGTTCACAGCCATATGAACTCTTGGCTTCTCTAGTCTCCAGATGTTCTCTGGATGTGTGGGAAAAGAGATTGGGGGGAGGGGGGAGAGGATGTATAGGGAGGGGCAGATTTTCTCCTCAAGTCCAACAGGCAAGAGTAAATTCTTGCTTCAAACAGTTCACCTTGCCAATAACCTCCTTTGAATATTGGAGTACTGAGGATAGAAAGAAGAAAGAAGCAGGGGGCAGTGCCTCCTAGGGTGCTAAGTTTTGGAATTTCAGACAAGACATCCTCTTCCATCTATGAAGGGATAACTGCTATAGGAACTGCCCTTCCACTACATTTACTAGAAGAGTGAGCAAAATATATGAAACAACTGTATTCAGTCACTGAGTAAAAGTAATACAGGACCGTGATACTGAAAAAAGGCAATATCCAAGGCCAGCCCAATTTACTCCCAGTGCTCATATGGGAAGAGGAAACTCAAGCAAAATGCAGGGGTCTTACAGAGTCAGGAGGTCAGAGGTAAAAGGTCAGGAAGGCTCAGACTACTTACTACAGCTCAGGAGGAGATACGTAGAGACCACCCTTAAGCCACAGGCTAAATTAATACTGATCTGCATGGACCTAGCATCACACAGACCCCCATTAACCTGAGTAGAAAGACTGTAGTCCATTAAATATCAGAGGAGTCCCTTACTCTGGGGGGAAAAAAATTCTCAAAAGGTCTTCACTGATCCCAACTAACGTAAGTATGTACCCAACACTCCCATAAGGAAGTTTTTCAATGAAAAACATTGATAACAGATAGAACTCAGTGAAGAATGCTAGCATGGCTACTCCATAGATAATAAACATACAAGTACACATGGTCCCTCAGAGTTTTCCTGGCCACCAACATCTAGGCTATGATTCTAACTTGCAGGGTCAGAAGCTCAAACTCAAAGTATTAACTAACTCTCCCACTAAAACTCCATCAGTCTCTTTAAGCTCTCTGAGACAACTGTGTCCTCAGAATAATACTATGCCTTAAGACTAAAAACTGATGGATCATTCGGGTAATCCTATCTATGCAAGAGGTGGAGATCTGAAGATCATGGTTCAAAGCCAGCCTGTTCAAAAAGGCTGAGACACTTATATTCAACTGACTACCAAAAAGAAGACAGAAATGAAGCTGTCAAGTAGTAGAGTGTCAGCCTTAGGTGAAAAAGCTGAAGGACAGTGCCCAGGCCCTGAGTTCAAGCCCCAGTACCAGTACACAAACGTACACATACGCACAAGAAAAGAAAAGGGCTCTACATTAGAATCTAGAACTTCCAAATCTAGAATCAAAAAACGAGAACAGCCCAATTATCTCCACCAATTGCCAGGCAAACTACCATTTCGATTTTGAGAAACTGGGAGTAACTCCTCCACGTTCCAAAGTTTGAATTACTGCCAGTGAAACGGAATTCTCCCTAGTCTATAATTACATAATTGAGAAGGAAAATGGTAATGAACTGCAGACGTTCCTTATACAGGAGAAACATAAAGAAATACATAGACAGCTTCTTTCTTTCACCCAATGTTTATATTACCATGCATAACTGGTATGCTATCTACTACAAACCCCAAAACTCACAAAATTAATTGGCTCAAGCCTTATAAAACACAGAGAATTTTAGTCAAGTTTCAAAAACCAATGGTTTCCTTTTGCTGATAGAGAAAGTATTTAATCTTAAGAGAATCTATGGTGGTTGCTCCAGAAATCATTGAAAAAGAAAATTTTCCACTTCCCCCAACATTTTGTAGAAAATATGTCAAAGATTTTGCAGAATTTTATAAAATACAAGGCTTCTGTTAATTTCACTGGAGATAACATGTTGTACAACATTAACTTAGAAAAAAATATGTATCATTTATATACAGAGAGATCATTTGCAGTGCTGTGTGTGTACAAAAGGAAGTTCTCAGACCTTCTGCAGTCCGCTATGGGTCTATACCTCTAGTTTAAAAGCAAAAATAGGGCTGGGAAGGTGGCTCAGTGGTAGAGCGCTTGCCTTACATGCATGAGGCCCTGGGTTCGATTCCTCAGCACCACATAAGCAGAAAAAAAAAGCCAGAAGTGGTGCTGTGGCTCAAGTGGTAGAGTGCTAGCCTTGAGCTGAAGAGCTGAGGGACAGCACCCAGGCCAAGAGTTCAGACCCCATGACCGGACCCAAAAAACAAAGTTAAAAAAATGAAAATAAAAATAAAAGCAAAAATAAATAAAAATAAAGTAAACTGACTATCCCTGCTAATAAGGGAGATTTTAGAAATAGCACCATCTAGTCACTTTCTTTTTTTTTATTGTGAAAATACTGTAGAGAGGGGTTACAATTACATGGGCAAAGTAATGAGTACATTTCTTATCAAGCATTGTTGCCTCCTCCTTTGTTTCTCCTTCCCAATTCTTTTCCATTACACACACACACACACACACACACACACACACACACACACCATCCAGTCACTTTCTCAACAACAATCCACAGCCTGAAATTTTAATCCTTCATCTCTAAGTCTATTCCTAGCAAAAAAAGGTAAGACTATATGGCAAGGGAAGGAATATAACAAGGACAGGGGAAGTGGGATTACAGCAAATCAAGGGAACAGTGTCAGGAAACTGAAAAATTGTACCATCAAGCCTGCAAAATAAAGGGCACAGGAGAGGCATCAAACTTGTTGAAGAAGGTGAGAAAATGAAAGCAGGAGTATGGAGAATAACACTTAGTGCTCTATTCCTAGAAAACACACACACACACACACACACATTAGCTTCACTTCTCCGTTTTCTTACCTAGAAATAATTAAGCATGAGAAAGAAGAAACTATCTTACTAGGCATTACTGTCCTTTGGCTGGGCATAGGTGTAATATGTAGACCTAGAGGCCCCCAGCTGAGTAATAACCAATTGTCCTAATTACAGGTTGATCACTTTTAAGTACAGGAAATATAAGTAGTAAAGCCACAGGGCATCTCCTTATTTCATAACAATGTGACAATTTAGCTTTCTAAGTACTTTTGTATGAACAACATCATGTAACATTCACAATAACCCTTGACAGTGAAAAGGAACTAGCAATCAGATATTGGTTTAATTTGTACTTTATAGATAAGTAACTACCTTTGAGCCCCTAAATTGCCACTCAGGGTCAACCACTTCTAAGTAGCATAGCAGAGGCATGAATCAATATTCTTTACACCAGCCATGCTATGACAGAATTATCTAACAAAGGGGGGAAGGTAGGCTTCTTCCCTGAAAAGCTTGATGGAAGAAATATCATTTAAATTATGTTTGCAAAAGATGACTTTAGTGTCATCAATACATTTGAATACTTTAGAAAGCAGTACTTCCAAGATGAGTCTATTAGCACAAAAATCATTCAAACGGAGTTACTGAAGTATGT
This sequence comes from Dipodomys ordii, assembly GCF_000151885.1. Taxonomy (NCBI): domain Eukaryota; kingdom Metazoa; phylum Chordata; class Mammalia; order Rodentia; family Heteromyidae; genus Dipodomys; species Dipodomys ordii. The sequence goes on from NW_012267218.1 coordinate 35,364,722, forward strand.
TGTTGGGGCAGTTACACTTCCTCTAAGTCTTTTGTTCATCTAATTCCAGAGGTAAACTACTTCAGATATTTGGTCCTCCAAATATCTGAAAAAGCTTACTAAGGACTCTTCCCACTGACTATGTGGTTCCTCATGTTGGGAATGGTATGGTGTGGAAAAGAGGGAGAAGGTCCAGAGACTAGCAACTTCATTGACTACTAGGAAAGTTCAAACACATGATAGTACCTTAATGAAGAAAATAAGGACTGTGCCAATCTTACTTCAACACATTTTATAAACTCAAATTTGCAAAAGCACACCCAATGGCATAAGTATCTTTGAGTTTATTCTTCCTTTAAAGGATAAAAAATTATATAAAGTATTCCATGATCTCAGATGATCCCATTTCTAAATTTAATGCTTACATAAATCATTCCATATTAGCTTAAACTAAATCCTATGTTGGCTTGGCTTGGCCAAGGATAGTCAAAATAAACTTTTTAACTTTTCATGCTCCCGGTATTTCCACAGTATTTGACCTGTTCATATTTTTTTCGTCTACAGAAGAGTCTCTAAAACGTGATCTATCGCCTGTGGGATGTCTCTCTTCTGGAATTTTCCTATCATGCTACAAATAGTTTTCACTACACATCTTTTTCTAGCAGAACAGGAATAAATATATTAACCCCAGCTACAAACCAAGTGAACTGAGCCTCAGGTTCAGACAGCAACTCTTCAACCCTATACCACTTCAACATTCCAAAATGTACACATGAAAACTGGCTGACTCTATACTAGAGATGGGCAAACTATAGCCCATGAGTAAAACAGCTCTCCACCACACAAAAAAATACTTGTCCATAACTTTTACTGGATCCCTGTCAGGCCAAATGTGTATATATTATTTATGGCTTCTTTCAGAGTAGTTGTCACAGAGATCTTTTGGCCACCAAACCTAAAACACCATTTAGATAACTTAGAGAAAAAGTTTGCTGACCCTTGGTCTCCATTCAGAACATGAAACAAGAAGTTTCAAGATATTTTTTTGCATGCTGAGTGACAGTAGCTCATGGCTGTAATCCTAGCTACTCATGAGGCTGAGATCTAAAAAAAAATCACAGTTCAAAGCCAGCCCAAGCAGGAAAGTCAATAATGCTATTTTCTCCATTTCACCAGCAAAAGGTTGGAAGTGGGCTGTGTCTTAAATGGTAGAATGTTAGCCTTGAACATAAAAGCTCAGGGATAGTGCCTAGTTGCTGAGTTCCAGTCCTAGTATCATGGGGTGGGGGGGAGGAGAAGAATACTAATTGCAAACAAAGTACTGCATTCATTTTGCAAGCGTATGTTTAACACCTTCAGGCACTGGAGTTATAGCGATGAATCAGACAAAATGATGTCCTTGTCTTCACAGAGGTCATAGTTAATGAGAGAACATAGACAAACACACTCTAATTTCAAATAAATAAAGTTGGATATTTAGCAAGTGGTCAGGAATTCAGAAGGGTAGTGATTCCTTAAAAGACACAAAGTCATGAAAATGACATCTGGGAAGATATTATAAGAAATGGATGATGACAAGCCAGCCATACAAAAAATCAAGGCAAACACTGTTCCAGCCAAAGATAAAAAGCTTGAGGAGAGGAAAAACTAGGCATGATCAAAAACCAAAAGTGGCAAATTTACTTACAGCATGGTAGATAAGAGAAAGGGGCATTAGCTGGGCATAGATAGTGGCTCATACCTCTAAGTCGACTTCAGAGGCAGAGACCAAGAGGATTACAGTTCAATGCTAACCCAGGCAAAAATTTTCAGAACTCCATATTGACCCATAAGAAAAGCTGGACATGTTGGCATGTGCCTGATATGCCAGCCACAAAAAAAAAACAAAAACATAAATAGGACCATGGCTCAGGCCAAACCAATCATCAATGTATAACTGTAAAACCCTATTTTAAAAAATAGGGCTGAAGGCATGTCTCAAGTAGTAAAGCCTAACAAGCAAAAGGCCCTGGATTCTAACCCCAATATGAGAGATGAGAGGAGGGGGGGAGGAGACAGGGATCAAGATGGGGGAGAAGCATGAGAGGTGGTAAATGGGAATAGCAAGAGCTAGGACATAAGTGATAAATGATGAGCAGAACCATAATTCAAATGATTTATCATCTCTAGTTATTAAATTACTACTAGATAGAAAACTAATATTCTGCTACAACTTCTTTTTGATCTGCTAAAAATTACCTAAAGCGTCAAATGCTGAGTAGCTCAAGAAAGAATACTCTGTTAGAGATAGTTTCTGCTACAGGCAATAACCACCCCCCACTTCCCTTCCCCCAAAATGACTCAGTGTACTTCTCATTGCAAAAGACATAAAGTGACCATTTAAAATGAGATTCTTTTTTAAGAAAGGGAATTTCCTGTTATTAAGCCTAATTAAGCCCATTTTCCTAAGTCTGCTGGATTATTCACTCATGAAGTGAGGTCTGGCTCCACCTCTGTGCGCCAGCTGCACACATGCTCCACTCAAGCTCTTTCAAAGCAGTTAGCTGGCCTGGATGAAAATCAGTGTTCCTCTAATGCCTGCAGAGATATACCACATGGCTCAGTTGGCCACCTCCAAACTAAATGGAGAACTGTTTCAGGGTAGAAAATTTCAACACGATGGTGACTGGGCTCCTTTGTTTAATGCCCTTTCCCCCTTTGTAGGGGATTTATGAAATCTGGAAAGATAACTTTCCATGTTTAGATCCAAGAATAAAGGAACTCAAAAGCATTATGAAGAAAAAGACAAAAAGACAGTTTCTCTGATAAAATCAGGGCTCTCAGGAAGCAGCCTAAATTTAGGAAGAATCATGATTCGTGGAGATTGTGGAGGTGAGCCATCAGCTAGCCTTCACTAAAACAGAGCTTGGGTCTGCAGAACAAGCTCTCCTGATGGCCGAGCTGCATGGTAACAGACACAGAAACTTATAACCCGATTGTAATGAGCTCCAGAACGAAATGCTGAAAAAGGTGCTGAGATGCTGGCCAACTGCAGCAGTACTGCTGGAGAAATCCAATGAAGACAGTTTTTCCAAGAGAATTGACTATCAGGTTCCTTCCCGTTAAAGTGAAGATAAAATAGTACAACTCTTGTGTGGGAGCACACTTTGTGAAGCACCAATTAAACAGCATCTGTATCCATGTAAAAGTGCTTGTCACGTCATGTTTTACTTCCCTCCATCACCATTAAGTTACCTCCCAAAGGCCCCGTTTTAAATAGTATCATGCTGAGATTAGGATTTCAACCTATGAATTTTGAAGGGACATAAATATTCAGCCCACTGCAATGTTCTATGGACATGCTTTCTTAGACCTACTCAGTGTTAACTAATAATATAGGAGTAGCTAAAGCACTGAGTTCTTCTAATGGATTACCTCATCAAATTCTAACTAGAAGCCCATGGTATGGTTTTTATTACTGACATTGTTTTATAATGCGAATCTGAAGCTCCAAGTATACTTGCCCAAGGTTGCACAGTTAATAAATGGTGCGAGTGAAATTTGAAGACTGGCTGGCTCCAGAGCCAATCTCTTAACCACTAGAACCATTTCCTTAAAAATAATAATAAATTTGTTTTTAAATGTGGTTTCATAAATTGCCAAATAGCTGGACATGCCATTAACATAAGACTTTCATTCCCCTGCAGCAACAATTTGATGCTCAGGTTTTGTTTGTTTGTTTGTTTTCATAATAGTTAGCCTGCTCCCTACCCTTTCTCCACATCAATGACAGGCCAGGGTCATTTGCCATGTTTCATCATTATTACTTGCATTTATCTTTCATAGAGAAGAATTAAGACATATATCATGGGCTTGTGATTTATATCAAAAGTAGATGATGGGGATTGTACTTCAGTGGTAAAGTGCATGCTTAGTACATGCAAGACCCAAGTAAAGTTCAATTTCCCATAAAAGAAAGAAAGAGGGGGACTGGGAATGTGGCTCAGTGGTAGAGTGCTTGCCTTGCATGCATGAGGCCCTGGGTTCGATTCCTCAGCACCACATAAGCAGAAAAGGCTGGAAGTGACACTGTGGCTCAAGTGGTAGAGTGCTAGCCTTGAGCTGAAGAGCTGAGGGACAGTGCCCAGACTCAGTGTTTAGGTCCCACAGGCAACAAAAAAAAAAAAAGAAAGAAAGAAAGGAGGGACAGAAAGAGGAAGGGAAGAAGGGAGGGAGAGGGAGGAAGGAATGGTAGTAGGGAAGGAATGAGAAAGGAAGAACAGAGAGAGAGGAGAGGCAAATATAAAATGGTATATTACATGTCAATTAGTTGTATTTAATCATTTCACATTATGTGTATATGTGTGTATATATATCACATTGTATCCTATAAATACAACCAACTATAATTTGTTGTTTAAAATATTAATTTTAGTGGACAGTAGTATACATTTGCAGAAAAACAGGAAAAACATGGGAAATAATACCTTTGTGCTGAACATGCAAAGAAGGTGAGTGCTTCCCTTCCCATGCTCAATTACATCATGAGCCTGCTAGAAACATTTGAATTAGATTTGTCTAAACACTATAGCATTTAATTTGCAAAAGAAATGTTAACAAGTATACAGCTGTTCAACAAAAAAAGTAACTTCTGACAGCAAAAATGATGAAAGTAATCCCACAGGCCATACATAAAATGCTCTTAAATTCATATCACTTAGCAGTCCCTTGTGAATGTAATTATTATTACTGTTTGCTTTTTTATCATTCAAGCGTTTAATTTGCTTGGAGAGAAAGACCTAGGCCCAAGAAGGACACACCATACATACTCCGGGATAAAAGGGACCATACATTGTAAAAAGGCACCTAAGCCACAGTTGACAAAGACTACCAGGAGTCTAGCTTTCCGATGGTCACCAGAGGAGACTCATTTGAAGTCTACTTGGATACATGCTCTTTCATAAGGGGACCTAAATAGCGCATTTGTCAGGTGGTCTATTTCATCTACATCTTACCAGGTGGTCTAGTTTATCTACATCTCAGCTGAAATTCTACTTGTAAGACTGCAAAAGTTAATTAATGGTGGATCTTAAACTTAAATTTATGCTTGTAGGACTATGGGTACTAAATTTATTTGTCCTATCACTGTTTTATTATCTCAGATATTTTACTATTAAAATGAGTGCTGATAGAGATAAGTTTATTTTGCATCCATTTCAATGAAATACTCAGTGAACTGGTATTATAGTTATGATTGCCTGCTAGGATGAAAGCTATCACCAGAGCCGTGTATCACTGAAAGGGTCTCTGAGAGCTTGTTAAGAGCAGAAGTTATCCAAAAGGATGCAGCTAAGACCCTCCTGTGTGTAATTTCAACCAAGAACTGAGAAGATTTTATGCAATCTTATTTACTGTTACTGTTTTTAGAACGTAGGATGATATAGTCAATCATCTCTTGGAGGTAAATGAAGAACTCTTTCCATGGGAGTGATTTCAAAAATGAGAAAATACATATGCAAAAGGCCAGGACAGATTATAAGTAAATATGGATCCTTTGAATCTTATTTGCGTGTCTTTATTCTTGGTTTTACTCTTCATGTCCCACTCCTTTAAGAGCCATATGAAGTGAGTTTCTAAATCAAGGATCTTATAGACTTTTGAAGATATTAGTAAGTTATGAAGACAAATAGCTAAATAACTGGTCTCTAATAAAGTTAGAACTTGCATGATGAAGTTATAGTTCAGGCCTATAGAGATACAACTCAAAACAAAAGCTAACCAACCAACAGACTGGCCTCAAGAAAGTCCTCTAAGTGTACTAGGAATAAAAAACACTGCAAAAAAGATTGTGTTCAACAAAGATGAGTAACTTCTAGTTAAATGATGTGTCAGCTTAGACAAAATGCCTTATATGTAAAATACAACCTGAGAAGAATCTTTGAGGTCAGTCTATTCACTCTTTCTTTTGAAAACCTGAGAAGTAATTGTTTGGAGTGAACTACACTGACTCCAACAGAAATATATGTTATGAATAACATATAATTGAGTTGAACCTTTAAGGACGCAGATAGATCCCCAAACAGACCAGTTTTTCCTGAAAACCGATGAGTCTACCTTAGTTGGTATAAGGAAGTTTCTTCTGCCTTAATCCTTTCTAAAAATAACCTAAAGATGATTTTCTAATGTTTCTTCCATTCCCACCTTACAAGCCCCTCTACATCTATTTGCTCAGCGGGTATGAGCCCAGCTACTCAGAAGGTATAGGTAGGAGGATTAAGGTACAAGGTCCTCACCAGATCCTATCTGAAAAAGAACTAAAGCACTAATAATAACAATAGTAATTAATAGTAATGGGCTTGAGGGATGGCTTAAATGATAAAGTGCTTGCCTAGTTAAGCACAAAACTCTGTATTCAAACCCCAGTATCTCTCTCTGTGTCTCTCTCTGTCTCTGTCTGTCTCTGTCTCTGTCTCTGTCTCTCTCTCTCTCTGTGTCTCTCTCACACACACACACAAAATGGATGCTATTATGAATGGTACAGAAAAGCCATTACTAGATCTATAACTAAATTTGTTACTTTTGTATTTTGACTTGCTAGCTAATTAGAGCTATAAATATCCATACATAGTCCTCATATGAAAGGAATTCATTCAACTACTTCTCTATTGTTTCTAAACATAAAATGGAAAATTAAGGTGTTTGGAGCTGTGAGGAAAATGGAAACAGAATATCCCACAAATGGGCTCCCATAATAATAACCAGGAGAAATAGATTATGAAAGCCTGAGGTAAGTTCAAAACAACCTAACCTTTTTTTTTTTTTTTTTTCCACTCATAAGGCTTCAACTCAGGGCCTGGGCGCTGGCCCTGAGCAACTTTTGCCCAAGGTTAGCATTATACCACTTGAGCCACAGTGCCACTTTTGGTTTTTCTGTTTGTGTGGTAGTGAGGAATCGAACCCAGGGCTTCATGCATTCTAGGCAAGCAGTCTACCACTAAGCCACATTCAGCCCACAACCTAACCTTTTGATCTCCAGCACTTGGGGAGAGGGCAGAAGAATGAGGCAGGCAAGGAGCATACACAATGTATTCAGATTGTGAACTGACATGTATACCGAGTATGCTGGCTTCCAGGTGGTTCTGGTAAAGAGAAGAATATGGAAAAGCCATCAAGCACCATACACAAATAGGACCCTGACCCAGGGGGGAAATATTCTGAGTAATGAAACCCAAAATAGGAGTACAATCTAAAAATAGCCTTCTGCTTCTACAGAGGTATTTTCCTTTTAGTATTCATTCAAAATGTGTGGGAAGACAAAACAGAGTTAACTGAATTTCCAGATTTCTTCAAGAGCCAACTGATGTTCTGAATCATTTTCAATCAATAGTAAAAATACTATTTCCCTTTCCTTTATATCTTTTCCTTGTAAATTTTCAGCAAACAATACAAAACTGGGCAAGAGTATCATTTCTAAATTTTATGAGAAGCTGATATATCTCTACATAAAACATATTGATACGTAACCTAGGGAATGGGAAGCCATTAGATTCGGAATTTTTTTTTTCAGTGAAAAACCACTGCATTTTTTTTTTCAAAAAGAAAGATGAACAGAAATAATGACAAAATGTTAACCTGGTGATGAAATTTTCTTGCCCTGCTACAAATTTAGAAGATTTCCATATTACTACCCAGGATTTTGCCCCAATACTTTTTTAAGAGGTGAAAACAAAACCAAAAAAAAAAAAGTGTTGAAACACATTGTAATCCTAGCATTTCTTCAAATAACTAAATTAGAAGGTAAACCTTGCTGGGCACTAGTGGCTCATGCCTGTAATCCTAGCTACTCAGGAGGCTTAGAGCTAAGGATTGTGGTACAAAGCCAGCCTGGGCAGGAAAGTCCATGAGACTCTTATCTCCAATTACCCACCAGAAAACCAGAAATGGAGCTGTGTCTCAAAGGGGTGAGTGCTAGCCTTGAGCAAAAGTGCTCAGGGACAGTGCCCAGGCCCTGAGTTCAAGCCTCACAACTGACAAAAGCCGCCCCCCCACCTCCTACCCCCACCCCCCCCTCAAAAAAAGTAAACCTTGTAACCTAGTGGTAAGATAGAAAAGACAACCAATTTTCCACATTACTTAAGATCACACAACCACAATGGTAGTGAAAGTATATATATATATATATATATATATATATATATATGCACACACATAAACCTGATTTTTAGAATATATGCCAAACAATGTCACTTTGCTTCAACACGCAGAAAGACCACACATAAACATTAAAAAACCACAGTCCTTTGGTCGCAGTTATCAGCTCCCGAGCCTGTGCTGCAGTCCTGGCTTGTCAGTGTAGGAACCTTCTCAATAAAGTTGCTTCTTTAATAACAACAAAAAAAAAAACCCCACAGTCCTGCTCCCATTGCTGGCAGAGCCAAAGGATGTTGGTAAATGACTGGAGGTAAGAAATCAGAGTCCCACTGTAATAGCCTAACTTTGGAACAAAGAGGACTAATCATTCATTAGTCTTCTACATCCTTTCCCTCAAGAAGAGACAAGTTTAAATCTAGCCTACAAGCTGGCGGGGAGGGGAGGGAAGTAAAGTGGAATAAAAGTTGAGGTTACAAATATACAGATGAGACATAGAGAGAGACCAGGCCTAGAGCTGAACCATCCCATTTTTCTGAATGCTTAGAATAAACAGTAGAATAAACAGTAGAATAGCGCAGAATAAACAGTACAAGAATGATAGATATTAGAACAAATTAGCCTTGCAAATTCCACTCCTAATACCTGGCCATCCCAAACAAGTCCTTCAAGACCTTCAGACAAACAGATCTTGCAATCTCATAGCTAGCTATCTCAGTTAAACTGTGTAAGATAGCTAGATGACCTACATAGCTGGTCTGTAAAGGACAGCCTGAAACTGTTCCCTTCTTTTCCCTGAAAGCACACTTTCAGGAGTAAGGACCAGATGACAGGAAAGGAAAGGAACAGGTATACCACACCCTCCGTGTTCACATGAACCTATTTATACACAGCAGGTTACCTTTAAAAAGTAGACCAATATTTCTAAGAAATATATAGAAGTGGAAACAGGAATATAAAAGAAGTACCTTAAAGATACTTCTACTTTCGTTTGATTCCAAAGAAATCAGCATTTTAATTTAAAACAGTGGTTGGTTGTTCTACTGGAAATTTTACAGGTTAATGTTAGACACATTACTTAAAACAGAAAAGCTGAAAAAGAGCCTGACACAAACAGTCACAGATAAGGCAAGGTAAAATAACTTCATACCCCTGAAGACACCATTTACCCTGTAGCTTATGTGACTGGCATTGGGCAGTGCCAGCTTTGCAGCACAGCAACCCATTGTCCTTTAAAATGATATCGTTTCATCGTATTCATGTATTCAGGACAATAGGTTTGACCAAGCACAGAAGAAAGGAGGAAATGGGGAAGGAAAGAAGAAAGGAAGGAATCTCAAAAACAAAAGAAAATTAACTCCCATATATAAATGATGCAACTTAGTTAATGTGGGGTTCAGTGAGCCCCATGTTACTATCAGCTGTGTTTAAATCTTGTGTGACCTGTTGGTTCCCTGCCCTTGATTTTGTGAAAATCTGCCTCTCAAAAGAAAATGGTATCAAAAAAAAATCAAGAAAAATGAATGTGCTTAATTAAAGTGCTAAAGTGAAAAATTCCAATATGTTGAAAGGTGGTGTGTGTTTAGCAAAATCTGGGAGGCAGTATGGGAAAAAGGAATCCAGCATCCAATCCTCACTGAGCACTTGAAGTTTTTCCTCAACATCAGTCATTGGAGACCATACACCCAAGGATTCCAAGGGTATACTGGAGGTATGCTATTGAGCACCAGTGGCCTATGGCCAGGTTCTACAGAAAAGTCTCTCATTGTATTTTCAAAGTAAATGTCTCTCAACTGAACAATGATCTTTCCCTGTTTGATCTTTCCTTACTTATACTGCTCCTCTATTAGAAAAAGAGCAAAGAGCCTTAATCCATGCTGGTAAATAAGCAAATTAAATTGCATCTCTAGATCCAGAGAACTTCCAATCCTGAAGAAGTATGTTGGACTTGCTTATCTACCATTCTGATTTTATCATGATACACACACACACACACACACACACACACACACACACACACTTGTTTATCTACCATTCTGATTTTATCATCACACACACACATACACCAAACACACACACACACACACACACACACACACACACACACACACACACACACACACACACACACACACACCCTCTGCAACTCTAAGTCTTTGAGACTCAAAATCAGGGCCTGTGCTTGCTAGGATAGTGCTACCAGTTGATCTACGCCTCAGTCTTTCTGCATTTCTAGTTTGTTTTTCAGATAAGGTCTTATGTTGTGGCCCAGGCTGACTTCTTGTCCTACCTCTTTTTCCCAAGTAGATAAGACTACAGGTGTGTTCCATCCAACATATCATTCAGCCCTTCACTTCCTTTGCTTGCACTGTTTCATAATCCCTCTTTCCCTAACCTCATCAAAAATATGTTGGTACTCAGCACAGAATGGATGCTGAGCATAAGATGGGCTGAGTAGATTCCTTGCTTAGAATTCTAAATCCTCAAAGCCACTGGTGTTTTCTAGCTTTCCTTATAGATACCAGCGTTATCCTGTATTCTTCTGAATATACCTTTGTTTAAGCTTTCCTGTAACAAAAATATTTCTGATACAACAGCCAGTAAGAAAAAGAATACCAAAAGGGCTATGCTTAGTGCCTTCCCTGAGCTCTTACAAAAATACAAACCTAGTTATCACAGACAACAGATGATCAAGGAGCTATGTACGATTGCAATAACCCTCTAACAACCGGAAGTCCTGATTCTTCCAAAAATACATGAAAGGAAAATATTCTGAGCTCCAGACTCAAAGTACTTGAAAGTAATCAGAAACACCAAGTTGGCTATTTAATACTTAGAAAAATTATCATTGGGCAACTAAAATATTTTAATATTACCTTTAACTCCTTGTCATTAAATGCTCTTAGTTCCCCAGTGCCATGAGGATTGAGTTTCATGACACGTCAATAAGAGGGTTAAATAAGTATAAATACAATCTGCAGGAAATGCAGTTACCATTTGTAACAGCAAGAATTTCATAGTTTATAACACTATGCTAGATGATTCTCTATATGACTTCTCCTTTGATCTTCATGATCCCTCTCTAGGAAGTCAGAAAAGACAGATGCTTTAATACTTGTTTTACAAAGAAGGAAAATGGATCAAACATTGCCCAACATCAGACCTAGCAGTGACAAAGCTGTCCCAAGGACAGGCTTAACTCAGGATCTCTGCTGCCAAATCCAGCCCTACATTGCATCTCCCCCACCACCAGCAGATCCAGAATCCTCAAACCCATAAGAGTACTCACCAGCTAACAGAAGTAGATAAACAAACTGGTAGAGTTGGGGTAGGGTAGACAAGACGCTAACGGAAAGAAAAAGGAAGACGCCAAGCTATATTTTCATTAGCAAGAAAAAAAAAACTATTTCAACAGTGCTGTGTCACTGACCACATTCATTTCTGGCTTCAGAAGGAAAGCAATTAATTAGTATCAATGGATCCATCATAAGCATTTTAGAATGTTCAGCCTAATACAACAAATTACCTTAGACTGAGTAATTTTTAAACAAAAATTTATTTCCTACAGTTCTAGACATTGAAAAGATGAAGATCAAGGTGCCAGCAGATTTGTTATCAGATTAAGTCAACCAGGCCTTAAAATGGTTCATAGATGGGTACTTTCTTATAGCTTCATCAGTGGTGGAAGAGGAAAGGCAACAGCTGGAGGCATTTTATAAGGACATTATGATCACCACCCACAGATACCCATCTTCTAGTACCACTACCTTGGTGACTAGGAATGCACATGCATGTTTTTGAGGGGCAAATTCAGGTCGTAACATTCTACTCCTGACTTCTCAAAATTCATATCCTTCTCTGATGAAAAACACACGCCTTCCAGCTCAACAGACTAAAAGTTCTTAACCTGGTCCTACATCAACTAAAAAATCTTAAGTCTAGAGTCCCATCTAAATATCATCTAATCAGATATGGGTGATTCAGAATTAGTCATGGTAGTGCATACCTGTAACCTCAGTCCTCAGGAGGTTGAAGTGGGAGGATCAAAAATTCCGGTCTCAGCCAAGGGTCGGTGGCTCATGCCTATAATCTTAGCTACTCAGGAGGCTGAGAACTGGGGATCTCGGTTCAAAGCCAGCCCAGGGAAGAAAGTCCGTGAGACTCTTATCTCCAATTAACCATGAGAAAACCAGAAGTGGCACTGTGGCTCAAGTGGTAGAGCACCTTGAGCTGAAGACCTGAGGGACAGCACTCAGGCCCAGAGTTCAAAAAATAAATTTATAATAATAATAATTATTATTATTATTCAGGTCTCAGTTACATAGTGAGAGCCTGTCTCAAAAGAGGGGTGTGTGTGTGTGTGTGTGTGTGTGTGTGTGTGTAAATTCAAGGTATGAGTCATTCTAAGGGAAATGGCCTCCAGTGGTGAGCCTATGAATCAAACCAGTTATGTGTTAGCAAAATAAAATGATGGTGAGAAGGGCAAATGCAAGCCATTAGAACCACCTCTATCTGGGTAAAGAGTAGATCAAAAGCAATACTGTATTTCTAGACAAACTGAAGAGAGATGTCAAATCAAGGCTATGAAAGATGCACAGGTGGTAAATGGTACTATAATCCTGTTCAACTCTCCTATTAAGCCTAAAAAAAAGATAGAAGGCTCTTGGAAAATGAGAGTAGATTACCATAATGTTCATGAAGTGGTGATCCTAATGGCAGTCACTATATGGATTCATTGCTTGAGACCATTAACATTCTTCCTGGTACTTAAAATGTAGCTACTTATCTGACAAGTACCTTTCTCTCCACAAATACCCAGAGGGCCCACCAAAGAACAACTCACTTTCAGCTGGTGATGTACTTCTACTGTCCTACCTTAGTGACACACAGCCCCCAGCCTCATGTTACAGATTAGCTTGCAAGAATCTCCATCACCTTCCCTTCCACAAGCTATCATACTGTTCCATTACGTGGATGACATTCTGTTGGTTGGGTCTAGTAAACACTGGCATACTAGAGAATGGAACACAAATATAACACTCAAGGTGTCATCTACCTTAGCAAAATTTCTTAGGGTCCAGTAGTGTGTGGCATGGTCATGATACTTCTTTCTAAGATGAAGAATAAATTGTTGCATCTGTCCTCATGTACGTACATCCAACAAAGAGGAACAGTACCTCTATTGGGATTTTGGAGCCAACACATTCCTATTTGAGTGTTACCCCAGTCCACTAAACAAGTAATCTGAAACTGCAAGTTGAGTGGGCCCCGGATTGTGAGAAGGCTCAGCGACAGATCCAGGCTGCTGTGCCAGCTGCTTTGACATGTGGGACATTTTGAATCAATAAATGTAAAAGTGTCGGAAGTGTCCTCAGCCGATGCAGATGCTCTGGAACCTTGGGAGACTCCATAGGTGAATTACTTAGAGCAAGGCCATGCCATCACATAACTCTCCTTTTTAGAGACACCTTTTGGCTTGCTACTAGGTGTAGGTAGAAACCGAATACTCAACCGTGAACCAACAAGTTACCGTGTGACCTGAGCTGTCCATTGTAAACTACTAAACCATAAAGTTGGATGTGCACAACAACCCTCTGTCACCACTAGAATTAATAAACACATGATGGGCTTGAGCAGGCCCTGAAAGCACAAGTAAGTTACATGAAGAAGCGGCCAGCAGTAGGTTTACCCAGTCACTCTACCAGATCACTACTGACTCCCTTAATGCTCAGGATTTCAGACTCAGGCTGAATGAAACAACCTCTAGCTTAGAGAGGGCATAAATCCACTCCTACATATCTATATATTTCCTGTTGGCTCTGTTTCTCCGGAGAACTCAGACTAATAAAGAACTGTTGGAGGCAATAACAAGTAAGGCTAATGAGAAATCATACTGTAAGCCAGCTCATTGTTCAATAACAGGCACAAGTTATTTTAATATAGAAAATTCAACTTCTAGCACCTTGAAATGTTAACAAAAATAATAAACAAAAAATTACACAGTACATGTTTGGTCTAGAGATATCTAATCATCCAAGAAGACAACAATGCAACAAGAACCAGGATACTCACCAAGTGTGCCACAGGGCTCACCAGAGGGTTGGGCCAAGCACTGGTTAATTGCTATAGAGTCAGTTTTTCCAGCCCTCAGGAAAAGATTTATGAAAGAAAGAGAGAAAAGGGGGAGGAGGTAGAGAAAAGGAGGGGGGAGTCAAGAGAGAAAGAGGGAAGGGGAGGCAGGGAGGGAAGAAAGAAGAGCAACTGGTAGGGAGGGAATGAAGGAGGAAAGGAAAGTGGGAGGGAGGAAGGAAAGAGAGTGGAAGAGAGGGAGGGAGGGAGAGAGGGATAGAAAGAGGGAGGGAAGAAAAGATAATACAACCTACACAACAAACAATACCTATAGGGTTTCTGAAAATAGGCTTGTGATGAGGTAGGCTCAGGGGATATTAAATACATCTCTAGCATCACACCGTAGTTATAGAATAGGCGTTAAGTGTGGAATGGAATTTACATACAAATTCAATATAGGCACTATTACTCCAAACACCAACATTAGAATAGACACAAGTATGTATTCCCTATACACTGAGAGTTATTCAAGTTAGTGAAAATGAAAGAAAGAATACTGACAGAGACAAGACTCTTTCTTGCCTATAAATGTCACTTCTCTGTCACTCTACTAGAAACTTCTTTGAATACTAGCAGGTTATATGTCCATATCATATGGTCTGCACAAAGTTTTAGACACCAAAAAGCATTAATAACATTGTAGTTGTGGAGATTTGTGTCCAATTATATAATTTAATTAAGATAGCCTTCTCTATTACTTTCTCTTTGTCCTCCATCCCAAGCCCTTACTGATAACAGCTTTCACTGAGATTCCTTATGCCATCTTTGTACATAATTGTTTTCTAAAATTACTCACCCTCTATTCTTCTTTACCCCCTCCATTCCTCATCACTCCATTAAACAGTCACATAGTTAGAATCATGTTCTATGGATATACATATATTTATGTATACATTTATCTATCTATCTATTTATCTATATATGTAAGAACATGTCTGTGAATATTTGTCCTTTAGGTTTAGTTTCCACAAATTAAAAAAGTGGGTGTCTTTTGAATTCTATGCTCAATTCTTTTGCTTATAAATTGGTAACTTATAAATTCCAATTTCAACACAGTTTATAATTATCTAGACTTAAAAATCTCTAAAGTACTAAACCAATAGACATATATTAAAGTCAAAAGGAAATTTAACTCCCCAACAAATACATGTCTATATTACATGAAACATGATCATACGTTTATGCACTACAAGAGATAAGGCTAATAATGATAATCTAATCTTAGCATAATTTTAATTTATCTTCATCACACTCTTAAATATAGAAATGGAAGTATCAACACTAATGAAAAGGAATGGTAGATTATGTTATACAGATGCTCCTCAATTTACAATGAGGTTACCTATCAATAAACCTGGCTTCAGTCAAAAGTTTCATAGGTTTAAAAAAAAACATTTATACCCTAATAAAATCAATAACAAAGTGAAAATATCATAAACCAACTCATTATAAATTCGGGATCATCAATATTCTATTTCAGAGCATTTAACTTGCATTTGAATATAGAAACAAGTCTCACTACTGAATATTCACAACCCTTAAGAAACAAAGAAAATACATCAAAGGAACATTAATCCAGTGAAAACTAGAACAAAACGGCATGTCCATTGACTATTCTCATTCTATGCTAGGAACAGATAGCACTACCACATACCTGAACTCACCTAGGCAAAACTTTTGCTTTCCTGATTAATGTCTTGCTTATACTTTCCATAGCAGAAAAAAAATGTCTACAGTCCAGCAGAACTTTCTGTGATGACAGAAATGTTCTATCCTTCTGTTGTCCTGAACCGTTAAGTAACTACCAGCCCACAAATGGTGGAATAACATCCGAAAGCTGGCTAGTTCGATGAAAAAAGAACTGAATAAAACTCTGTTAATTACTTTTCATTTAAATGCCATGATGGACAGCAAAAAACATGTTTTATTTAAAAGAAGCATCAGACTTCTAACTCCTTCTATAAACTACACTGACATTATCCTGAATCCATCAAAAGTGAAAATGTCCATAAGAATTTTTTTTAATATTTTCTGTCGTGCAATAACAATCAAAGTGCTCTAGTTGAAAGTGGCTGTACAAAGCATTATGGTGACTGGCTTTTGATATGTTCTAAATTTTTACTACCCTGTGAAATCAGTCTGTCACACACAGGGAGCTGGCTCTGAGCTTGGCAGGAGAGGCAGTCTCGGAGTCTACTGTGGTCTATAACATAAAAAGGACCTGGAATCCTATTCACCACCACTGCCCTGAGAACCAACCCTCTTCACAATTATCTTCTCCCAAGATCAGGTTAAACACAGTGCAAAATGAACAAGTATGTTTCATACATCTGTTTTAAGAAAATTGAAAGCTGCTATAATTCCTATTTAGGAGAGTTTAGGAAGGAAATATCAACTTTTGGCCATGACTGGGCCAAAATATTAAAGTCAAAAAATAGGGGCTGGGAAGGTGGCTCAGGGGTAGAGTGCTTGCCTGCATGAAGCCCTGGGTTCTATTCCTTAGCACCACATAAGCAGAAAAGGCCAGAAGCGGCATTGTGGCTCAAATAGTAGAGCACTAGCCTTCAGCTGAAAAGCTGAGGGGCAGCGCCCAGGCCCAGAGTTCAGGCCCCACGGCTGACAAAAAAAGTCCAAAAAAATAGATATTTATATAGTACTTATAATTGAATTATTTAGTTGCAATTATAACCAAATGCACTAATTACTACTGAAATACACAATAAATGTTAGCCAATGTAAAATATCAAGTTTTTTAAGTAGGTTTGTTTGTTTTATGTTGGTTCTGGCACTTGAACTCAGGACCTGTGTGCTATCCCTTAGCTTCTGTGCTCAAGGCTAGCACTCTACTACTTGAGCCACAGCTCCACTTCCAGCTTTTTGGTGGTTAATTGGAAATGAGTCTCACAAATGTTCCTGCTTAGGCTGGCTTTGAACTTCAATCCTCAGGTCTCAGCCTCCTGAGTAGCTAGGATTAAAGATGTGAGCAACTGGCACCAACCAAAACATCAACTTTTATATTAATAGCATTCCACTGTTACATGGAAATATGAAATGGACCCTTGAAATTGATACATTCAAAATCCTCTTTTTTTGGCCTATTCTTTAAAATAACAGGCTTAATAAAGAAGTAGATTATTCACATGAGTGTAATTAACAGGAAGATGTCCAAACCTATCACACACACCAAACTTCATTTTAATGGAAGCAAGATACAGATACAACAGAACATTGAAAGAATGTGTCTGAGATGATCAGCTCTTAATGGAGTGAAACTAGAAACCTAGGTCCTTGCTTGATTTGAGTACAAGGAGTTTGGGAGAAGGATTCTAGGAATTCAGTGGAGATTGGGGTTTAAGGAAAAAGGAGTCAAAACAGACATAACAGTGATTGGACAACACTCACCTTCCAGACTCTACCTGTGTAGCAAAGCTTACTCATGAGAAGAGTAGCAGGCTCACAGCAGGTATATGAGGCAAAAAAGGAGAAAACCTGGACAGGATCTAAACAAACCCATCATTTACGAAGTCCTGCTTTGCAAAAAGAAAAATGGAGGGAAATTCAAGAGAGGCTGTCAAAAGAGCCTTCTTGACTGCAGTGTCATTTTGTTAAAATATATAATAATAATCATCATCATAATCATAATAATCAAGCTGCTTACTGTCAATGTGACCAAAAGTAACCACTACAGCTAGAAGACAGTAAGACTTAAAACATCTACATATCACAACATTTCTTGGTGGTCTTCCTAGCCTAGCCCACCCCCCCACCCTAGCAGCCTCCTTCCCAGATCTGCTATACAGGGCAAAAGAGCCATAAGTTTCATGTCTGGCTGGTACACTGGGACATTTCCAGGCCTTGTTGACTAGCTTGTTTACCACCATGGTAGATTTTGAGAGGCCTTGTTATCCTGAGCCCAGACAGGAAAAAAGGCAAACCCCTTTGCCTAATTCAGGCCTTTAACAAGCCTGCAGTGGCTGCTGCTTGCAAGACATGTTCTGACGCTGGCCTGCCAAGAGCCTGTGCCAGCTGACCAGCATCCAGCCACCATTTCTTTTCCAAACACACACTGAACAGACCTTGATTCAGCTCTTAGGTTACGCTCCGGTGGAGAACAGCTCAGGAGAAGCATCAAGAGAGTGATTTTAGAGAGATGATTCTGGGCATATACCAAATCCATGTTCCCGTGGAATTGTTAATAACTCAGGGTCCTGTATGTTTGTTTGAACTCTCTATGTCTAACAAAGGAAAATACATAGTTCTTATTTCTTTTTCTTTTTTTCTGCAGGGAGAAAAAAAGGCAGGAAAGCAAAATTCCTGGTAATGTCATATCCAGTCAAACAGGAAGGTTTGTAGGCTTGGGGCTGAGAGGCTTCCGAAACTGCAGCCCAGCCAATTGGAAATCATTTATTTTTCACTCATTTCATTTCCTCCAAAACTATCATTCAGCAACCCACTCCCTTACTACCAAGACAAAAGTTTTCATAAACACAACAACAACAATTTAGGAGTTTAAGAAATACCTGAGATGTGAACAAATTAGAACTTTCTTTCATATCTTTCAGCAATATAAAATGGTACAGTAAATTGTAGGAAACAGTTTGGCAGTTTCCCAAATGTTAAACATATAGTCTCCATATGACCCAGCCATTCCATACTTAGGTATGTACCTAAGAGAAGTGAAAACATATGTTCACATAAAAATGTATACATAAATGTTGATAACAGCATTATTCATCAACTCCAAAGAGTAGAAAAATAGCCCATGTCCATGAATAAACAAAATGTGGCATATCCATAAAATGGAATATTAGTTGGCAATTAAAAGAAAGAAGTATTGATATACTCCATGACACGAATGAGTCTTTGAAAATATATTGTAGTAAATGAAAAAGTTGGTCACAGAAGATTATATTTTGTATGACTCCAAGTATATTAAAACTCTAGAACTGGTCAGTCTGTTCAGACCAAAAGCATATTCCCATGGCAAAAAATAAGGTTGAGGCTGGCTGTGGTAGCTAATGACTGTAATCCCAGATATTGAGGAATCAGAAGTCAGAGAGATCATGGTTTGAGAACAGCCCAGGCAAAAAGTTCGTGTGATTCCATCTCAATCAATAAGCCTGGAATGATGGTATATACCTGTGATCCCAGTTACATAGGGAGCCCCAGATAGGAGGATCATAAGCCAAAAGCCAACGACAGACCTGGGTTAAAAATGCCAGACCCTTTATGATAAATGACTAAAGTATAAATGGGGATGGAGACACAGCTCAGGTTGCAAAGCACATGCTCAGCAAGCTCAAGTTCCTGAGTTCAAATCCCAATACTGCCCCCCTTAAAGAAAGAACAATTGCTTTGTTTTGCTTTGCTACGATTAACAGGAAAACACCTCTGTAAGTGACTTTCCTTAGTGGTAAAGAAGAAAGAGGCCTGTCCAGGGATTTCAATAGCAGCCAACCTTGCCTGGCTCTTCCAACTGAAAAAGAATCCAAAAAGGAAACATTTAACATCCCATATTATTCCAAAAGAACTTAACTAATGAACATAGGCGAGGGGATGCCGTGTCAAGTATGGGGCTGAGGTCTAACGTAGTATTTTCTGCAAGCTATCAGGAGACATCTGTACATATTATCCTGGATCACCAATAGCCCCCATCTTCCTGGGTAAACTCAAGTTTGGCAATATTTGGCAGAAAAGGTAGCTAAAAATACATAGAAGTATAATATTTGACTGATACTGAAAGAAAAAGGTAGCCTAAAGTACACTGACTAGTATAGTAAGACTGATATGTTGGATGGCATGTTGATTTAATAATACCAATAGGGAACTTCTGCTGAAAAATGAGCCTTGAAGCTCTGATAGCAAAATCTGGGAAAGAGGTAAGAGATTGGCTTGGACACTTCTTAAAATTGGGACAAGACAAAATCCTAAACACTAAAGAGAGAGCATATAGGGGGTTAAATAAAAAGAAGGGAACTCTTCTGACTTTGGGATGAGCTATTGTTTTAAAAGAAAATTAAATTAAAAATAGTGACAATAAGCTTCACATCCTTCAACATCCTCTAAATAATGAGAGATCATATTCAACCAAAATAAACACTTATAAATATGTACATCCAGAAACCCTCTGCTCAAGAGGGAAGTAAGATTTGATTCCCTTGGTATTAAAATGTACACAATTTTTCTTCCCATATTAAATGTGTGCTGTGCTCACAGCTGGAGCTGGTGTCAGTTTACACCCTCCTTTGGTCTGAAGAAGGCAGTAGGTAGGACAAAGAGTCTCGGAATGCAAGTCTTGGGACAATCAAGGTCCTCCTCCGTGCTAGCTTCAGCTTAATTAATAAGGTAACACACACAATGTGCAGGCACTGAATTTAATCGTGTGTAAGATAACAGGGAGGTTATTATCATTAGGGTTTTTTGGTTTCCTTTTGCTCTCTTTGCTGTGAAATCCTTTATGCAAGTGAGATCTCATGAATCCATGAGCCTGTATAAAGTTGAAATGGGTGTCAGGGAGGAAAAGGATTCCTTTGAGAGCTCTACTGGGATCTTGAGACTCCACAGCACCCAGTAGGAAAACATGGATGAGTTCCCTGAAAACAAAAACTTGATTCAACTTTATGGAATTTTAACTGATACCAAGGGGAAAAGAAGACACTGTAGTAAAGAGTAATGACTTCTGGTTTCTATTCTTGAGAGAGAGTGGAGGGAAAGAAATATTAGAAGGAATCCTCACACACATGTGAATGCTTATTTTCCCAAATGCATGTATATAATGTAATTAATAAAATTGGAAATCACTTTTAAATGTTACTGATTTCATGATCACACGGGAATCTGTAATTTACTTTTTGTAATTACAAAAAAATCACCACACTCTAGAAGACTGGGAAGCTTTGCTAGAAAGAAATAAAATTCCAGTTGAATTAAACAATGGAAATTGATCTCTTAAAGAATGTTAATGATAGTCTTTTTTTTTTTAATTCTGCTATGTCCAATGCCAAACTACTTAGATTCCAGAACTGCTAGCTGTGGCTCAGAATGGGCTTTGAGGACTCTGAGGCTATATCCAGGCTGGATAGGAAAGAATGTCACATTTGATAAGCAGTGCTGGCTAGCATGGGTGTGCAGGGAGTAGGAAGTGGGGGAAGGGCCATGTGTCTTAGTAACTGACAGGCCAGGCTATGTCAGACAACCATCTAAAATGTGAGGATCAGTGCAGACCTGAATTTGAACCTCTAGTCTGTCAGTACACTAAAACTCTATAGAGCTTTCTATGCAATATAATCTGGAATATGTGGTTTGAAACTGTGCCCCTCTAACTTGTATTGTCTCTTCTTGACAACTGATAATATAAAGGCTTTCTGTTGAATACTATTAAAAACAAAATAAAGGGCTGGGAAGGTGGCTCAGTAGTAGAGCACTTGCCTTGCATGCTCGAGGCCCTGGGTTCGATTCCTCAGCACCACATAAGAAAAAAGCCGGAAGTGGCGCTGTGGCTCAAGTGGTAGAGTGCTAGCCTTGAGCTGAAGAGCTGAGGGACAGCGCCCAGGCCGAGTTCAGGCCCCATGACCGGACCCAAAAAAAATAAAAATAAAAACAACTCTCACTTTTAAAGAGCTTTATTACTCTAGCATATACTTTGTCAAATATTATTTTTAAGTTTGGGTATTAAATGTTCCTTCAATAGGACAAAACAATGTACATGTATGAACCTCAGTAAACATAAGCCAAATCACAGCTCCCAATCTTAAAATTGAAAACTTATGAGGTTATGTTTTAGAAACTGGGTTTGAATCCATAAGTCATATATGCTACCTATAATTTTTATAGTAAATGAAGTAATGGAGACTAGTTAAATCAGATATTGTCAAAGAAGAGTTCTATATTTCTTAAACTGAAAAATCTGTAACATAAGTTTATATTACCAATGTAATATAAATTCTCTCTTTCCTGATAATATCTAGATCATTTCATTGTTCCACCTCCTTTTCCTTTCAAATAATTTTACTTCAATCAAAACTACTATATTGGGGCTGGGAAGGTGGCTCAGTGGTAGAGCGCTTCCCTTGAATGCATGAGACCCTGGGTTCAATTCCTCAGCACCACATAAGCAGAAAAGGCTGGAAGTGATACTGTGGCTCAAGTGGCAGAGCACTAGCCTTGAGCTGAAGAGCTAAGGGACAGCACCCAGGCCCAGAGTTCAGGCCCAACAACGGACAAAACCAAACAACACCAAAAAATAAAACTACTACGTTTAGCACTAGTGAAAAAAATATTGTATATTTTTAATCTAGAAGTTTACCAGCTATGGTGGGGAGTAGGTAGGGGCAGAGAATGAATGTTTATACTGTTTATAATCATCATTCCATTTCATTTTAAAGCTATTTCACAAGATTTTGCCACTGCAAGTCAAGAAAACAGAAAAAGCAGAAAGTTAAGACAGACCACTTTGTGGCCTATTTTACATTGATGATGTTTACTCGCAGGAGCAGTTGATGTGATTTTTTTGCACTTAACATTGTTGGAAATTTCACATCTACCATCACTTTACAGAGCCCAGTATCCTGGATCTGAATTGCATCTAGGAACTAAGGAATAGCTAGGAAGAAGTATCCATTTTCCCAGGCTAGGAAAAAGATAAATTAATATTTCAGTAGGATGTAGTCATGACTTGCTCCTCAGATCTTTGTCCTCATTCCAGAGAATACTTTGTAGCAACCACTGGGCCACTGGGCCAAACCACATTTCCCAAATAAGTGAACAGGGACCTACCTGTCAATAACTACATTCTAGAGTGTTACAGGATGTATGTGTGCATTTTGTTAGTTTTTAAATCGACAGGGACAGAATTTCAAAACAGACTCCCAGAAAAATAAAATTTGAGGAGAACTATAATAAGTGTCCTCCCTTCCCTATGTGAGCTGGAAACTGGTATACAACATTCTAATACAGGCATTCCAGAACCACCTAAAATTAGTTTTAGTATGCTTAGAAGAGGATCTATTTCTGCTTAAAGTTAAAACAAATCTAAAGCATGCAAGGTAAAAGATATCTCCCTTTCCCCTAATATTGACTTCTGATCCACTGACCTGAAGCTGATCAGACTCAGACAACAGCATTTTATAAAACTAGGTGCCCTACAGAGAATGTTGTAAGCATTTTAGCTAAGCATTCGAGTATCTGTTTTACAACACCATTTATAAACAAAATAGATCAGGGATAACATTTCTTTTATCACATAAGCCACTGCATTATAAACTTTTCCCTCTGTCCTCATAATATTTGGATTATTTCATTGTTCTACCTCCTTGCTCTTCCAAACAAGTTTAGTCTGATGGAAAAACCACATATCATCTCCCAGCTCCCTCTGCCTGCAGGAAAACCTTCCCTGTTAAGAGTCTAACCAACAACAGAAAACCATAAAGAATAAGAAACCACTAACACAAACTCCAGGAAATGCAAGCCAGTGATGAAATGACAAGAGCTGGTCTGAAGTTTTCCTGCTAGTCCCAAGTTTTCCTGCAAATAATGAGGCAAGAACAAGTTACAATAACTAATTATACAAAGTTGCAGCCAGAGAACTTTAATTAGAGGGAAATATGCTAGGTCATTTTACTTGTACCTAGAGAGACCTCCAAAGTATTCTTCCAGTGGATTTCTTGATTGTTCATTGTATTCATGAAAAATTGTTAAAGGGCATTGCACACTCAGTTGAAACATTAATATTTAAATAGATACATGGGCAAAAAGACCATTTGAGAAAGGAATATCGATATATGGCCTAAGGAAAAGAGTTCTGCTTGACAAAAATTCTAAATGAAAATTAAAAATAAAATGTGCTAAGCAATTACCAATTCAATTCCAGGTGAGCAAAAGAAACATTCACTTTAAGCACTGGAGAAGTAAAGAGTCACACAACCCTCTCATTATAAATACTAATAGACAGGACCTTTCCATCATGAATCATAACAGACAGGTCCTTTCTGAAGGACAGTAGCAGCACTTATCCAAAAATATCAAAATTATACACCTTTTAAACCATTTACTTCATTGCTAAGACTTTTTTCTGAGAAAATAAAACTTTAAAGAAACAATAAAATAATTGTGACAGAAAACATTAGAAAAATGATTGCCCTGTGCCAAGAATAAAAAAAGAAATAGAGGGCTGGGAATGTGGCTTAGTGGCAGGTGCTTGCCTTGCATGCATGAAGCCCTGGGTACGATTCCTCAGTACCATATAAAGAGAAAAAGCTGGAAGTGACGCTGTGACTCAAGTTGTAGAGTACTAGCCTTGAACAAAGAAGCTCAAAGACAGTGCCCAGGCCCTGAGTTCAAGCCCCAGGACTGGCAGAAAGAAAAAAAAAATAGAGCCCTCTAAGAATTTTAATACAGTCTTTTTGTTTTGTCAGTGGTGGGGCCTGAACTCTGAGCCTGGGCGCTGTCCCGCAGCTCTTCAGCTCAAGGCTAGAACTCTACCACTTGAGCCACGGCACCACTCCCAGCTTTTTTCTGCTTATTTGGTTGCTAAGGATTCAAACCCAGGGCCTCATGCATGCAAGGCAAGCACTCTACCACTGAGCCACCTTCCCAGCCCTAACACAGGTTTTAATAACATTTTCGTGTGATTTTTGTGCTTATGACACTGAATGGAGGGAAGTATTTAAAAAGTGTGGATAACAGGTAATCAAAACCATTCTTAAAACTTCCTAAGATTTTTCTCTATTTCTATGTATTTTCCTATTTCTTCACTTTTTCCCAGTGAGCCCATACTAGTTTTATTACTAAAAAAAATAGGTGTTTTAGTTTCAGAACAGCCTTGAAAATTCCCCATGCTAGGCAAAGCAACATTTTTCAGAGAAAGGAATATTGTCAGGAATAAAAAACAAAGAAAGAATGGGCAACTACTATGTATCCTGTTAAGGGAAATTCAACTGTAATCTAACAGACCCTCCAAGGCTTATCTTTGACATTGACTGTGTGTGTGTGTGTGTGTGTGTGTGTGTGTGTGTGTGTCTGTGTGTCTGTGTCTGTGTCTGTGTGTGTGTGTGTGTCTGTGTGTGTGTGACTCTGTGTGTGTGTGTCCTAAAGCTTAAACTCAGGGCCTGGAAGCTGTCCCAGAGTTTTTCTGCTCAACGCTACCACTGTATCATTTGAGATGTAGCTTTACTTCTAGCTTTTGGTGGTTAATTGGAGACAAAACTCATGAACTTTCCTGCCTCAGCTGGCTTCAAACCAAGAACCTCAGATCTTAGCCTTCTGAGTAGCTAGGATTCCAAGTGTAGTCAGCCATATCTGGCGACACTGACTTTTTTGTTTTTAACTAGGCCAGTGGTATCAAAGTGTGTTTAAGAGAGTAACAGACTTTTTCAGTATGTTTGTGAGTTCAAAGCTAATTCTATAATAACATATTATTCACCATCAATTTTTTGTTGGTGGTGGTGGTGATCGTGGGGCTTGAACTCTGAACCTGGGAGCTGTCCTTGAGCCTCTTTGTGTTCAAAGCTAGCACTCTACCACTTGAACCACAGTGCCACTTCCAGTTTTCTGGTGGCTAATTGGAGGTAAGACTTTTCTGCCCAGGCTGGCTTTGAACCAGGATCCTCAGATCTCCTCAGATTTCTGAGTAGCTAGGATTACAGGTGTGAGCCACCAGCACCCAGTGAAGTCTTCCACTTTCTTTTTTTTTTTTTTTTTTCAGTCATGGGGCTTTAACTCTGGGCCTGAGCGTTGTCCCTCAGCTCTTCATCTC
>NW_012267218.1:35390758-35424770 GCF_000151885.1 Dipodomys ordii
GAGTAGCTAGGATTACAGGTGTGAGCCACCAGCAAGCAGGAAAGTCCATGAGATTTTTTTTTTTTTTTTTTGGTCAGTCATGGGGCTTTAACTCTGGGCCTGAGCGTTGTCCCTCAGCTCTTCATCTCATTTGGCTAGCACTCTAACACTGTAGTCACAGCGCCACTTCCAGTTTTCCCATGGTTTATTGGAGATAAGAGTTTCACGGACTTTCCTGCCCGGACTGGCTTTGAACCACGATCCTCAGATCTCAGTAGCTAGGATTACAGGCGTGAGCCACTAGCACCCAGTGAAGTCTTCCACTTTTAAAAGTCAAAAACTATTGAAACTAAGAAGTTTGAGACCCTGCTGAATTAAAACTAATTCACAGCTCTTCAGAGTTAAGAACTGACTTGAGAAAAACACACAGTTAAAAGAGTAACTCCCGTCCACAGCAGACCAAAAAAATTTTGCCTAGTAACAATCCAAATGGTCTCCTTGACTGACAAGGACATTTACTTTCTTGCCATGTAAGACAGTAATCAATTCCTATAAGCCAGCACATTTATTTCAGCATTTCAGATAGGGATAGATGATAGAAGACAAATAGACAGATGTGTCTTATTCTTCAAATCCTCTTGTGAACTGGCCAAACATATTACTTGTCCCCTCATTAATCACTTAATTAAACAAAATTGTTGGCCTGTGCTTTGTAATTTTGGAAATCTCATTTTTAAACTCCTTAAAAAAAACTGTTTTGATGGAAGTGGTACTAGGTTTGAAGCTAGGGTCTTATACTACGCAGGCCATTTTTCACTCCAGTCCTTGTTGTGCAGATCATTATTGAAAGTGTCTCACTTCCTATCCATGGACATACCTGGACTATAATCCACCTATTTTTGGCTTCCTTGATGACAGGCACATGTCATCACACCTTGTTTCTTCTCTCAAGATGAGGTCTCTGACTTTTCTTCATGGGCTTGACTTGGAACAGCAATCCTCTTCTTACCACTTTTCCATGAAGCAAGGATGACAGGCTTGTACAACCACAAGTACATGTACTGGTTACAAAAGGATCTTGCAATATTTACACAGGTTGGCCTTAATAATCCTCCCATTTTCAGCCTCCCAAATAGCTAGGATTTATAGGTATAAGCCACTAGTGCCCAGCTGAATTCTTTTATTTTCCCCGTTGTGCCATTACTGGAGCTTGAACTTGGGGCCTCATGATCATACTAGGCTCTTTCACTCATGACTGGTGCTTTACCACTTGAGCCATGCCTCCACTTCCTCAGTTGAATTCTTAAGTGCCAGCTAAGTGGAAATAGAACAGATTCTGTATAGACGCCATAACACTGACAAAAATGAAAGAGGACTAATTAAATAATTAATCAAATTATGTTTAAAAACTTGTAAGCTATGCTGAGTCTTATGAATTGAACAAAATAAACACAACTCATCCTCTACTTTCACTCTGAGGTCTATATTCTGTCCAGTATTTATTATTTTCAGCTAAATGCATCTAGAAATAATACAAACTGAGTTGTCAAATTTCAAGAAATGAGACTTGAGTTCTAACTGACTCCTGGATTTACAGTGAGCCCTTTATAAATTGAGAACACTAAGTTGAAAGGCATCTAATACACTGCACCTACCAAGCACCATAGCTGAGCACACACAACAATGCAGAGGGTCCTGGGCTTCCTCTTGTGATGGTGAGGCTGTTTAGGGAACAAGGGTTCACTTTCTGTCAGCACTGACACAGAGTATCAAACTATGCATCACTAGCCTAGGAAAAGGTCCAAAAAAACTAAATCAAACCATAGTTAAATTAGGATTGTTCTCATTGGTTTTTCTTTAAAAAAAAAAATCATTATCCCTCCTCTAAGCAGTTTGATCTAATGATGTAGTTAGCAACTTGTATACTAATCTTCTCTCCTATTTATTTCAGCTATTTATTGGAGTAAGAGTGAAATAAGTGTTGGTATCTTGTTTTATGGATAAAGTATTTGCACTGCAAAAATGAAGTGCATTATCCAAATATATAAATATATATGTTTATATATGTCTATATATAATTATAAAATCACATTATATTGAAAGAGTCTGGGGGTAGGGAAATCTCTTCAGGTTCTCTTTTTTTTTTTTTTTTTGTCGGTCATGGGGCTTGAACTTTGGGCATGGGTGCTATCCCTGGGCTCTTCAGCTCAAGGCAAGCGCTCTACCAATTAAGCCACAGTGCCTCTTCTGGTTTTCTAGTGGTTTATTGGAGGTAAGAGTCTCACGGAGTTTCTTGCCCGAGCTGGCTTTGAACCACGACCCTGAGATCTCAGCCTCCTGAGTATCTAGGATTATAGGCATGAACCACCGGTGCCCGGCTATGTTCTCCATCTTTATACAGTGTAGAACACAGTTAAAAATCAAGTCTCTTGTGGATTGCCAGTGATTCATGCCTATATTCCTAGCTACTTAGGAGGCTGAGATCTAAGGATTATGGTTCCAAACCCACCTGGGCAAAAAAAAGGAAGTAGAGCTGGGGCTCAAGTGGTAGAACACCAGTCTTAAGTGAAAAAAGTTAAGGGACCATGCCAAGACCCTGAGTTCAGGCTCTCAGTTTAAGGCCCAGAACACATGCACACACACACACAAAACCAAGTCTCTCTCCTCGTATCTCTCAAGTTAGGCCTTGCATACAGGCACCCACACTCTTGAGGGTGCTCTGCAAACTCAGACACTCAGGCACTGCCAAATTAGATTCATCTAAAAGATGTTTTTGAGTTACTGATTACATTTTTTTTGTAGGTTGTGGGGCTTGAACTCAGGGCCTAGGCACTGTCCCTGAGCCTCTTTGTGCTCATGGCTAGTGGTCAACCACTTGAGCCATAGCACCATTTCCCATTTTTGAGTGGTTAATTGAAGATAAGAGTCTCATGGGAACTTTTCTGCCCAGGCTGGCTTCAAACTGTGATCCTCAGATCTCAGCCTCCTGAGTAGCTAAGATTATAGGCCTGAGCCATCAGGCCAAGCTACTGATTACATTTTTATATACTTTATGATAATATAAACATTTTCTAAAGTCTACAATGTTTCATTAGAAACCCAGCTTTTAAATATTCCTAATTATCTGCACAACACTGTTTATATAGGAAGCATAATTATGTAACTTTTCTAAAGTGCATTGTGTTCTAAGACAGAGTTCTTTCAGCAAGCTGCTTATGAGCCAAATCTAGCACCCTGTGGTTACCAACTGTCATACCCATCTGTATACAGATGGTCTAGGGCACTTCTGCCCTGCCAGGGCAGAGTTAAACAGTTGCCGAGGACAGCATAGCCAGAAAGCCTAAAATATTTACTAGCTGGTCCTACACAGAAGAAGTTTCCATCCTCCACTCTAAGTTATTATGCCTCCCTTATTGCAAGCCAGAGTTAGCTTTTCTTCCAAAGATGAAATTTAACTACTCTCTTCTTCCAACAATTAAGTTATTCTCTGAAAACTACACAAGTGCTTTTAAAAATAGAATACTCTTATGCTGAGAATTTAGAATATCTATCATGTCCTTTGAGGACAAAGAACGTATCTTTGGAAAGCCTAAAAATGCAAAATAACTAGTAAAGTCCCATTCTATTTTAGAAGTCTGATTACTGGGGCTGGGAAGGTGGCTCAGTGGTAGAGCACTTGCCTTGCGTGCATGAGGCCTTGGGTTCGATTCCTCAGCACCACATAAGCAGAAAAAGCTGGAAGTGGCGCTGTGGTAGAGCACTAGCCTTGAGCTGAAGAGCTGAGGGACAGCACTGACCAAAAAAAGAAGAAGTCTGATTATTTTCCAAAACTCAAAACTGGAGTACATTCTATATTTGTCTCTACAAGCATTGTCTCAGATTTCGTACTCAGAATTTAAAGAGAATAAATGGCAGAAAACATGCAAAAAAAAAAAAAAAACTGGAGTACATGTCCGCTTTACAGTTTTTTCAGCCAGGAGCCAGTAGCTCATGCCTGTAATGCTATGATCCTGAGATCTGAAGATCATAGTTCCAAGTCAGCTCCAGCAAGAAACACTGTGAGACTCTTATCACCAATTAACTTGCAAAAAGCTAGAACTGGTAGAGCACTAGCTTTGAATGAAAAAGCGAAGTGTGCCAAGTTCAAACCTAGAACGGACACAAAAGAAAAAGAAAAAAAATTTTCAAGGACGGAAAATCTATTCAACAAAAACACATAGTTTAAAGATCTGGGCAAATCTAAATCTGTATGTATGCATTTATTTATTATTTTGTGTGCTGGAGAAAACAGTCAAAATGAAGCGTGAGTGTGGCATGGAATGTGGGTGGCCTCTAAAAGCTAAAAGCAGTCCTTAGCCTACCTAGAAAGGTCTTTGGCTCTTTATCTCAAGGAAGTAAATTGCCAACAACCAGTGAGTTGTAGCAGTTCCTGAGTCCCCACATGAGAACAGCAGCTTTGTGCTTAGATTTTGTATTTTAGCTGGTAAGAGACTGAGCAGAGAATTCACCCAGAATATCCAGACTTCTGATGGACTGAGTTTGTGGTAAGTTACCATGCAGCAATAAAACCAAATATGCTTAGATAACATCTTTAAATAACACTACATATATTGAGACCTATTTTTTTTTGCACATAGGTATCTAGTCCCACTGGCAACAAATAAGTACTTACACACTCAGCAATGTAACTTTTAAAGCAGTGTTTTGCAAAGGATCCTGAATCCAAATGTGAGAAACTTTTAGCTACATAATGTTGAGAATGAAGTATTTCTTATCCAACACACACAGCTTTACAGGAAAGAGTTCATACTTGAATGCTTTTTATAGAGTAAAGGTTTCTGTAGCACAAAAACCCTGGAAAATAATCAAATGGAACAAGTTTAGAGCAAATAGTGACTAAGCCAACTGCATCACCAATATTGCAGTGTATCATAATATTAAGTATAAAGAAAACGGCTTTTAGACTCTAGTATCCTAGCTCATGATTAGAAGATATAAGAAAAATATGGCCAGGTCTCACAACACAAATTTCCTTTTTCATGCCAGTACTGGCTCTTGCACTCAAGGCCTGGGCACTGTCCCCTAGCTTGTTCACTCAAAACTGGCACACTACCATTTGTGACACAGCTCTACTCCCAGCTTTCTGGTGGTTAACTGGAGATCATAGTCTCACAAACTTTCCTAGCATGGCTGGCTTCAAATTACAATCCTCAGATCTCAGCCTCCTGGGTAGCTAAGATTACAGGTGTGAGTCATGAGCACCTGGCCACAAAATTTCTTTATAACCAATTCTCTATATTTCAGGTAATATTTTTTAAATGACAACTATTTTTTGTCCATTTTCTGTATCTACTTAGGGGAAAATAAAGCTGTATGTAAAATAACTAATGAGAAAATAATCTCTCAGGCATAAAAGAATCTCTTTCTGAAGTTCTACTTAGTCTGATTATTTTTAGCCTTTCTAAAAATAACTTTAAGATTATATTATATAAATGTATTCATATAAACAGTATGTAACTTATAAAGTATTACTCCTATAACCAGAACATTTTCATCAGCCCCTCCCCTCCCAAGAATCTTCCTATTCCATCTTTTTTCTCTGGGTACTAACAACTGAACCAGGGATTTGAACATTCTCAACAAGTACTTTCTATATAACTTGATTTATCATTGTAGCCCTTAATCTTTTTTTTCCTTTTCCTTTGTTTCTGAGACAGGGTCTTGCCACTCTCGTTGCCTAGGCCAACCTCAAACTTTTGATCCTCCTGTGTCTACTTCCTGATTAACTAAGATTATACGAGTGCTCACTATTTTCCACTTATTTTGTCTTTTTTAACTGTCATTTTCTTTTCCTTCAGTAGCATGGCAGATTAACAAATTTCTTGAAACTTGTTCCTAAAACCTTGGCCATCCAAGACTGAAAAGTAGCAGTTAAAGAACAAAAGAAGGAAAAAAAAAGAACTAAGGGTAGACAATTTAACCATAACCATAATACTGAAGAAAAAAACTGATTAGGGGATTAATATTGTCTTCTGCAACTGTAGAAACTGTAAAAACTCCTTTGTAAAAATGGAGATGCTCCAAAAAAGCAAAACATGAAACCACTTGCAGTAGAAGTGGAAAGCCTTTCATTGAGGAGACGCCTTTCTATTACACAAATAATTTGCTTATTTCAGATGCCAAAGAAAGATGATCTGAGCTTGACTAAGTAGAATAAGACATCTGTACTCCCAAGGAAAAAGAGGGAAATGATGTTTTATGTTCTCTAAGCAGATAAAACAGTATTCTGAAATGTCTGCACCCAAAAAAATAAAAAATGTTTTTACATGGCAAATGGACAAATGAATGACATTTAGTGTGTTGCTTCCATGCACTATAGTATATTCCACAAATTACTCTGTGTATTTTTCCTAAAAAAACAGTCACTTCATTGCTTCTGCTATGCTTGCTAAAAATTTGAGCTTGATGTTCTAGCTATCTTGGGCCAAGCATGGCGGCCCCCACCATGATACTAAGGAGGCAGAGGCAGGAGAACTGCGGTCTGAAGTTGGCTCAGGCAAAAGCATGACACTATCTCAAAAACAAACTATGACTGGGTGCATGGCTCGAGTGGTAGAACACCAGGCTAGCAAATACAAGGCCCTGAGTTCAATCTCTAGTACCACCACAGAGAAAAGGAGAAGGGAGAAAAAAGAAGAGGGGGGGATGAAGGGGAGAGGAAGGGAAAGGAAGGAAGGAAAGGGAAAGAAGTGGCAAAAGGGCTAGGGATGTGGCACCTGCCCTGCCTAGCAAGCACGAAGATCAATGTCCAGTACTGCCCAAATAAGGCATTTTATTCTATTCTCCTCTTTGGGTTTTCACTGTGCCAAAATCAAGGTTCTCTGTGGAAATATGTGGCGCTAGTGGCACGTGGCACAGACCCTGGAAGCAAACAGCAAACAAACCCATTCTACCTTTACAAACCCAAGGCAAATCTGACAGGAAGCTCAGAGTGAGAGTTAGCTGTGCAATGACCTACATCCTTTTCTGCAAAAAGACTAAGAGACTCTTCCCCTTGCTTTTTATCCCAAGGAAGATCGCAGCATTGAGAATTTGGGATTAGGTAATTCTCTAGCTTTCTCTTTGAAATTACAGATTAAAATGTACTTGAATTCCTCCTAGGGAGGCATCTTCTGGAAAGAGCAACCTAGAGGTTTTCCAGTTAAACCAGTCAAAACATCGTAAAACTTCAAGCTGATTGGAAATACTGGGTCCAGTGGATTGGTATACACTATCTCATATCTAAAAGATCCTTTCACAAGTTCAAAATTCAAAAATAAACAAATATTCACACAAAATGGGGGAAAGAAAACAAAAGTGAACATTTACAACTCTATCCAAGATCTTTTAGTTTTCCTATAATTTCAGACTTCTGAAATGTCAGAATCACATTGGAGGAGGGGTGAGAATTTTCATGAGGCCCCAGCATACCAAATCAACATCCCTAGGCACTTCTTTCTTAAATGTAGCGTAGAAAATCCTGATATCCATCCAGTATAGGAAACCAAAAGAGCAGATAGAGCAGCCAGAGAAAGGTAGTAGAACCCCTCAAGGCCCCATTTCTAAGAAATTTTGGGTTATATTTTAACTGCAGCTGATTCCCAAAGCACTGTCTTTGCACCAGTTGTGTCAGAGAAATAAAGAACTTGGATAGGTTAATTAAAACCTTAAAACGTGTTCACTAGGTATACTGATGAATAAGTAAGTTTGATCATTGCCAAAACTCAAGTTTAAAAGACATTTTTGTTTGGAAAAGGAAAAAAATTAAAATGGAACATCACGCTGTTAATCCTTTTCAGAGCTCTTCCCGCAGTGCAGATCTGAGATAAGCTGTCATTTTGAAAGCATATTGCTTTTTTTTTTCTTTAAGCATTTGGGCCTTTGGCAATAATGACAGAGTTGGTCTTTCCTTTCCCTGAAGCCTCAGCCTCCTTGCCCAGAGATAACATTACTGACCTACCAACCCAGACCAGGGGCTTCAAAGCTGTTTACCCACTAACTCTGGTGGGCTTACCCCAACGCAGCATCAGTGTCTCACATGGTCCCCTGTTGTGACCAAGGACATGTCCTTAAAATGTGGCTGGCCTCCCAGGCTGCAGTCATGGAAGAATGAAGAAGTGACCCCAAAGGGCCTAATCCACTGACCTTTACTTTGCTCTAACCAACTGCCCAAATAAATAAAAACAGCAGGGTAGTTCAGTTTCCCAAATGAAATCCAATTTACCCCTAGATATGCAAGCCTGGTTTAATGTTTAAAGTTCTCAGGCCATCTAAAATCTGTCACCTGGCTCTCAACCAGGGCAACACGGCCCCCAGGGAACATTTGGCAAAGTCTGGTGGAGTTTGGGGGTTGCTACAAGGGGAGTGAAACCCCGGAGGCTGCTAACCATCCTACAGTTCACAACATAGCCCCACACAACAGAATTATCTGCTCCCAAATTTCGATCGTGCTGAGGTTGAGAAACCCAGGATTAGAACAAGAATGGGTCAGGTTGCCAGTGCCCTGCTAGGTAAACCTTTGCAGAGATTTTCATTCTATTTATTTTGGTTTAAAATAAGAATTATGCACTCAATGCCTTCAAAGACCAAAAAAATAAAGCCCTATCACACAAACTAAGTGGCTGTGCATGTGGCACAGGGTGTGGTGAGATCTGTGACAAATCAGTATAAATGCTCACTAAAACCGTTCTATTTAAAATAAAAATAACAGTATTCCGGCCAAACAAAACATGTCTGGGCTACATGCAGCATGTGGTGATCACTACTAGTGATGAAATGCTAAAAAGTTTACCAAGTTTAAACAGAATGGAATAACCACCAGAAGACACTGACTAGCTCCAGCTAAGACCAGGGTTTAGGGTCCATTGTAGCAGGAGCCAAGTCTGGAAAATCTGAATGGGAAAAACAGTTTCCTCCACTGATCTCCATTTAGATAAAACCAATGGATCAACACTACACAAAGTCATGTGTGTAGGTTATTTCACTATTTGAACGTGATGCTACTCTCTTAAATTTTTTGCTTTTACTCAGAAGATGTCTTATAATATGTATACTTACTTTGCTTTGGAGGTAAGCAAAAAAGAACCCAGGAAGTTAAAAGGAATCACCACAATTACCCAAATCTAAACCTAAAATTAACTGCCTTGTTTGGTTTGTTTTTCCCTCTATACCGGCCCCACAGGTAACAAGATTCCATTGAAGATACCAAACTTACATGGTTAAACTCTTTCCCAATCATAAGTGGCAGAATATCTACTTAGCAGATATGAGTCTGGCATTCAATCTCCAACTGACAAAGAAAAAGAAATCTCCTTCCCATCCAACATTAGCATGGAAGGAAGGTTAAGTACCCTAGCCCTCATATCAGATCAGGCTATAGACAAGAAAGCCAAATCAGCAAATGGAAACGTAAGAAGGAGGAAATCCCGATTTGAGTATTCCTGTGTGTATGCATGCTTTCTGTAGGAGGAATTTTTGGCCTGAAGAGACAGTATAAACAAAGGCAATCCAGAGGGAAACAAATGATAAGATAAATGAAACCCAATAACTACCTCTGTCTTCCCTTCCACATACTTCAACTTCTTGCATACAAAAAATATCCTGAGCCAGGGAGAAATAATACATGAGGTACAACCTCTCTGCTAGCAGTCAGTTACTTACCCTGTTCTATGTCAAAATGTTAAGGGGAGAAGTCCTTCTTTCCAAGGTCAGTGGTGGTGGCACCTTGAATCCAGAACCTGGTTAATGTGGCAACTAAAGACAGTCAGGGTGATCTGCCCCCAGGAAGGCCCTGAGATCATAACTAGCAAACTGCAGCCCAGGAAGTATAATGGGCTTAGGAATGGATAAAAGGTCATTTCAATCACAACATGAGAAGAAATTGAGTCAAATGAAAATTTATATGTGGTTTTCTTTCATTTTTAAGCAACCCTTTAAGGAGAAACTATCATAGGCAAAGCAGTTTCTTACCACAGTTCCTAGAACTTATGGAGTTAGAAGTTGTACTCACTCATAGATGCTCAAGGCCTAAATGGGTCCTAAGAGTTTTTCTAGTGCAACTGAGGCACTATTCCTGATTGCAAAAATACAAAATTAAAAGCAAGCTTGTTCATTTAAACCTCTGAAAACACTGTTGTCAGTCTCAGTCACTGGCTTAAGTGTCAAGCATTTATCTGTTCTTTACCCTTTTGACACTTAGTTCAAATTACTACTGGTCAAGAATCTAATGCAAACTTGATTGCCACACAAATGGGACTGGAGAAAAATAGAAATGTTTTGTTGTTTCTTTTATCACCATCATCCAAATTAAATACAGTAAAGGCATAGTAATATTGGATTAACTATAATGACATTTTTGCAACTTTAAAATGCAAAAAACATAAATGGTTTTATAAAGTAACTAAATGATTGCCTGGAATAGAAGTATACAACATTTTCTGTATCTACAGTTTCACCAGCCTTTAAGAGTAGAGAATTCAAGAAGATCCTTCAAATGGTTTAAGTTACTTACTTCCTTTCCTTTAGTTCCTTACAATAAGCTTTGTAATAAATTCTGAGGACTTGGAAGGAGACCTAATCTAACTTTTCTGTTACAGAACATCAGGTTGTAACTTAACCCACGTCGAGACATTTCGCTGCTTTGCTTTGACCAATCTCAATGAAAAAGAAATACATTTAAGCCAAGATACAAATGAACAAGCTATCTCATTTGGTAAATAACACTGATCACCATTCCCCTCAGATGAAAAATCTGAGCTTTATGGGAAAGTAAAGCCAAAATATTCAGCTATTCCTCCAAGAAAGAAGAAAGATGAAGACTATGGGCATTGGAAAAGTTTTAGAACGCTGTCCCTAGTTCTGACCCAGTCTTTGAAATAGGACAGTTATCAGAGGCATGTAATTCCTTGGCCATCCACTAGCAAAGCCTTGCCTCTAGTTTATAGGGTCTGGAGAAACTAAGACACTTAGTGGTTCACTTATGTCACTCTTATTCCCCAACCTGTAATTGTTATGCAGAACCGACATATCCACAATGTACTATCTAGTCCTTTTTTGAAAGCCAAAAATATGATGAGCTTGGTAACTGATTGTTACATACATACATATACATTACATACACATAATTCTAAGCTTAAAAATGTAATTTGTGACTCCAAAACAAAGTGAAGCTATCCTGGGTGCTTCACCTGGTTTGTAAGTTACTAATAAGCCAATCCTAACAAATCAGCCAGAATATAAGAGCCTGTCTCAAAAAAAAAAAAAAAAAAGAGATGGCCATCTGTATTACCCTAACAATGCCCAAAGCTAGAATCTAGGCTACCTAGTTTTATGAGTCTAAATTCAAAAAGTCTATCAAAGCTGGGCAATGTTTGCCAGCTGCACTGCGGGTATTTTCTTCAGAAATGAAAAGAACAAAGACCAGTTTAATAGGTGACCCTAATTGTGTTCCTGGCAGAAATACACTTAACTTTAAACTCCAATCCTAGTGCAATTTATAGAACAGAATGAGTTCAGGTTATTGCTAAAGGTGAATGACATACTTAGGAAGTATAACATGAATGAGGGGGGGTGGGGAGGAACTTCTGAAATCAACGACTATAGAATGAATATTAGGTCTGAGTAGCCTAATGACTAACAAGCTTTTTATTTACATTTTCCCTTCCTAACAATATGCCATTAAGGCACAGATTTCTTATTATATCCCTAATTTAGCCAGTGTCTGTTTTATCCAACAGTCTTCACCAAACATTGTCAAAGTGGCACAATATTCAATGTTTTTGCCAAAAGGAAAGGATTTATTCTAAGTCAGGAAATCACACCAACAACACTGGAAATTGACCTTGCTTCCCTAGTTTTCCACCTTTAATTCACAATGGTAGCCATGGGTTAACAAGAATTATAATTGCTTATCTGACACCAAATGTGCTGCATTGTAATAAGGAAAGTTTCTCTTTTGAGGCAGAAAGGTAGAAAAGGTCATTTTAATATCTAAAGACATCCAGTATCAGATTACATTCTTATTGCTTAATTTTTATTAATTTCTTTCCTAAAGAACTTTTATAATTTACGTGAAAAGGAAGGAAAAGAGATATTGTAGGTCCTTAACAAGTATACAGGCTTCTGTACACAAGGAGTCGACCTAAAAAAAAGGGTCTCAACAAATACAGTCCATAGCAGGACGGACTTAGAGATGAAATATAAGGGCATGTCCTTTTTCAAATAGATTGGATAATATCTTTCACACCGCAAAAAGAAGAGAGTTCAAAAGTTTCATCACTCAAAAACAACATTTCTAATCACATATAATATTTTTCTTCCAGAAAAGCAGATTCTTAAGAACTCATTAAGAGGCAATTTTATGGAGCTGGGAAGGTGGCTCAGTGGTAGAGCGCTTGCCTTGCATGCATGAGGCCCTGGGTTCGATTCCTCAGCACCACATAAGCAGAAAAAAAAAGCCGGAAGTGGTGCTGGGGCTCACGTGGTAGAGTGCTAGCCTTGAGCTGAAGAGCTGAGGGACAGCACCCAGGTCCAGAGTTCAGGCCCTCGACCAGACCTCCTCCCCCCCCCAAAAAAAGAGGCAATTTTACTTTCAATCAACCCAACACATAATGAACTAGCACTGCCTTAGAATTGAGAGATGCAAAGGAAGGAATGGGTCCCCCAAGACAAAATGGATAGGAAAAAAGTAACACACAGGAGAACTGAAGGCCAGGCAAAAGAGTGGTGTGGACAGACCCAGACTACCTGGATCCCTGATCTCCTCTGGTACTTGCAGACTGAGTGATCTCAGACTCTCCTATTCATCCATTTCTGTAAAATGGTGATAATATGTGGCCCCCACATTTGTATAAGGAATCAATGACGCAGGCCAATGAGATAAGCACTGTCCTGTGGTTGGGGAAGAGCTCTAAGGAGGAAGTTGGGTGAAAACTGAGGGATCAAGCAGGAAAGTCTTTCTGGACACTCCAGCATCTTAGCTGGATCTGAAAGCACAAGAATTTAGAGTCAGGAGTGCTGTAGTGCAGATTCCAGATGAGAGGAGCCACTGCAATAGGAAGTCAGAGAGAGGCAAAAGCCAGCTTAACTATCAGTGAGGAAACTAAGCTTCACCAGAGCGGAGGGTGAATTTACTTACCCCAGATTAACTGGGTTGGGAGGGCTGGGAGGTTTCTGGACACATGCTGCTACGTTCCTGTCCTCAAGTCATTTCTAAACACTAAATTCAAACTCTGAAATCAGCTCTGATCTTTTCTCCTGGAATAGTGGAAAAGACACCCAAAAAATTCTTACAGGAAGAATCTGCTGGAATAGGTCACCAAAATCAACTTGCTTCTTATCTTCACTTTCCATTTCAGTGGGGTACTAATAAGGTGGTCCCTCAGGTACAATGGCATACTAATGAGGTGGTCACTCCAAGAGAGGGTGCATGATAAAACACATCCATCCTTCAATTTCTGTTTCTATCAGCAGCCTGGGCCATGGTAAGTAATACAACCTCCATGAAAGACTGTGCACTTGCTAAGTAAACATAACTTCATAATAGCCTGCTTCAGCATGCTCTGCCAATCAGACTTACTCCCATCCACACACCACAACATGTTCTTAAATAGTACCTGTGCAATCAGCCTCTAAACTTCTGAGCTGTCAGAGAAACCACTAAAAACAGATGTATTTGATATAGATTTTAACCTAGAAGGTTTCTTCCATTACCAAGTAAGAAATTGTTAATACCAGAGTAAGTGACAAGTTTACATTGTTCATTAAAAGAGGAAAAATTATTTTCATTTTTTCTGAAATCTCCGATAAAGAAGACAAGTTTGCTAACCAAAGTTGGTACAGTTGCTTTACTTCATAATTGTTTTGTTGTGTCTGTATGTATGGGTGCACATGCACACACACATGAACCTGGGCTTGCACATTATCATTTAGATTTTTCACTCGGGACTAATGAGTGCTCTGCCACTTGAGCAACAGCTCCTCTTCCTGCATTTTTGCTGCATAACTTGAGAAAAGTGTCTCATGGACATTCCTGTCCCAGATGGCTTCACTTCAAACCTTCAAACACATCAAACCTTCAACATTCAGCCTCTCAAGTAGCTAGGATTACAGGCATGAGCTACAAGCACCAGTCCGTGTTAACTGCACTTTAGACTTAACACTGGAAAACAACAGAGCACACCTCAAAACCAGGGACAGCCCCACAGCAGTGACAAGCTCCACTGATCTTTCCTGAGCCAAATACTTACTGCCCTCAGTAGTACCAAACTTTGTTAGAAAAGCTTATTTCCTTTATCCAACAGCTGTAACTTTTAAGAGTTTTCACACAAGAACTCAAGATTCTCAAGCCAAATCTATAACCAAAATACACAGATGAAACACTTTCAGTCTTCACCATCTTGTTTGTAAACATGGTATTTGTTCTAAGAACCACAGTACAAACTAAAAGCAGCCTTTTAAACAAAAGTAGCTCAAATAAAACCACACACAGACACTCATTCTTAACACCAGAACTATTCAAAGAAAGCCAGGATTCAAATTCCACCAAAGGATGTGATCTACCACGCCCCTTCACTGTGACACTTCCCACTAATTTACACTTTTGAAACCTCACAGAAACTGCTGGTGGTAACAAGATGTTACGAATATTAGACAAATGTTCCTCCCTCCTATCAGCTAGACTGGAACAACTGATCCTGTTGATAGAATAACTGCCTCACTTGAGAGGACTATTCTGATGCCAATGGCGGCCTGGTAAAAGCCTTAGTATTATCCCAGTCTCCTGTCATACACCTTCGTGTAATAAGTTAAAACCAAATAAAATAATAATAATAGTAATAATAAGTGTATGTGGGTGGGTGTATTCCAAAAGTAAATAACTATTAACTTATTTCAAGCACCTGCAAGACCTTTGAGTATTGGCTTATGACAAGAGTGAAAACACTTGGCAGAAAACCTGTAAGGGGGGAGAATATTAAAAAAATAACTATCAGAGAAAAGAATATAGACCTTGGGCATTCGTTCAGTTCTATACTTAGCACCTATTAAATAATTAAAGTCCCTCCAAATGGACAAACACTACTCTAAATGCTGCAAAACAGAAAACACAAAATAAAGACTCTGCCCTCAAAGAGTTTATAATCTAGTAGGGAATACAAGTGAACATTTTTCCCTTGATTATCAGTTCTAGGACAAAAATTAAAAAGTAAGAGACAATTTCTGGCCTTACTTCCTCATAGGGACACAGTCACCTACTTACGATGATGAGGTCAGTCACCTGGTACACAGCATTTCCCAAGCATTTGAAAG
This sequence comes from Dipodomys ordii, assembly GCF_000151885.1. Lineage (NCBI taxonomy): Eukaryota > Metazoa > Chordata > Mammalia > Rodentia > Heteromyidae > Dipodomys > Dipodomys ordii. Next base: position 35,406,083 of record NW_012267218.1, read on the forward strand.
TATATGCACATGAATGTATATGCAATACACAGACAGACACATGCACACACTCCCTATGTGAAATAAAATGCAAGGAAAGAAACTCTTTGTAATTACACCTAATGTAATCAAGCTACAAATTCATCAAGACTCTCCAAGTCCCCAAACCCCCCAAAATTTGAAGACTAAAATATATTTAGAAGTCAGAGAGTGGCATAACAGTAGTAGCAATATAAAGTCTGAGCCAGTAGCGTCAATAGTAATACGACTGTCTGGCCCACTTTGACAAGAACCAAGCTATATTGTGATACAAGGGACCCTCAGAAATAATAGCACAATGTTACAATGTCAGAAAGCTCAGAACTCTCTGTTTAAGCCTTCATCCCCCGATTACTTTGGGGAGAATAGGAAGACAATGAGGCACAACATTTTATACCTACCATCAACTTTAGCTCTCTATGCCCCCCTCCCCATGCTACCAACGAGCCAGAGGTCCCAAAGGTAGAACAGGTTAACCTCGGAGCAGTATAGCTAGTAATTACAGAGCCAGAGTAGGACCAAGGCTCCTCCTAGTCCTGGTCATGTGTGTTTTACTTATAAGGAGTAGATCGTTCAGATGTTATGAAACCCACAAGGGATAGCAGTAACTTCCAAAAATTCAGGTATAGATTCTCCCCCTTCTGCCACCACTTCCAAGTAAAAGCACATAGGGCAAATTGGGACTCTTTGCTGGTGTCCAGGGAGCTCACTTTATGCAGTCTACTGCGAGTGTCATTTTAAGAAAGCAGAAAGCAGACTACAACACTACTAGGTTACGGGGGGGGGGAGGGGTTGGGGAGGAGGATGGACAGAGCCTGAAAGCGGAAAAGAAGCTGTTTTGAATTGTAACTTTCGGGAGTTTGCCTCAGGAAAAAAAAAAAAAAAAGCTCCGCTTTGGAAAGGGAGGTGGAGAGATGAGGTATTGGCAAAGTGAGAGTGAGAATGATCCAAGAACAGGGTCCAAGCTATTTACAAGAGAATGGGGAGCAGGGGGCTGGGGCTGGGACAGGGGTGAGGTGGGGAGAGCAGCTGGGCCGAGGGCGAACGTTTGACCACACCTACCGGCCACGCCCTCCCAGCTGCCCGCAGAGCCACGACGAATCGAAACAGCAGTGAGAACAGTTAAGATTCCGGAGGCAGCAGTCGCCATGGCAACCGGATTTGTCTTGCAGGCAAACTCGGCTTTCCATTCACTGGGTCGTGCTCAATCTCCAGGCACTACCAGTTCAATGAGAGCAAAACGGTCACGGGTGGCATTTGCTCTCCGTGGTCTCTCTGAGGTTGCCGTGGGGGAGGGGAAACGGAGCCCCGGAATCCACTCCTAAGCGCGCTAAACCACTTCGCGGGGAGGGGGTCGGGGTGGGGGGAGGGGGGAGGAGAGGAAGGAGGGTGGGTGTGCGGAACAGAACACCCCCCCCCAAACCCAAGCTGTGAGCAACTTGAGACCTTAACAGGGGTGGGTGAATGAGTGAGTAAACGAACGAAGGAAGGTCCTAGGAAAAAAAAAAAGAAAAGAAATAAAAATCTTGGGGACTTAAAAAGAGAGTGGTCAGCCCGGCCTCGCGCACGTCTCCAGGCAGAGGGCTAGCCGATCGCGCACAGTAGCAGGCTTTTGGCACCAGCTGGGTCAACCCGATTATCCAGCCCTCCTGGCCCCACAGCGAACCTTATCATTAGATTATCCGACATGCCCACCCCACCCCACCCCCCTCTTTAGGGGCAACCAACCGGGCGGGTGCTTCGCCCAGCCCCTTTGGCGAGCGAGTCCCGGCTTACAGGAACGACGGCGATGCGTCCGGAGAAGGACGCGGGCAGGAGCGCAGCCTCCCCCGGCCGCTGCCCGCCCGTCTACCTCGCTCCCTCCGCCAGGCCCGAGGTTCCCCCTTCCCTCGAGAAACCTTACGCTCAGGCTCTGCCTGAATTACTGCCACTCCCTCCCTTCCGAGTGGGGCGTGCAGCGAGGGTGTCAGGGATGGCGGGGCTCCGCTCCACCGGGGACACCGCGTCCCTCCTTCCCCGTCGCTGCCTCCGGGTCCTGCCTCTCGGCACCACCGGTCCAGGAGGAGCTCCCGACCGCAAGTGGCAGAGCTCACAGCCCCTCGCCGAGGTTACGATCCCCGGGAGCCTCCGACCGGGGGAGACGGCCGCCGCGAGCCGGGCGGCGAGGGGTCCCGGGCCGGCGCCCCCCGCGGTCCCCGCGCCTCGGGAAGAAAGGAGGGAGGGACCCGGGTTCTCCGAGGCGCCTTCCTCGGGGATCCCCTCGTTGGCCGCCGCGCTGCAGCCATTTTCCAAACCCTGGTTTGGCAGCTGGGAGCTGTCTGGGTGCCGTTCCCATCCAGACCCAACCTGAAGGACGAGTTTCGTATTTACCTACTGGCCCCGGAGCTCCGGGGAAGGCAGAGGGAGGGCGCGCCGCGAATCCGGAGCCGGGCCCGGGAAGGAGCACGCCCACCCCCGCGCCACCGCGCGGTGCCACCTAATGAATGAGCGTGGCGGGCGAGAACGGCGAGTCCCCCTTACCTGAGCAGCCCCTGCATGCTGGAAAGGCGGCTCTGGGCTCCGGGTACAATGGGATCCGGTTAAACAGTTTCCTTCGCAGCCGCTCGTAGGTTACCAACTCGCAGGTGACATCACCCTCTCCTCGCCTGATAGGATACAATGCGGCGCCCACTGCGCATGGACTCCCCGGCCCGGCCCACAGACTTCTGGGAGTTGTATGCCCAATCCCACCGGAGAAGGCTCACATAGCCTTGCTACCTGAACTCATGTGAACTACGCTTCCCGACATCACCCTCTTCCTCTCTGTCCCCGCCCTCCGGTCCCGCCCCCGATGGGACCCGCCCTCTTGTCTTGCAGGGCCAGCGGTGGTGGTTCCGAAGCTGGGCTGCGGACAGCACCAGCCAGAGGGAGGGGCGCCCTGCGGTCGTGCCCTCCGACTTGACCTTTATCCCCCGCCAGGAGAGCGGGCTCCTAGGTCTTCGGGGGGGTCCCGGGCTCTAGCGCACTGTCTAGGCATTTCTGCCCAATCCTACTCTCTTGGTCCCAGCTGGAAAGGATCGATTAAGCTTTTCTCTGCCTTGCCTCTGCAAAGCAGCTAATTCATGGCACCCGCAGGACTCACTGGTGTCTGGCTTAAATGCGGTCCTGGTAACCCCCATTCCCCCAAGAGGAGACTTTGTCAGCTGTGAAAAGAATCCTCGTGCTCGGTTCATTTAATCTTTTTTCTTCTTCTTTTCCTTTTCTCCACTTAACGGAGACCCCGTGACCAAGAAGAACGCGGGAAACAGCTTCGTGGGCTGAGCTGTCAGAATAACCAGAAGGTGTCACTAATAAAAAAAAAAATTAATGTGGTGTTATTGGCTAGAGAGACAGTCGCCACAAGGCTAGTCAGAAAGCCTGCTGGCTGCCGCTGCTGCTGCTGCAGAGATAATAGTATCGCGCGGCCATGCTTTTGTTCATCCCTGTAGCTCTCAACTCAGAAGATAGCATGCTTGTCTAAAGTTTTAGTAAATTATGTATATGGGTGTATTCTTAAATCCTCATTTTTCATGCTTTGATCTTTAAAATAAAAATTAACCTTAAAGCAAGCACCGTGCCCTTCAAGGACTCTCGTCATCTTAATACACTGAAATGTTTATTTAAAGGTAAGCAAAAGGTGTGTAACAAAACTCTGAACCTTCACAGAGATTTTGTTTTCTAATGGATGCAAGATTTTTAATCATTATCCTACAAATGTTAGAGATTATTATTCTTTTTAAAATCTAACATTGAAAGCAAATCTCCAGTTGTCATACACACACACACACACAAAACATTGTAAATATGATCATGCTATTTGGTGTGTCAATCAGAAGGTTCAGCTCACACACCCATTTTCACCAGCAAAATCTCTGTAAGAAACCAAGGTTGACATATCCAAACAACTCTCTACCTGATCTTTTGTAGAAATTGTCTCTCTTCTCATGTCATTCTTTTGCAGCACTTAGGTTCAAATGGGGGGAAGGGGAATGTTGAAATAGTTCATCTTTGGGGATGGAAAAAATGGATTTTTTAATTTCTGTTTTGTTTTTCTTTTCTGAGATGTTTTAGTGCTGAATTCTGGTTTTCTTTTAACAAACCTATTCTTTGTAAACCAGACCCATTGTACTTCACTGAAGGAGGATAACTGTGAATGTTACTCTTCCGAATGCTTATGTTTCAAATATTATCTTAAATGGAGAACAGACAATGCAAATGTTCCCTGAGCCATCAGATTAAGGGCACACAGTGATAACTCCAGCTAGTGGGTAGGCTTAATGCGTTGTACAGTTCATTGTGGGAAAATATTCAGAAAGAAACTCAACCTGGGATGATTCTAAAGACTCCCAATTTTATAACTGTGCAAAGCTTTTAGATGGAAATATAGTAAGTGAGCCTGAAATTTATTGCCACAATAAATTGAATCTTGCCTTTCTGTAAGACAGGACTTATCCTTGTAGCTAAAAGTATGGTATTGAGGCACACTTTAAGGAGTATTTTATAGGTGAAATCACCCTACAGCAAGTTCTCTTAGCATTTCGGCAATAAAGAAAAGGGTATGGTTTACCTAAAGAAAAACAAATTTTCATTCTAACGATATTATAATGTATGCCATGTAACAAAACTCCTCATATAAAAAACAGCATACACAATAGACTATAAGCACAGAAATGTGTCAATGTACACATGAGCTGTTTTTTTATATCTAATAAATATAAATATAGATAGTAAAAAGCACCATGTTTCAAAATGGTGTTTTGGGATTTTTATTGCTGTTGCTTTTTCTGTATGTAGTGATGGATTTGAACTGATCCCTGCACCATTTCTTTGGTAACCAAGGGAAACAAGATGGCTCTTTAGCATCAGAAATGCAGACTGCAGACCTGGAACCAGAGGAAGCTTAAATACTTCTATGAAGACAGAAAGGGACTTAGACTCTGTGTGTCTGGGTTTGGGTCACGCTTTCTCTCTCTCTCTCTCTCTCTCTCTCTCTCTCTCTCTCTCTTTCTCACACACAGACACACAGACACACACACAGACACATTCACACACATATGATATCTGTCACACAAAAACTCGTTTAATTTTTTACACACTTGTTGGAAAGCTTGTATTTCATTCCTTTTAGGTAACTGAGTCATCTCAGAAACTATAAAATAAAACACATATGCTGTCTCTGTCTAGCTTAATTTATATTCTCAGTCAAAAGGGTTTCTTTACTGTGTTTTTTTTCTTTTCCTTTTTGAACAACTGCTGCTGTTCTTATAAAAGGCCCTGCCTCATCCAATAATCATGGTCTATTAATTAGAAACCTGTGGGACGGTTGAGAATAGACTCTCTGTATGACTGGAGGGAGAAGCAGAGGCTCCTTAATGAGCACTTTGCTGAGCTTCTCAGAATAATCTCTCTCAGTTCTGATTGTAACGTTTTACTCTAGATATTGAGTTTGATTTATTTTTACTATATAGTTACCTGTTTGTTTACTTTTGAGACAATGCAGTTTTTTAGTCCAGACTGGTCTTAAAATTATTCTTCCTCAACCTCCTGAGTGCTAGAATTACAGGAGTGTGTCACCACACCTGATTGATTGTGGTTTAAGCAAAGGAGAAAATAAGATCAACAGAGAGAATGTTTGTAGCTTTATATATGTTTGCTTAACAGCTTGGTGTTTCTTAATTAAGTATATATGTCAAACCTAGATTTGACATATTATTTTGCCATTCTGGGTTTTGTGTTTATTTGATGATGCTGATAGTGGTAATGATGATGGTGGTGGTGGTGGTGGAGTGTGTGTGTGTGTGTGTGTGTGTGTGTGTGTGTGTGTGTGTGTGCCTGTGTCTGTGTCTGTGTTGGTATTGGGCTTGAACTCAGGGCCTTGCACTCTTGTTCGGCTTTTTTGCTCAAGGCTGGTGCTCTACCATTTGAGCCACACTTCCACTGATGTTTTGTCCTGGCCTGTTGGAGATGAGTTTCTCACATTTATGTGCCCAGTGACTTTGAACCTTGATTGTTAGCTCAAAGCTAGTGCTCTACCACTTGAACCATAATGCCACTTCTGGGTTTTGAGTGGTCAATTGGAGATAAGGTCTCACTGGGATTCTTCTGCCCCAGCTGGCTTTGAACCCATGATCTTCAGATCTCAGCCTCCTGAGTAGCTAGGATTCCAGGTGTGAGCCACTGATGCCTGGCTGTTTTAACCATTTTGAGTCATGCTACATGGCTTAAATGTGTTGCTTATTCTTTTTGAGCCTCAGTTTCCATGTTATAAAATGAGGCCAACAAAAATACTTCACAATGTTTTGAGGACTGTATTAGATGAGGCCTGTAAAAACACTTTTCAGGGACAGGCTGAATAGGATCAAGTAGTTCACATGTGTAAAAATAGAATATGAAAGCTGGTGAAATTCTTTTGGAAAGAATAGAGTGGGATAGAGAAGAGTGATTGATAGGTATGATACATTGTATGTACGTGTAGAAATCTTACACTGGAACACCCCCCCCACCCCCACCATGTAAGACTAATGCTAAAAACAATAACAGCCACAACAACAAAAACACTGTCAACCTGAAAGTAATATAGAAATGCTAGTTTTTGTTATCACTTACAATTTTTCCATAATGATTATGTCAGATATATCAAGCCCAAGCTGAGCCCCAGTAGATTGATCACACCAGTTACTCAGGAGGCTGAAATCTGAGGATAGTGGTTTGGAGCCAGCTTGGGCAGGAAAATCCATGAGATTCTTATCTCCAATAAACTACTCAGAAAAAGTCAGAATTGGTGCTGTGGCTCAAGTGGTAGAGTGCTGGCCTTCAGCAAAAGTGGCTCAGGAACAATGCCCAATGCTCCCTAGGCCCTGAATTCAAGCCCCAGGACCCCTGCCAAAAAAAAAGGAAGAAAAGAAGGAAGGAAGGAAGTAAAAAGAAAGAAAAAGAAAGTAAGAAAGAAAGAAGGAAGGAAGGAAAGAAAAAGAAAGAAAAAAAGAGAAAGGAAGGAAGAAAAAGAGGGGAGGAGGGAGGGAAGGAAGGAAGGAAAGAGAGAAAAGAAAAGAGAGAGAGGAAGGGAGGGAGGGAGGAAGGAAGGAAGGAAGGAAGAAATATCAGGCCTAATTTTGAAATAAGTCAATAAAAACTTGTTGGAAGGGCTGTGTGTGCTGGCACAATCCTTATACTAGATATATTAAGGCAGGGGAAATCACAAGTTAAAGATCAGCCTAAGCTACATAGAAAGTTCATGGCTAGACTTCATAGCAAGACTGTGTCTCTAAAAAGTAAACCTATTTAAGTAAATTCTGTCCTTAATAAGAGACTATTAGGAATTATATCTCATGCATGTATTATCTTGATCTAATTTGTAAATGCTTAGAATGATTCCTATTTTCTTGGTGCAACATTTTAAAATTCTCATGACTTTAAGTTCTTTTAGTGACAGAAAATAAAAAATTCCTATGGCTTGTTCATGTAAAACAAACAATGTATTTAGCAGAATATATTGGAAGGGTTAAACCAACTAAGACTCAGGAAGAACAGGAACCTGACCAGCTCTGGGCCCCAAAGCAATAGTAATTTTAAGAATTGTCTAGTAGCCATTAGTTTCTGTTGCCTTTTAGTTGCAAATTTCAAGTTCCTGAGAGAAGGTGATAGCCCTGTTTGCTCAGGGGTACTATCCCCAACTTACTATCCACAGGTATGTTTCTTTTGTGTGGGGGGGGTCCAGTCGTGGGGCCTGAATTCTGGGCCTGGGTGCTGTCCCTCAGCTCTTCAGCTCAAAGCTAGTGCTCTACCACTTGAGCCACAGCACCGCTTCCAGCTTTTTTCTTTTTGCTTATGTGGTGCTGAGGAATCGAACCCAGGGCCTCATGCATGCAAGGCAAGCGCTCTACCACTGAGCCACCTTCCCAGCCCTGATATGTTTCTTGACATGTAACAGCTCCTTAGAACTGCATTGATACTGCCTGAAATATAAATGCTGGGCCCAGCCTATGAAGAGTTTGGAAAGGACCCTTTAAGGATGGATTCACAATTTGTATCTTAGCAAGTCCTCAAGCTGGCCCTGACTCACTTGGAAGTTTTCAAGTGCCTGGTCAATTGTAAAGATCACAAGATAGTGTAATTCAGATATGATCACTCAGGATCTATCTCTGTGGGAGTCTTTCCTGAGGGGAAAAAAGCATTGCAATCCTGGCAGTGACCTCAATTGGTGTTGGGCAAAGCTCAGAACTGTCAGGATCTTCAAGGTAAAATTGTTCTTTCCTGTGAGAGAGAAAGGGGGGGGCGCGGGGCAGGAGGGAGAGAGGGAGAGAGAGAGAGAGAGAGAGGACAGTGTGCTTTGTGCCAATTATTCAATTTAATCTCTGCATAAGCACTTGAAAAAAATCATTTTGAGACCTAAAAAACACTGAAGGAAAAGATAAGGTAAATGAATCCAACTGAAATAATAGTCATAGTAGTACCATCAGGTACAGTGAAAGTAGAGGAAAACTGGGAATGTGGCCTAGTGGTAGAGTGCTTGCCTAGCATGCATGAAGCCCCGGGTTTGATTCCTCAGTACCACAGAAACAGATAAAGCTGGAAGTGGTGCTGTGGCTTAAGTGGTAGAGTGCTGGCCTTGAGCAAAAAAAGCTCAAGGATAGTGCCCAGGCTCTGAGTTCAAGCCCCGGGACTGGCCAAAAAAGGGGGAAGGGAGGAGGAGGAGGAGGAAGTAGGCTAGGTGTAGTGGTTCGTGAATGTAATCCCAGCTACCCTGGAGGTAGAGACAGGACAACGGAAGTTTCAGTCTAGCCTGGGCAAAAAGTTAATGAAACCCTATCGCAAAGGACAAACATGGAGAAAGCCATGGTACAAGCATAAGACTCCAGCTTTTTGAGAGGTATAGGTAGGAGGATCAGAGTCCAAGGCAGGACAGGTCAGAAAATATGAGACTCGGGGCTGGGAAGGTGGCTCAGTGATAGAGCGCTTGCCTTGCATGCCTGAGGCCCTGGGTTCGATTCCTCAGCACCACATAAGCAAAAAGAAAAAAGCCGGAAGTGGTGCTGTGGCTCAAGTGGAAGAGCGCCAGCCTTGAGCTGAAGAGCTGAGGGACAGCGCCCAGGCCCAGAGTTCAGGCCCCATGACCGGACCTCCCCTACCCCCCCATAAAAAGAAAGAAAATATGAGACTCTATCTGAAAAATAACGAAAGCAAAAAAGGTCTAGTAGAGTGCTCTGGAGGCCCTGAGTTCAAAAGCCCAAGTAAAACAAAACAAAACAAAAACCTCTCTCCCAGCCAATCTCTTAACAGTCCATAGATACTGAAACAGAAATTCGCCTTTTATGTATCTTAGATACTCTGTCTGTATTGACTTCCTCATTGCTTGCTCACTCTTAATCCATCTATGAGACCTACATTGTTCAAGTCTGAAGCCTCTGGTTCCATGTGACTAGTTAAGCTAATTAAAATTGAATAAAATGTCAAAATTCAGTTTTTCAGTCATAATAGCCACATGAGACCAGTGGCTGCCATATTTAATATCACTGGCAATGTTCCATTATGTTCAGGAAGTATTATGGGACAGGTCTACGTTATAATCTTTTACTCACACATTTTTAGATCCTTTGTCATGAAACCCACTTTTATTTTTTTCCATCTTCCCAAGTAAAATTGCAGAGAGAAAGAGAAAGAGTGAGAGAGTGTGTAAATGCAAGAGAGAGACAGAGACAGAGAGACAGAGAAAATGAAAGGAGAGAACATTTAAAAGTAAATCAAGTTTACCATTTTAAGCTTACATCCTATCCTACATCATCTGGCACCATGAAAAAGGCAAATAATACAATAGAAAAATGGCCAAAAATTTTGCACAGGCAACACCCCCCCACACACACAGTATAAAAAGATGGACAAATTCATTAGTCACCAGGAAAATACAGCGACTACAATTGCATATTACTACATAGCCATCCGCTATAGGGATATATTTGATAAACTATCATAAACAATATAAAAGAATAAGCATGAATATGATCCAATGGCCCACAAGTCATAACAGCCATCACATGATTGGATGAACCTCATAAAAGTGTTATTGGATTAAAAGGCCAACACTGTATGATTGATGACATATAAAACTTGATGAAACACAACTAACCAGGAGAAAGTGATAGGAGCAAGTATGAGGGAAGTCTCTGAAATGCTGGTGGTATTCAGGTTTTTTTGTCTGGATGCTTTCCACACAGGCAATTCACTTTGTGAAAAATTCATGATGCTCACCTATGAGTTGTGAATATTTATATAAATTAAAAACTAGGCCAGATTATCTCAAGATTATTCCTACAAGGAATGACTATGGATGCAAACCCTCTGCAGAGCCGAAAGATGCTATTATAGCTTTTCAGTGGGGCCCAGGTAAACAGTCTCTGGGCAAATGAAAAATATAAACAAGGTGTGAGATTGGGTTAGAGAATTTACCATTTTGTCACAGGTAATAGGAATGGTTTCCCAAGGCACTTGGGCCTTACTTTGGAACCCTTTGCTGCAGAAGTTTTGCTGGCCAGAAGCTTGGATGACGTTGATCTAATAGCCAGGGGTGTTGCCAAGTAGACAAACTGAATCCATATTTGAATCCATAGCCTGCGATCTGTGACCACCAACCATATATCCTGATGGCAGCTGCTACCGTCTTCTTCCCAGCCTGGGTACCTTTGTTCAGTTGAATCCACTGAGAACCTCACATTGCTCAGTAGTCAATTTCCAGTAATGTTGCCTCTGTTATGTAAAACTCTGTACATTGTTCCAAAGTTTCTTTGGGTAGGGGAAATCTTTGTACTTCTCCTGAGGAAAAATAATGATGTTCTAACAAATATTTGAAATATGAACAGATTATTTTATGTATTGTGATATCCCAAGTATTTTTCTTTTTCTTTTTTTTTTGGGGGGGGGAGTCCGGTCATGGGGCCTGAACTCTGGGCTTAGGCGCTGTCCCTCAGTTCTTCAGCTTAAGGCTAGCACTCTACCACTTGAGCCACAGAGCCACTTCTGGCTTTTTCTGTTTATGTGGTGCTAAGGAATCGAACCCAGGGCTTCAGGCATGCAAGGCAAGCGCTCTACCACTGAGCCACCTTCCCAGCCCATCCAAGTATTTTTCTAATTACAATAGTTACTCATATTCTTTGTAGGGAATTTATAATATACTGTTAATTACATTTTAAAAATTCTACAATTCTCGAGAAATATTTCTCCCCTGATTTTCTTCATTGAATTGACCATAATTAGCATCTTAACTCCTACATAGTATTTTATTGTGTGAAGATAATTATTTTTTAAATTAGCACCTTCCATAGAAGTTATTATCTTCCTTCCTTCCTACTTTCTTTCCTTTCATTTTTCCTTCCTTGCTTCCTTTTCTTGCTTTCCTTCCTTTTTTTGTGCCAGTCCTGGGACTTGAACTCAGGACCTAGGTACTATCTCTGTCAAGCAGTAGGCTAACACTCTACCACTTGAGCTACAGCTCCACTTCTGACTTGTTGAATAGTTTATTGTAGATGAGAGTCTCATAAACTGTCCTGTCAGACTAGCATTGAACCAAGATCTTAAGATCTTAGCCTCCCCACTGAGTAGCTAGGATTATGGGCATGAGCCCAGCACCCAACCAGAACAAGTTGCTAATGTGTTGGTATTATCAATAACTCTGATGATTGTATTAGTTCAGCTTTTGTGTCCATTCATGATTATGTCTTTAGAAGCAAAAATAAAGGGTGAGAGCATATACATGCTTTTAAAATTATTTGCCAAATTACCCACATTCTTGTTTTTATTACTAATAGATGCTATAGTTGCTATGTCTTATTAGTTCACAAAGTTCTCGTGTCTTCTCAGATACTGAATCATGTCCTGGAAACAACATAAGTTGAGATAAACTCTCATAATGTCAATGGGGTGGTTAAGGGGACAATCAGGCAGGAATGAATGACCCAGGGGAAGGGCAGAACTTGTGCTGTTCATGGTTAACTCTCTGCTAGGTGAATTAGTTTGGTAGGGCTTCTTTAAGCACCATAGAATATTCTACTCTCACAGTTCTGGAGACTAGAAGTCCCAAATCGATCCCTGTTGGCAGAATTAGTTCATTTTGAGGGCTCGTGTGAAGTCTCTCTCCTTGGCTTATTTCTAGACTTGGCTTTCAAAGTCTTACCACATCATCTTCCTTCTGTACATATATGTCTCTCTCTGTGACCAAGTTTAAGCTTTTTATAAAGACTCTGGTTGTATTGGACTCATCCTTTCTTCTTTTTCTTTTCTTTTCTTCAACTCATCTTCTTGCTTTGCTTTTTCACTCAAGGATGGTGCTCTACCACTTGAGCCATGCCTCCATCTCCATGGTTAACTGGAGATAAGAGTCTCACAGACTTTACTTCCCTAGGGGGTACTGCAATTCTGGGATCCTGGGATTAGGACTTTAACCAATGAATCTGGAAGAGGAAGGGATAGATTTCAACCTAAAACACTCAGTAAGCCCACATGAGGAAAATCTGGCTTTCTTGATTTCTAACCAGCATAGATGTTGGAGTATTTGAACATAATGAGGAAATAAAGATAGGATAAAAAAACTGAACATAGCAGCCTAAAACTTCAGGAATAACAGAATCTGAACATAGAATATCTCCTAAATTCTATAGGTTTGGAACCTATAGTCTTACTTCCAGCTACCCAGTCCTGTCATTCTTGGTCAGGCATTCTCAAATAAAAGATCACTCTAGTGAGCTTCTATTGGTAAAAATCCCCTGGCAGTATATTTTAGACAAATCACCCCAAGTTAGCTTTCAAAATATCTACTGCCAAAGGTGTGATTCAATCTTTTCCTTTTTTCTTTAAGCATCAAATCTCTGCATGGACTGTTTAACCCTAAGATGGATAGCTTACGTATGGCAAAACTTTATATACAAGTTAAAAATGCTGGGTATTTAATGTAGAGAAAGAACTCTGTTTACTTTTTTTTTTTTTAATTCTCTTTGCTGGGAATTATCCTGGCAGATGCATTGGCCTTTGTGGCAGAAATATTACAGTGTATCAGATTCATATAAGAGCCTTGTTTCACAGCGGGTTGGATTGCATTAGAATTTAGGCACTGGATTTGAAGATTAGGGACGACTTTAGTCCTGTATTACATGAGAACCTTGTGATATGGAATTTCTCATGGAAAGCCACACTTCAATACAATATGTCATGCCATATTATCTTTGCGAGAGTATTTTCTCTTCGCCAAACTGTGATTGTAACCTTTTCTCTCGGGTTGTCTGTGCCCTCTCTCTGTGTCTCAAGCTCTTAAAATAATATTTTGGATTGTCAGAAGACTAGCCACCCAGCAAAAGAGGAAGGAGAATCATTGGAATGCTTTATTCTGGCTCTGTTTCCCTGCAAGTGACAGGTTTTCTTCTCTGGGATTTATGTTATTGTTTTAGAAAATTATCTTCACTTAAATCTAAACATAGTTAAAGCAAGCAAAATATAACCTCATTACTTTTCACACATGTGAAACAGTGATTCTGAATAACAGGGTCATCTCCCTCTTGACTTTTGCATGGAAGTAACTAGATTTGAAGCTACACCATTTCTGGCTATAAGCCCACGAGAACTTGCAAGTCCAGTAGCTTTCAGTAAGGTCAACACTCAAATGGGAAATTCCAAAGAAACCCCATGTCTCAGAGATGAACTGGGGATTTTGAGAAAGTTTGTGCCCTCCGTTCACTAATGGCAGATCCTTAAAGCCATTGTTTCAGGAAGCCTTTAAAGATGTATATCCCTACTTGAGGTTCAGGTAAGTGTTTCCATAGTGAGTTGCTGGATTTCCATAACATTGCCTTATGAAAACTCATGGTCAAATGTCAGGAATTTGGGGGATCAGTTGTTAAGAGTTAATATTGAAAATTAAAAAAAAATAACTGAGTATAGTAATACATGCCTATAATCTCAGCTCTTTGGGGGAACAGAAGCAGAAGGATGTCAAGTTCAAAGTTAACATGGGCTACAAAGCAAGACCCTCTCAAAAAACCAAACATGAGTGATACAGCTCAGTAGAAGAGTGCTTATCTAACACATACAAGGCCCAGCACAGTAATAATAATAATAATAATAACAACAACAACCCCTGAATTGGTCCCCCGTACAATAAGAATAATAATAATGCCAGGCACTGGTGGCTCACGCCTGTAATCCTAGCTACTCAGGAGGCTGAGATCTGAGGATCGCGGTTCAAAGCCAGCCCGGGCAGGAGAGACCGTGAGACTCCTATCTCCAATAAACCACCAGAAAACCGGAAGTGGCGCTGTAGCTCAAGTGGTAGAGCGTTCGCCTTGAGCTGAAGAGCTGAGGGACAGCGCCCAGGCCCAGAGTTCAAGTCCCACGACCGACAAAAAAAAAAAAAGAAAAAAGAATAATAATAATAACAAAGTTACCTATATTACAAAAGTAAAAAAATACTCAAAAGCTCATCACTTGTTCATTGTTACTACATTATTATCTATGTTCTTAAGGTTCCTTCTGAATCAAAAATGGTGAAAACAAAATGTCATATGCATACATCTTCCCAACCCTGCACACATTATTGAATTATTAGTTCAAAATCATCATGGCAGGATCATGTGCATCGTAGGCATCCACGTCACCTTGCATTTGTAAGGAAGAGAATAAGTCCTGAACTTTTATGCAATACTCTTCTACTCCTGTGACTTCGTTCTGCTGTGGAGTTAGGAACGGAGTCCAAGCATGTGTCATCATACTCAGTGTGGGCGGAAGAAAGGGTGACATTAGATTATGTGCTAGGAAGAGCCAAGTCCTTTATTGGATTAAAAAAAAAACTGTGCATTTCCCCTCACACAGGAAAGAAGAACATGGTGATAGATTGGTGGGAGGAAATGATTTTAAGACAGGAAGAGAAGGAAATCAGCCTGGGGCTATTGCATGTACATGTCAGATGGAATGTAGGAAGAATTCTGAAATAACTGCTATCACTGAGCTCAGGACCATACAGAAGCTTAGAACAGGAACCCACATGATATAAATATTTTAATGAGTTTGCAAAATAGTGATAATAAGAGAGTTTTTTAAATTAAATAAAGTGTTTATTTGGGGGCATAAGCTATTCATCTCAAATCTCAAGAGTAATGATGACTTTACTAGAAATGTAAGGTTACTAGAAGAATTTAAACTCAGCTATTCATCTAACACCTAACCGAATATATATATATATATGTATATATATATATATATATACACACACACATACTACATTGATATATTATATTGATATAATTAACTTCATTAAAATTATATTGACATACTGCAATCAGTATATGTATCCCAAATTAATTCTGTGTCTGTTTCCTCTGTATGCATTATAAAATCATTCTTTTTCCTTATAAAAGCCCGATGGTATAAATGGTAATCAAGTTTCCAGGCTACACAGAAAAAGCAAAGGCCTCTCCAAAGAGATTGAGCCATAGTACTGATGTTTCTGGCCCAAGATACAAGTGGCTGGGGGCAGGCGAGATCTTTGTAGGGATGAGAAACAAATAACACCATTCACCTGAGACAGTAGGTGATGCCCGAGAAACTTCTGACACAGGTGAGGGTTCTCCTTGCCATTCCCATCACCATTCATTCTTGCTTTCTCAGCAAGGTGGTGTGTCCTCTCTAAATCCCCCATTCCCTCCTGGTTCTCATCACCTGGAACTCCTGAAGCACTCCAAGTTCCAAAAACCGTTTGCTCCCTCTTTCTTCAAATCACCACCCATCCATCCATCCATTTTTCCAACAGTTCATTTCCAGTGCCATGGAACAAATTTACAACAATGGGTGAATGACGACTGCCTCATAAATTTATTTTTTACTTTTTAGGACTTTTGTAAACACAGATTATCTGTAATGGACATTGTACTATGAACTTAAAGAAACCCCCACAAAGTTCTGCCAATGCTAAACCAGATTTCTTCAGATAGCCTGAGAAGATATTTCAACTATTGCCTTTTCCTCTGTTCCTTTTTTCCCCTTTCCTTTGTAACATTAGTCTTTTGGTTACTGATTTCTAAGTGCTCATTTGTGATTGTGCTAACATTTAGTTATGCATTATAAATGAAATACCATCTCCCTTTTTTCCTTTTTCCTGTCATGGGGCTTGAACTCAGGGCCTAGAGTCTGTCTTTGAGCTTTTTTGCTCAAGGCTAGTGCTCTACTACTTTGAGCTGCAGTTCCACTTCCAATTTTTAGGTGGTTAATTGGAGATAACAGTCTTATGGCCTTTCCTGTCTGGGCTGGCTTGGAACCAAGATCCTCAGATCTCAGCCTCCTGAATAGCTAGGATTTCAGGTATGAGCCATCCAACATCTGGCTAAAATATCTGGTATATTTTACTATGGTACTCATGTTTGGATTGGCAGGAGTTATATATTATAATCATGTTCTATTTTATGAAAAAAATTCACAAAGCAGAGAACATTTTTAGAGAAAAGAATACCAAGTTGGACAGGCGTGAGAGAAGTACCCAGAGGCTCACTTTTAGTGCATCACCTAATCCTTTAAAAAGTGTTTGTGATTTTCACTAACTCTTCCATTTGACCCACATGTTTTCCTGGGCTGGAAGTATAAAATCCAAAGTTGGATTTTAGCTAATCCTTGTTCTGATAATCACCTACTGGTACAAGCAGCCCCAGAAAAACAAATGTCCTAAGATTAAACGTTATAATTTGAAAACTTTTTCAGGATTTGTACATAAGGGGTTCTTGTGTGAGAGCTATGAACTTTCCAGCCATAAAAGAAGAACACTGTGAGGTGAGCCATGTGTGTGGGGTAGGTTATAGACATATTTATGTGTGCATGCACTATTGATCATTGTGTAAGAAGGGCTCAATTTGTAATAAAACACACAAAGTCACAACAAGCTTTAGACTTATCAGGCTTAGAACCATGTCTTACTCAGGTCTAAAATCCATCTTCATATCTAAAACTTCTTCCCAGAGACCCTGTCTAAACCACGGTCTTCCAGATCTGATTACTGAATATATACCCTATTTATAATTCTAATCTAAGTATTCCTCTTTCACCTACAAAATATTTCCCTAAATTCTACAAAATACATACTTATTCCCTTGACAAAAGAGTTATTTTCGGGTGATTGAATTGTCTTAACGCAATTGTTCACAGTTAATCAGAACTCTATTACTATCCTCAAGTGAGCTTCCTCATTAGTAATAAATGCTCATCAATTAGTGGTAATTGTAATCAAGTGCAGTGGTTTGCATTGGAAGGAGTGTAAAGCGAAAACAAGCATGACCAAAAGATCAAAGAGACATATTACCTGTAGCATCTGAAGAAAGTGCTGGCGTTATTTCTACAAAGATTCCCTCCTGGGAAGCCTGGGAACTCTATGTGAAGAGTCCATACATATTTATATGGGAAAGCCTTCTGAGGATGGACACATTTTTGAGCCTGCTTAATTTAAGACACATGTTGTTGAACACATTCACTATAAGGTCATAGTTCAGGAAAGAAAGATGGTAGACAGGAACAACTTTGGATATGTTCTGTAGTAAAGATGCAGGATAGGAATAATTCTGGGTAAGCTCAATTTGCATTATAAAGATCCCAGACCAAACTGTTTCTGAGCATACTTAGCTTCTTTTCCTGAAAAGTTTTTAGGTGCAGATAAAGAAAAGGACACTCTAAGACCTATTAAGAGTTTGCCACTAAGGGTGCCTGCCTCCCTTAGGTGCTAACAAGTTCATCTTACCCATGAACATTAATGAAAAGCCACAAACTCTACTAACAATCTGCAGGTGTCATTATTAGAAGCTCATTCCTGTAATCCTTGCAATTTGGGGGGCTGAGATCTGGAGGATAGCAGTCTGAAGACAGGCCAGGGAGAAAAGTTCCCAAGACCCCAACTCAACTCATAGGTAAGCACAGTGTCAAGTACCTGTCATTTCAAGCTAGGTAGGAGGCTGAGATTAGAAGAACCATAGATCCAGGCCTTGTCTAAAAAAAAGTCATAAAAGTCTAGTGAGACACATCTCAATGGAAGAAAGCTGAACACAGTGACTAGGAGCCTGTGATCTCAGCAACTACAGAAAACCTAAAGTAGAGGATGTTGGTCCAGCAATTCATTAAGGCAGGAAGTGAGACCTTGTTCTAAAAATAGGTAGCAAAAAAGGCTGGATGCATGGTTCAATAGGAAGCCCCAGCCAAGCAAGTGTGAGGCTCTGAGTTAAAATCCAAGTGCTGACAAGGAGAAAACAACAAATGGATGGAGGAAGGAAGGAAGGGAGGGAGGGAGGAAGAAAGGGAGGGAGGGAGGGAGGAAGGAAGGAAGAGAGAGAGAGAGAGAGAGAGAGGAGGGCTGGGAATGTGGCTTAATGATAGAGTGCTTGCCTAGCATGCATGAAACCCTGGCTTTGATTCCTCAGTACCATGTAAACACAAAATCCAGAAGTGGCACTGTGGCTCCAGTGGTAGAGTGCTAGCCTTGAGCAAAAGAAGCTCTGGGACAGTGTCCAGGCCCTGAGTTCAAGCCCCAGGACTAGCAGGAAAAAAAAAAAAAGAAGGAAGGAAGGGAGGAAGGAAGGAAGGAGGGAAGGAAGGAAGGGAGGAAGGGAGGGAGGGAGGGAGGGAGGGAGAGAGGGAGGGAGAGAGG
>NW_012267218.1:35424820-35461004 GCF_000151885.1 Dipodomys ordii
GGAAGGAGGGAAGGAAGGAAGGGAGGAAGGGAGGGAGGGAGGGAGGGAGGGAGAGAGGGAGGGAGAGAGGGAGGAGGTAAAGGACTTACACTGATGGGAATCATTGTGGGTCCCTGATGCAACCTGTCACATTCCAGTCACTTCCCAGCATACACCTCTTTTATGGTTTCCTACTGTCTACAGGACAAAGTCCAGATTCTTGGCAGGAAACAGAAGTCTTTTATGCTCTGGTCCTGAGTTGTTCCCTCCAGACTCACTCTTCTCACTTCAGCCAACTACCCAGCTTTTTGCCACAGGAGGCTGATATGTTTGCACTTTATTAAGAGGCTCTATGCACTGTGCTTTCTGGGCAGGCTGGCAGGAGACTGGACAGTAGAACAGAGAAGGAGAAATCAGTATATTTTCCTTGGCTGCTTGCCTTGCTTCCATGTGTTTGCAGTGGTGTTCTATGTTTAACTAAAGTCCTACAGTTCAGGTGCTCACTGCGTTCTGGTCTTCCCTCTCTTTCCCCCCATTTGAGGATGAGAACAGGTCATAAAGCCCTTCCGCTGTTGCTAATCCAGGCAGGTCTAACCATCCCTTAAGGGTAACAATCGTCATCCCATTGTCTTTTATTATTGCCTTTGGAATTTTCTTTGTCTTGCTGAGACTTGGGCTGATGTAGGTCCTCTTTTCACTTCCCAGTCTCCTTTCCCACTAATTCTTTCCCAGGCCCAGGCTGGCCATGTATTTTAAAACACCTCGCCATTTACAATTCCTTCCTTTTGCTTGTGCTAGAAAACCTCTTTCATCTTTTTCTGTGTGAAACTCTGCCCTTCATTCTTTAATATATACATCAAATACAATTTTCTTCACAAAGCATTTGCTCTCCTCACCCACGCTTCTAGGGCTTTGTATACACACACACACACACACACACACACACACACACACACACCACACAAAGTTTTATTGAGATATATTTCACATATCTTTAATTGTACACATTTAAAATGGCTTTTAGTATATTCCTAGATTTATACAACTATCACCAATCATACACTATGTGATGCTTTCTGATGTCTTCAAGGGTCATTCATGTTGTCGCATGTAGCAACACTTCATATATATTTCAATGTGTTTATCTATTTATCAGTTGATGTACATTTGGATTCTTTTTACTTTTTGGCTCTTATGAGCAACTTTGGTATTTGTGTACCAGTTTTCATTTAGACATATATTTTCAATTGTTTTGAGTATATACCTTGGAATAAATTTCGAGGTCATATAGTAACTGTTATGTTTAATTTTGGGGGGAAATTGCCAAACTGATTTCTGAAGTTTCAGTTTTACAACCCCATCAATACTGTATTTAGCATTTCAATATTTCCATGTCCTGACTGAGAGTTGTTACTGTCTGCTTTTAAATGTATAGTTATCCTAGTTTGAGTGATCTCATTTTAGCCTCAATTTGCCTGATGATTTAAATGATTAAGCATCTTTTCACATGCTTATTGGTCATTGTATGTCTTCTTTGGAAAAAATGTCTATTCAAGAGATAAATGTATATGTACATCATACATGTATATATATATATATACACACACACAAATACTTTTATATAGAGAGATTTGTCAGATTTATATGATTTACAATTATTTGTTCCCATTGTATGGATTGTGTTTTCACTTTTTTTTTTTTTTTTGTCTGTCGTGGGGCTTGAACTCTGGGCCTGGGCGCTGTCCCTCATCTCTTCAGCTAAAGGCTAGTGCTCTACCACTTGAGTCACAGCATCACTTCTGGCCTTTTCTGTTTATGTGGTGCTGAGGAGTGGAACCCCGGGCCTCATGCATGCAAGGCAAGCGCTCTACCACTGGGCCACCTTCCCAGCCCCTGTTTTCGCTTTCTTGATGATGTCCTCAGAAGCACAAAGATTTGTTTATTTATGTATTTTGGGCCCTGGGCTTTGAACTCAGAGCCTTGTGCTTGCTAGGCAAGTATTCCTCTAGAATATTCTTACCTCACGCCAGTTCTTTTTGCTTTAGTTACTTCAGATGGGGTCTTGTGTTTTTTCCCCAGGCCATGATCTTCCTTTGGAGTAACTGAAATTATAGGCATGAAATGCCACACCCAACTAGACATGTTTAATTTTTTTTCTTTTTTTTTTATTTGTGAACATACTGTACAGAGGGGTTACAATTACATGGGCAGGATAATGCATATATTTCTTACCTAGACATGTTTAATTTTGATAAAAATCCAATTTACCTATTTTTTTGTTGTGCTTTTGGTGTTTCTAAAAAACTATTGCCTAGCCAAAGGTTTACTCATCTGTTATGGCTTCCACATTAAAGTACTACAGGTGGGGATGGTTAAAACAACAAACATTTATTTTCTCACAATTCTGGAGGCTGTAAGTTCAAGATCAAGGTTGCAGTCCAGTTGGTCTTTGGTGAGGCCTCCTTTTCCGGCAATTGGGTTGCTGCCAACTAATCATGTCCTCACATGGCCTTTCCATTGTGTGTGTGTGTGTGTGTGTGTGAGAGAGAGAGAGAGAGAGAGAGAAAGTATATGAGAGTGTGTGTGCACTCAGAAAGATATCTCTGTGTCTTTTCCTCTTATAAAGACAACAGTCCTAACAGACTAGTACCCCACCCTGTGATCTCATTTAATTTAATTACTTCCTTAAAAGCCCCAACTCTACATTCAGTTAGTGGGAGGGCTTTCATATATGAATTTTAGGAGTATCATAAATTCAATCCAAAACACAAAGTAATGAATACTTATTCCCAAGCCTTTGGCCCATTTTCAGTTCATTTTTGTGTAAGATAAAGTCCAACTTCATTCTTTTGCATGTGAATGAAGTTGTTCTAGAACTGTTTGTTGAAAAACACAATTCTTGAATTTTCATGACATTCTTGTTAAAAATCAATTGGAAGCCAGGCATCCATGGCCCATATTCTGTAATCTTAGTTACTCAGGAGGCTTAGATCTGAGGATCCAGATTGAAACAGCTCAGGAAGAAAAGCTGGAGAGATTCTATACCTGATTAATCAGGGGAGGGGGAGTGGCAGGAAGTAGTATAGTTCAAGTAGCCTGGCAGGAACAAGATCCCGAGCATACCATCCAAATCTAGACACACAGACAACATACACACACACAGACACACACACACACATCAATTGATAAAAGTTGAGGAGTTCTAAGACTTCCATATATAATGTTACTCTCATAATTCAATACAATGTAAGTTTCCCTAAACTTACATTAATTATGGAGGTAGAACATACTGCTCAACATGAAACAGCCACATATATTTATATTTAAATAAATCAATGTTTTTTTCTGTCAAACATAAATGATAACTGTGGAAAATACATTATTAATCATCAACAAGAAATAGTTTATTAGAGCAAAAACTGATGGATCACGGGTGTGTTTTAATAGGTCAGTTAAGGAAGCAAGTATCTTTAGTATTTAGTTAAATTTGTTTCCTCTGGTGTTGTATTCTTAAAAGGTTCCTTAAGTAGAACATAATAAATCTAGTTGAATACAATTTCATCTATGTAGCCATTTTGTCAAGGGTCCAGTCACTGGCCTGTTTACCTACTGTTAAGTAGGTGAAATGGGAAAGGTATAAATCAGAAAGTTATTAGAAGAAATTTGGCTATTCAATTAAAATGGGATTGTTTGTATTTAAAAACCAGTGCTTGGTAATTTAAGTAAAATGGGTGTGATGGCTAATTTTTTTTTTTTGTCAGCTGTGGGGCTTGAAATCAAGGCCTGGATGCTGTCCCTGAGCCTCTTTGAATTGTTAATTGAAATAAGAGTCTCACAAGGACTTTTCTGCCCTGGCTGGCTTTGAATTGAGATCCTCAGATCTCAGCCTCCTGAGTAGCTAAGATTATAGGCGTGAGCCACCAGCGCCCACCATGATGGCTGATTTTCATACACTAACTTGCCTGGGTATAGCATACCCAGATGTTTGACTAAACACTACTGTAAGTGTGTCTTTGAGGGTATTTCTAGATGGGATTCAACATATAAATTAGACTGAGTTAAGGAGTCTCCTTGCCCAATGTAGATGAGCCTTGTCCAATTCATTAGAAGACTGAGTAGAACTATTTAGGGTAAGGCGAGGTCATTCTCTGCCTGAGAATTTCTGAACTGGACACTGTATCTTTTCCTTAGGTTTGGACTGTAACTTCACCACTGGCATTCCAGTGTACAGATGACTTATCAGACTTCTCAGCTTCTAGAACTGTGTGAGTGAATTCCTTATAATAATTTTCATTCTATATGTATGTACTTTTTTATGTCCTATTGGTTCTGTTATAAACACAAAAATAGAGAATTGTCTTAGCAAGGCAAAATTTACTTCTGCACATAAGGGTGCGCCATCAGCCAAAAATCTGGCAAGCAAGCACACAGAGCAGGCAGTCTGCCCCCCTATTTATCCCCTACACCCCGCCCCACGCTGCTCAGATTGGCTGAGCTCAGGTTCAAAATCTGCCTGTGATTGGCCAGTTTGAATAGGGTAAAATGTATTTAATTGAGGTAATTTTGAAATAATATTAACAGTTCACAAGTAATCTCAAATATATCCACACCCTCTGCTCTTTCTTGAACAGTCTGGGGCATGTTGTAATTCCATCTTGAAAAGAAACAGTTTAAGACAAAAAAAAAAAAAAAACCTTCCATTTATAAATTCTTTCTTATCCTAAAGCAGTTCCTCTTTTCTTTAACAAGAGCCAAGCCAAAGAAGGAACTTTTAAGCAATGCACTTCAATAGGAAACACAGCTTTTCTCACATTCTATTTCTCTGGAGAGCCCTAACAGAGTAAATAACAAATTTAAATAGAAAAATAGAAGCCAGGGACGGTTGACTCATACCTAGCTACTCCAGAGGCTGAGATCTGAGGATCACGGTTCAAACCAGCCTGGGCAGGAAAAGTGTATGAGAGTCTTATCTCCAATAAACTACTTAGAAAAAAAACAACGCAGAAGTGATGCTATAGCTCAAGTGGTAGAGTGCTCACCTTGAGCACAAAGAGGTTCAAGGACAGTGCTCAGGCCCTGAGTTCAAGCCCAAGGACCAGCAAAAATAAAAATAAAATAATAAAATGAACAGAGAAAGTAACATGATTTTTAAAAATCATAGTTCTATTGTAAAAGCAAACATTAATAAGATTCCAACATATCCTATACCTTTTTCCTTATTATGCGAATCACTAGGAACAAAATGTCATTAATTTTCCTCATATGATTCTGCATACTCACATTACAGGAATAAAACACTTTTCCTTTCTAGGCTGAAGAATAGGATTTTTGGTCATCTTTCATTGTTTTCAGCAACCCCTAGTCCACCAGTTATCTCCTTGTCACCTTCCTTGGATATTGGAAATAATTCCCATCTGGAGACATTTACAGAGAAGTAAAGACCTGTACCATAGTAACTGGCTTCAGATTTTTCCAAAAATAGCATTATTTTTCACCTCCCACCGGTCCCTTTTCCCCTTCTCAAATAGTTCCCTATAAACTTGTGAGTTGTTTAAAAAATATAGAGATTCTACACATGAAAGAAAATATATGATAGTTGTGCCTCTCGGTCTGTCTTTGGTTTCTTCTCTTTTCCTCCAGGTAATATAATTTCATTTTTCTTTATGGCTGAATAATACTCCAATGTGTGTGTGTGTGTGTGTGTGTGTGTGTGTGTGTGTGTGTGTATTGTGTTTTATATGTGTGAATGTGTTTATTAAAAAACAAAACTCAAGTATAAGAGTTTTCTGGTGGAATGTTTAAGGTCCTTCACGTATAAGATCATAATATCCTCAAATAAGGATGATTTGACCTCTTCTTTCCTATTTTTATACTTTTTTTCCTCATATTATTCTGGCTGAGAACTCAAGTGTGATATTGAATGAGTGGATACACTTGTCTCATTCCTGATTTTTACAGGAAATGCTTTTAGTTTTTCCTCATTAAGTTTAATGTTGGCTATGGGTTTGTCAAATGTAGCCTTTATTAAGCTGAGGTACATTTCTTCTATTCCTAATTTCTTCAGGGCTTTCATTATGAGGGACTTTTGTTTGAGTTTGTATGTATTGGTATTGTGGCTTGAAACCAGGGACTTTCACTCTCGTGTAGCTTTCTTGCTCAAGACTGGTAGTACCATTTGAGGATGTCTCCAGTTCAGCTTTTTTGCTAGTTATTTGAAGATAAGAGTCTCATAGATTTGTCTGCCTTGGCTGACTTGGAATAACAATCCTCAAGACCTCAGCCTTCTGAGTAGCTAGATTATAGCTATGAGCCACTGATGCCCAGTGCTAGTCATGAAAACATGTTGAATTTTGTCAAAGACCATTTCTATATCCATTGAGATGACTATGTAAGTTTTGTCTTTCGTTCTATTTATGTGGTATATTATGGTTTTCAATTTGTGAATTTTGAACCATTCTCTATTTCTGGAATGAGACTAATTTGATCATGGTTTGCTCCGATATTTCCACATACCATGCTTCTTTCCATCAACAACTGAGAGAATACTCAGCAAGTGAATGTATCGGTGATCAAAAGAATGGCCTTTGCTATTTTATGGAGGTTTAAAGCACAGAAGTACATGAAAAGTGACTGAGATTAATGAGGGAGAGATGTCCATGCTGAGTACAATTCTGTACTCTTTAGAACACTATTCTACTTTTGTATATAGGCTTTCAAAACAGCCAGACAAGCAGCCTTACTAATTCGCTTGGAGCCGAGATCCCTCATTTGGTCTTCCATTTCCACCAGAGTGCATGTCTGAACTACTTGGGAAATAATCCCTGCTAAATGATCAACTTTGTAATTACCAGCACAATTGTTAGCTGTAACAATCAACATCACATACCCTCTCTTTGATTATGGCCACATTAAGTGACACCTGTCCCTTTGCATTAAGAAATCACATTATACATTTTGTTGGCTAATTGACAAAAAATATAGCAAATGAGGTCAACAGACAGGAACACCATGTTCCATCACCTTATGTGTGTCTTACAGAGGCACTGAATAGGGAGCTAAATTAATAAATGAACTTTGCATGTCTAAAGGTCACAAGCAGCACTTCAAACACACACACACACACACACACACACACACACACACATAGTATATAGTTCTAGATGTATATATGAAAGTTCTAAAACTACTTCTTTTTTTGCCAGTCCTGGGGCTTGAACCCAGGGCCTTTGCCCTGTCCCTGAGCTTCTTTAGCCCAAAGCTAACACTCTACCACTTGGGCCACAGCACCACTTCCATTTTTTCTGTTTATGTGGTACTGGGGAATCGAACCCAAGGCTTCGAGAATTCTAGGCAAGCATTCTACCACTAAGCCACATTCCAAGCCACTAGAACTACTTTTCATTCAAGCCATTTCTCCATTCAGTACTATGAGAAAACTCATCTAAAGGTAGGATTGAGCTTAGGTACATTTGTGTATGGGTCATAATTTTTTGAAATTTATTTTAATCACCAGATCATAGGATTTAGGCCCAAATTAATCTGAATAAGTCTAATGCTTGAGTACAGTTAAAGTTTTTTTTTTTTGGAAAGCAATGTTATACATTTTCCCACATCTAATTAATGAATCATTACTTTATAGTAATTTTCTCAAACCATTAATCATTTAACCTTTCCCTCAGGCATGGGTTTTATTTTTGTGCTTCTCAAGAGTGTTCTTTTGATAGAGTAAATAATAATAACCCTAGAGTATTCCCTTTCTTTTCAATTTGTGGTTTTAATCCACCGTAATGCAGTCTGACTTCATAAAAAAATGAACTGGGCTAAAAGCAAGTATTATTAATGTAATACTTCCTTTGGGCACATTTGCCAACCAAAATGTTAGACTTCCTTTTTAAAGCAATTCTTAAATTATTAGATTGTTGTTCAGTTAAGGGTATGTGTAGATAAAAATATATTAGCCCAGGTAACATGCCCTGTGATGTAGGATTATATAGTCTTCCAAAACGGATGTTTTATGGCATGTTCTTTCCTTGTTTGGGAGATGGCCTACTTATTCTCCGTTAATGCTGGGGAAGTGAACTCTCAGCATTTAGGCCAGTCTTAAATATAACATGTCAGTGTCCCTTATGTCCGCCTTCCTCTTTATGCTGGGGAAATTTAAATGCCCAAAATGAAAGAGTTACCATTTGCCACGTCTTTATTTGGATGTCTTGCACATATCTGCTATAAAACAAATAAAATAAACTGTTTAAAAATCCATCTGATGCAGCTGTGATACCCACTAGACACCAGGTTGAAAATGAACTGTACAACCTGTGGGGAGGGGAGGGAAGGAAAAACTGGGAGAAAACGAGGGAAGACGTGACACTGTTCAAAGAGACATGCACTCCTTACCTGACGTAGGTAACTGTAACCCCTCTGTACCTCCCCTTTACGGTAACAACAAAAGAAAAAACAAAAATTAAAAAAAACCTCAATTTATTGCTTGTAAGTGTTCAAAAATTAATATTACCTTCTGATCCTTCTCCCACCTTGTTTCTTTGCTTAGAAATCAATACTTGAAAACAAACAAACAAACACCGCCTGTCCTTTCTCAGTCTAGCAGTGGAAGCCACGCCTGCTATGGCCCAAACAAGGTTACGGTGAGTTTGTGGCCAGGCAACACAGGCTCTGACCCCCTCTCTGCTCCTGAAGGGGGCTGGACAAGCACTGATCACACAATGGAACAGCTGTTGCAGGCTAACCTCTTTCTTTGCCAGCAGAACACAGAGGGAGCCGAGTTCCCTTAATGGCATGGGACATTTTGTTTTCTCTAAACAAGCAGGTGGTCTCTTCCAGTGCACACGGGGTCTTCTTTGTCCCCATGAACACGGCCTGCCCACCTTCAAACTGTGCACTAGTCCCTGGAGGGTGTGGGGTTGAAATATGAGGCAAAAAGAGGAAAGGAAAGCTTAGGCATGGAACAAAGCCATTTGAGAGCTGTCACATCAGCCTAGGACGATGATTTGGTGTGTTGGAGTCTTAAATGATGGTTGCTATAGCTACCATGTGCAACAGATACAAAGGAAGCAAGCAGTCGCTTTTTCTGCAGAATTGTATATTGCGTATTTTTGTGGTTTTCTCACACTGAATGTCAAGTCAAGGATATCTACTTTAATTAATGGTTAAATTGACATTGAAAATGAACTATAATTAGGCACCTGACAATAATCATCTGTAACCCAGAATAAGATTTCCCAGTTTTCTGCCTGATGTGGAGTGTGGATGATACAGAGCTAATCAGGAAGAGAATCTCAGAAACCTATTTTAAGCTTATTAACATTGTTACTTACAGTTGTAAGTGTACAATGTCACGCTTATTAATTTAGAGAAACAATTGATAGCAATCATCCTTCCCTCTGCTTCCATTAGATGATTAGATAAGTGATTTTTTTCTTTCATATCATTAGACACTGCAAAGGTTCAAGAGCACAAACTGGGGAGTCACATGGAGAAGCTATAAAGACTCTTTGTAAAAGCTGAAGAACAACACATACCACCTTATATTTCTTTATTTTGTAATTGACTTTCTCTTTAGTAGCCTATGCATGTTTCTAAACAGCCATTACAAATATTTAACTTCTCTTTCACTGAATTACCCAGCTCGATGACCAGAAGCCATACTGTCTATAAATTTTCATGTTGTAAAGCTTGCACCACAAAACACAGCAATACAGATGCTTCAAGAAAAGCCCTCAATTTCAGCAGAGAAGCAAAACAGCTTCTCTGCCCCTGATGGAAATGATTACCAGTTTCAGAGTTCCCACAGAGAAGCTTCTCTCCATGATAGATGGCAGAGTTTCCAGAACATAATCTAATAAGAGCAAAATAAATAGAAATAATAAATAAATACTCCAAAACACCCCTAGCTTCTATCACTAGTAGAAATCTAGAGTGTTCAAAGTGTATGAGTTTTTCCTGTGACCCAGAGCATGTAAAAGGTATGCACTCAATCTTAGGATATCAAGGTATGGAATGTCACACAGAAAAAGTGATATTTAAAAAGGGGACATGGACTGGGCCCAGTGGCTCACTCCTGCAATCCTCGCTACTCAAGAGGCTGAGATTTGGGGCTGGGAAGGTAGCTCAGTGGTAGAGTGCTTGCCTTGCATGCATGGGACCCTGGGTTTGATTCCTCAGTACCACATAAACAGAAAGAAGTGGTGCTGTGGCTCAAGTGGTAGAGCTCTAACCATGAGTTGAAGAGCTAAGGGACAGCGCTCGGGCCCAGAGTTCAGGTCCCACGACCAACCAAAAAAAGAAAGCTGAGATTTGAGGATCCTAGTTCCTGGTTCAAAGCCAGCCCAGGCAGAAAAGTCTGTGAGGCTCTTATCTCCAGTAAACTACTCAGAAAAATTTGGAAGTGGCTCTGTGGCTGAAGTTGTAGAGTGCTAGCCTTGAACAAAAAGAAGCTCAAAGGCTGCGCCAAGGTCAGAGTTCGAGCCCCAGGGCCAGCACAAAGGAAAAGAAAAGAAAAATAAATAAATAAAAGGATTATGAGTTGCCTATGGTTAACTTTCACTGAGGAAGTTTATTATCCCTAAATGCAACTGATGTCTGGTCTGAACTCTTTTTCTCCCTCTCTCTGCCCTTCTCCCCTCCCCCCCACACACACTATTGAGGTTTGAACTCAGGGTTTCATAATTTTGTTTGGCTTTTTTACTCAAGGCTGATGCACTACTACTTGAGCCACACCTCTACTTACAACTTTTTGCTGGTTAAATGGAGATAAGAGTCTCTTGGATTTGATTTGTCAGGCAAATTTTGATTCTGAGAATCCAACCAGAATCTTCAGATCTCAGCCTCCTGAGTGTAGCTAGAACTGTGAGCATGAGCTACCAGCAGCCAGATCTCTGTCTTTTCTAATATTGTGTCTCTTCTAGCAGGTTCTTTTCATTGTGAAAGCTTAATATGCTTCCTTTATATATCACTTAGCCTAGTGTGAGGAATGAGAATAATTATTTTTCCAATAATTTTTAAAATACATGCAAATGATTTATGTTCATGACAGTAAAATTGAAAGTATATTCCAGAAAAAGAATAAAATCCACAATAATCCCATCACCTGCATTTTAGCATATGCTGTTTTAGATATTTTCTTTCATATATTCTTATTAGTTGATCAATATTAGCCTAATGCTGCTCTTAAGCATAGCAATTTATGACATGCTATAATTATAACATATAGTTATCATATACGACATAAAGCACTTTCCTTCTGGGTGTTAGTTGCTCATGCCTGGAATCCTAGCTACTCAGGAGGCTGAGATCTGAGGACTGCAGTTCAGAGCCAGCCTAGTAGTAAAGTCTGTGAGACTCTTTTCTCCAATTAACTACCAGAAAACTAGCAGCAGAGCTATGGCTCAAAGTGGTAGAGTACTATCTTTGAGCACAGAGAGAGTACCCAGGCCCTGAGTTCAAGACTGATGATCAACCAAAAGGAAGAAAACAGCACTTTGCTCTGAAGGATACCCTACCCTCATTGATACCCCCAAAGTAGCTATCTGCTGAAAATGACCTTACATTTACAGTAATTTTTACCTTTGTAATCTTGGCAAGTAAGGGTCTAGAATCAGTGAGAAAGGAGATAAGAACTGAGAATTCTGAATAAATGTAAAGATTTTTTTCCACTACTGTGAAAGTCCTGAGACAAATATAGAATAGAAATATTCTTTAAATGCCAAAGTGACAGAAAATACTGTTCCTACGAAGGAACAAATTGTGGAGAATAAACTGTGATGGTCAGATCATTTTCTGTGCACCCATATGGAGAAAGCAAACCCAGATGACAGAATCGCATCAGCCCTGAAATTCGAACGTTTGAAAGACACCACAAACCCTTCTAGGAACTGCAAATCTCCTTGATCTTTCTGCCTGCAGTGTTTTGGAGATGTTTACAGTAAAACTGTAACCTAAGACTTGCCTTTCAGGAAAAAGAATAACTGGTAATCTGATCCCAGAAAGCTTTCTGCATGGGGCTTTTCAAATAGTAAGCAAATAGGAGGATTTCCTCCTCTCCACGCCCCCAAGTGAATGGAAGGAGGTGGGATTCTGTCTCTGCAGGCCACGCACTACAATCCTCTTGCTTCCTTTCCACAGCTTCATGATTGACTCATGATCATCCTCATTTAATAGAAAAGCAAAACTGAAATTGGGAGAAACAACACCTTACCTTCAATCACATAGTTTAGTAGCATACTAAATTTGGATATAGTTGTGTAAAATGCATGTTTTTCTATCACATTTGCATGTTTTAGAAATCTTTTTGTTGGAGGTGGGTACTGTAGGTCACTCTTATTTGTAATCCCAGCTACTCAGGAGACATAGACTGGGATGATCTTGGCTCATGGATAACCCAGGCACCATGTTCATGAGACCCTAATCTCAACCAATAGCTTAGCTGGATGGTATGCAACCTGCCATCCCGGTTACAGTGGAAAGTACAAATTGGTGGATGATAGTGCAGGCCAGCCCAGTGGGTAACTGACACCCTACCTTTTTTTTTTTTTTGTCGGTTGTGGCTTGAACTCTGGGCCTGGGCACTGTCCCTCAGCTCTTCAGCTCAAGGCGAGTTCTCTACCACTTGAGCCACAGTACCACTTCCAGTTTTCTGAGCTGTTTATTGGAGATAAGAATCTCACAGGCTTTCCTGCCTGGGCTGGCTTTGAACCGTGATCCTCAGATCTCAGCCTCCTGAGTAGCTAGGATTACAGGTGTGAGCCACCAGCACCCGACTCTGAGACCTTATCTTAAAAGTAATCAGAGCAAGCTGTGCACCAATGGCTCCTGCCTATAACCCTAACTACTCAGGAGGCTCAGATCTGAGGATCCCAGTTCAAAGCCAACCTGGGTAGGAATGTCTATAACACTCTTATCTCCAATTAACACCAAAAAGCTGGAAGTGGAGCTGTGGCTCAAGTGGTAGAGTGCTAGCCTTGAGCAAAAGCAGCTCAGGGACAGTGCTTAGACCTTGAGTTCAAGCCCTGACCTGTCATACACACTCTCTCTCTCTCTCTCTGTATATATACATATACACACATATATATGTATACGTATGTGTGTATATATATGTATATGTATGTATGTGTATATATATGTATTGTGTGCCTATATATCCAGAACAGAAAGGTATAGAGGCTTGATTGGAGTAGTAGAGTGCCTGCCTAGCAAAAGCAAGGCCCTAAGGTCAATCTCCAGTACTGAGAAAAGTCTTCTGTTATAGTCTTATCCAGACAGGGAATTTCTTTTTACTGTAAGGCACATGCCTTGACCAGCTTGGCAAAGACAACTTTGTGAATTTGGATTCTACCTTCTGTCATGGTAGCAATGCTGAACATATGAGCATGAGATCATCTCTAGTTTGAATAACACAAAGTCCTCCAGGGACGCCAAACTAGGGCCCAACCGCCTTTGTAGTTTGGAATGGACTCTCACGTTGAATGGGGTCTGTTGAAGGTCTTCTTTGTTCCTCAGCTGAAACAAAGATTGTTGATGTAGAAGGTTGTCTTCACTCACGTTGTAGAGGCACAAGCCCCTTTTTTCCAACTTTCTATCCCAAGAAAGAGGCTTGGGGATGGCCGCAGGTTGAGAGAAGCCCTTATTAAACTCTGCTGAGAAATATTATTGAACTAGTCTGTTCTGCCTATTGTCTACCATGATGGGAGTTTCTAAAAGCCAGAAAGGAGGAAAGAAAGAAATGCTGTTGAACGACAGTTAAATAGTACTTCACTGACTTATTCCCAGTATTTAGTTGCTGGGTCATCTCTCGGCAGGCGTTATTATTATTATTATTATTTTTTGGTCAGTTGTGGGGGCTGAACTCTGGGCCTGGGCGCTGTCCCTCAGCTCTTCAGCTCAAGGCTAGCACCCTACCACTTGAGCCACAGTGCCACTTCTGGCTTTTTTCTGCTTATATGGTGCTGAGGAATAAAACCCAGGGCCTCATGCATGCGAGGCAAGCGCTCTACCACTAAGCCAACTTCCCAGCCCCAACCTCTCAGCATTTTATATACATTCTGATAGTTACTAGAGTGCTACAAGTTATCACTGGCATGAACCACCCGAGGTAGTCATGGGCCTTCTAAGTTAAGAACTCAGTTCTTCAAAAGACTACCAAAAGTCAGGTGCTGGTGGCTCACGCCAGTAATCCTAGCTACTCAGGAGGCTGAGATCTGAGGATCACGGTTCAAAGCCAGCCTGGACAGCAAAGTCTGTGAGACTCTTATCTCCAATTAACCACCAGAAAACTGGAAGTGGTGCTGTGGCTCAAGTGGCAGAGTGGTAGCCTTGAGCTGAAGAGCTCAGGGACAGTGTCCAGGCCCTAAGTTCAAGCCCCATGACCGACAAAAAAAAAAAAAAAAAAAGACTACCATCCATCCACAGGCCAGCCACATTTCTGTTTTTATAATTCATAAGAACAACTCCTAGAATTGAGGAAAATCCTCTCTCAATACATAGCTGGACACAGTGGCATACACCTATCACCCCAAGCTACATGGGAGGCTGAGATTGGAAGGATTGTGGCTGTAGGCGCACCCAGACAGAAAAGTCTATGAGATTCCAGCCCCACAGAAGGGAAGCTGGATGAAGAAGCATGCTCCTGTGTGATCTCAAAAGTAGGCAGACTGTGGCTCAGGTACACATCTGACCTCTCCTAAACAACTAATCATTGGGAGGGGGGGCAGGGGTTAAAAATAAAACCAGGATAGAGGCAGGCACAGCAGTTTCACACTGGAACAGCAAGCATGAGACCCCAAGTTCAAACCCAACTATTCCCCCCAACACACACACCAACCCCCCTCCCCAATCCTATCAAATATTAGCAGTGAAAGAAAAGGAAGGCAAATTGCTTGAGAAAGTTCAGAGAAACCTATACTTTCATACACAATTTCCTAAGTGAAGATTGGTGTACTTTCTGTAAAAGGATTAAAGAATATATATCAAGAGCTCAGGATGGGGATAGGGATAGGATGTGGCTCAAATGGTAGAACACTTGCCGGGCAAGTGCATGGCCCTGAGTTCAAACCCCAGTACTACCAATGATAAAGGCCAGAATACTACTCCTATCCTTTTATTCAAGGTTTTAATACCCAAACTATATTTATGCTTTTATTTCTTAGAGAACTGGGGTTTGAACTCAGGGACTTAATACTTGAACCATACCTCTAGCCCTCTAAATTAACTTAAGTTATATAACCAATTAGATAATCATATTTGAAGCAGGGTCTCACTAAATAGGGTAGGCTAGCTTCAGACTTGCAGTCAGCCTTCCTAGTACTGGGATTACAGATGTGCATCACCAAGCCTGAATTAAAAAAATTTTAATACAACAATACATTTAGTTGAAACTAAATGTCTAACAATATGGGTTTGATTACACAAATATTACATCTGCTCAATAGAATACTTATGAGAGCCACCAGAAATCCACAGACATTTTTCCCCTTCATTTTTATTTTGCTGTGCATTTTTTTTTTCATGCTGAAATGCAAGACAGGGAAAGAAGCTAAGTGTTTCTTGAAAATGTTCTAAGCTATCTCTGGGTGGTCTCTCGGCTATTCATTGGTCTCCAGCAAAGACTGAACAGAATTCTTTATTGGCAGTTTGTAATTCCAACCTCCATGGTACAAAGCGTGCTACAAGTGATTTCCCTCTCTCATTTCTATAGTCAAAGGGATTAGAACATTGGAGGGAAAGAAGAAGCATAAATAATTAGGGTAAAGCCAAGCTGTAAGTCATTGGCAAGACCTTAAAGAAAATTCAACTCTAGTTTCTTAGCCCCAAACTCAAGTCCCTCCACCACACTGGGTGCTATTGTTCAAACCCATTTGCCTGTCACATGCTCTCTTATCAGCTGGGCTTTAGTCTTTGCACAATTGGAACACGAATGAAAAGTTGTTTTTTTCTTCTGTTTCCACTGCTGCTATTGAAGTCTTCTCCTCAGAGACCTCCAAGTGAAATGTCTTTCCAACTTTAAAGGGCTCTTCCTAGGTTCTGTTTCTGTGGATTGTTTCCAGCTGGGCTTCACGTGGCCTCTCTATTCCAAGTCCACATTAATGTTCACTTTGTTTGCTTGTGAATATTGACCTATGATACATTATTATTTATCTTGGGCATTTGCAATTTTTGAAGTAACTAGATACTTCCAGATAGTGTTATCAGACCAGTTGCTACAGAAAAAAAAATTATAAAGCAAGGACTTCTTCTTGTCTTAATATGAACAGCACTATCTATCACATTGATAGAGCTATGAGGAATTACAGAGACAGCCTATTTGTGATGTAACAAAGAGGAAAAATAGGGCGGGCAGCACAGCAAACTGTCCATTCTTTGTCTGATCTAATCCCTGACTTTCCCATAACTCAAGTTGTTCTTTTCACTTTCTCAGAGGCCCATTGTCTCCACAGTAAAACAGAATAATTTATGCCCTTCACATAAAACATGGGATTGGGGTAGGCAGCATAGTCAAAGTGAAGATTAGTTCAAAGAACAAAAACATCTTGCAAACCCTACCAGCTTTTAAAGGAACACATCAAATGGCAAAATGTCATTGAATGACTTCAATATTTTGCTAGAAATAATACTTATTTGTCTAAAGTTTGTTTTTGAAGTGATGCACTAAATATATTCTCAGGTCAGTTTGTCATCTATTAACGTGTGTGTGTGTGTGTGTGTGTGTGTGTGTGTGTGTGTGTGTATGTACGCACGTGCGTGCTCACACCAGTCCTGGAGCTTGATTTCAGCGCCTGTGTGCTGTCCATGAGCTTTTTATTCTCAAGGCTAGCACTCTACCCCTTGAGCCACAGCTCTACTTCCTGCTTTTTTGGTGCTTAATTGGAGATGAGAGTTTCTCACAAACTTTCCTGGACAGGCTTTGAACCATTATCCTCAGATTTCAGCCACCTGAGTAGCCAAGATTATAAGCATGAGCCACTAGCACCAGGCTAAAAACCTTTTCAAGCATGTAACATATAAAGTGACATTAATATAAGCAATGTGGGTGCATTGTATGTGAATTTCAATTATGTACATTTAAAATGGTACAGTATACAAATAAAGATTTCCTTAATGCAAAATCATTTGAGATAATGGACTTCTCAAATTAAAAATTGCATGAAAATCACCTGATTTAAAAACTGACGGGCCTAGGGGATCATTGATGTTCTTGCCTGGTCCATGAGGGTTTGACTTTTGCTGGTAAAAATAAAATAATAAAAAAGGGTGAAAAAGTACAGCAGTGGGGCACACTAGACATGGATGAAAGTGAGCATACAACTCATGGGTGGAGATGGGAGGCAGGGAATGGGAGAAAAGGAGAGAACAGATGACACTGTATGAAAGGAAATGTACTTATTACCTGATGCCTGTAACTCATCTGTATATCACCTCTATAATAGCAATAAAGCAATTTAAATAATATATATCATTGTATATGTATATGCACACATGTATATATATACACATATATGCATACACACATATATACATTGTATTTCTCTCTCATCAGAACTAGTTCTTAATGACATACATCTTAAGCTAATATGAACAGTTAATTAATCAAGGCCTCTAGAAATGTATCTTTTGTGTAACAATACTCCCCATGCTTAGTAAAAATGATTATGAGATGTTAAACATTTATTAACTGAAGAGTTCTCAGTTAGGACTTTGAATTTATGTATTTTCTTGTTTTTTTCCTCCTCTGTTTTCTTTTGGGGCTTTGAATTTAAATAATCAAATTAGATAAAGCAATGCTAATGTTTTGAATCCAGCTAAACATATACTTCTAAATTGATAGGTGCACCCAATACCCAGCCTAAATCTTTTAATAGCCATGGCAAGACTCTGACAACCTTTTTTCCATTAGAAAGTAGATCATGAGTAATCCCAGAGGACTGGGTAATGTGGGAGCCACCTTATCATTGAAAATAACATTGACTCTAAAGTGACATTGACTTCCATTTCTCAACTTATACTGTGCTAATAGCTTTTTAATGGCTAAATCCAAAGATCTACATTAGATCCTCTTTCACTTGCTTCCCTGTACATTTCCCTTCTTGAAACCATTCCTTCTGTCTCTCTCAGATTTTCTCCTACTACTTATCACTCTGCTGCTGTGAATCTCACCCCTTAAGTGCCGGAATTTCACAGCACCTCAGCTATTGGCCATTTTCTCTTCTTTCTCTCTAAACCCTTTCTAAGAGATTTCACCTGTTCCCTTGACTTTAAACTCTATATGGTAATGATGCCTATGACTAGCTTTAGCTCTGCACATCTAACAGAATGATCCCAGGCCACAAAACTGCACTCATTATTCTACTATCTTGTCAACCTTTCCCAACAATTTTGTCTCTCATCAGTGGCATCACTCAGGCTGCAAGATCCAATATCCAAGTTCAATCTCAGTCACTCCTTTTCTTTCACCCCTCATTATGCAGTTTGTGGTCTATTCTTATTAATTATATTATGAAAATATAATTTGAGCATGCTTCCTCTTCTCCATCTCCCCTGTCAGTATATCAGTAGGGTCCTCAAGCCTCACTCAGGCTGCTATAATATATTCTAAATGCTGTTCCTGATACCACCGCCTCTTCTAGAAATAATTCATTCCTCTTTCCACTTTCAGAACTTTCTAGCAAGTAAATTTGATCACTCTTTAAAACTTCCATTGGACTCATGTCCATAATATTAACCACTCCGGAGGTAGAGATCAGAGTGATCATGGTTGAAGGCCAGCCTTGACAGAAATTTCACAAGATCCTCTCTTAATCTATTACAGAGCATGGTGGCACGTGCCTGTCTTCCAGCTACAGCCGGAAGCATAACTAGGAGGATCATAATCTAGGCTGGCATGGGAAAAAGCTAGACACTATTCAAAAATAACCAGAGTGTTTATCAAGTGCTAGAATACCTGCCTAGCAAGAAGCCATAAATTCAAATCTCTGTAACATACACACACACACACACACACACACACACACACACACCCCTTCCACTGGCTCCTTGACTAATAAAAATATCTCAGGTAGTCAATGAATTTATTATAGAAAGTTAATAGTATATAATGATTAAGGATTCATTTTCTGAGTCAGACATAGTTTGGCCCAAGAATATTTTGTTTATCATCTCAATGATCATCAGTGATCTTTCTATGCTTTAGGTTAGACATCTATAAAGACGGAATAAAAATAGTTCCTACTTTATAAGGTATTGTGAGTAAGTGGATGATGTATGTAAGGAATTTAGTGGAGTGTCTGAGTTATGCTAAGTGCCTTGTAAATGGCAGCTGTAATAGTATTCCACTCTCAGATGGAGGAGGTTCAGTTATTTTATTTAGTACTTTCCATGGATCACAATACCATTAAGATCAACCTATAAAACACTGGAATCTGCCATTATTTCTCTTTTACTTTGTGTCTCTAATGACTATGTATCACATTTTTCTGACTCTTATCTATTGATAAGAGTTTTTGTGTTATATAGTTTTTCTCAAACAAGATGACTTCATTACTATTGTTGTTTCCCCTAATGCCTTAAAACACATTTAGCTAATAAATCAGATTTCTGGATTTTCCCCTCCCCTCCATGGATATTTTTAGAAACAAAAATGAATATTTATATCAATGGGTGATTTTATTTCCATAGACAGACAGACAGACAGATAGACAGATAAATAAATAGGACTATGAAGGGGGAAGGTGGGAGAGAATGCAGTCAAGAATTCATTGTATATACCACAAAGTTAAGAAAAGTAAGGTAAGTGGCAGGTCAAAGGGGGATGAAATTGTTGAAGGGGATGACACAGGTGAAGATGTATTCCTAAACTGCTTTGTTACATGGTATCTCCTTTGTACAACTACTTAATGATAATTTTAAAATACAATTAAAAAACATTAAAAAGATTTCCATGATGGAAGTATGTCTGATAACTTCTAGAAGAACGTTTTAAATGCGAATATATTTGTCTATTACCTTAAAAACAATTTCCCCCTATAATCCAGTCGGTTCAAATCCTTGATTAATTGAATGCAGCACTAGGAATTGATCGCAGCATCTTACACATACCAGGCAAATGCTCTACCAATTGAGCCATGCTTCTAGCCCCTTTTTGTTTTGTTTTTGAAACAGGGTGCCACTACCTTTGTCTAGGCTGGCCTTACACGCATGATCCTTCTGCCTCTACCTCTAGGATGAGAGGCACACATCACCACATCCAGTTGCAAATATCCAGTGGATTTTGTGAAGCAACTTTCATAAAAACCAGCTGAGATATTTTTCAAAGTTCCTCTTTTCCTATCATGTGCAACTTACTGCAATGAAAAAGCAGAGAAATCTTAGAGCTGGTAAAACTGATAGCATACCTTCCTGATTAGGAAGTTTATTAGTTTATACTACAATTTCTCTCAAATGGAATTGGAAATAATGAAGAAGAAAATAAAGACATTAGAAAAAGCGGGGCTGGGAAGGTGGCTCAGTGGTAGAGCGCTTGCCTTGCATGCCTGAGGCCCTGGGTTCGATTCCTCAGTACCACATAAGCAAAAAGAAAAAAGCCGGAAGTGGCGCTGTGGCTCAAGTGGTAGAGCGCTAGCCTTGAGCTGAAGAGCTGAGGGACAGCGCCCAGGCCCAGAGTTCAGGCCCCACGACCGGACCCCCCTCAAAAAAAAAAAAAAAAGAAAAAGCTTCATTTACATCACACGTTTGATTTGTCATACAGTAGGCAATGTCTACTTACAGAAGAGAGAAAAATGAAAATTTCTGTAGACTTTTTTTGGTATTCTTTGAGCAGGTTTCTGCTCTAATTCTGTTTGATTTGCAAATCTAGTTTATCAACTTAGCAGCTCCACTATTATTTGGAGTGAGGGAAGAGGTGGGGAGGGGCGTTGTGGCAAGCTTTGCCTCCAGTGAGTAGCATTCTCCAGTGAAACAAAATGGGAGCATGAGAAGAGGTGCTGGATCTCACTCTCTCCTGATTGGTGGAATGTTGGGCAAAGTACTTCCTCTTTTAGAGCTGCCATTTTGTTCTAGACTATCCATAGGACTCTTTAAAACATCTTTTCAGAAAAAAAATTCTTCTTTTGTTTTAAAATATTTTTCCTCCTCCCTTTCCTCTCCTCCCTCCTTCCATCCTTTCTCCTCTTCCCTCCCTTCTTCCTCCTTCCTCTTTCCTCTTCCTTTTTGTTGCTTTTTTCCTCCTCACGGTTCTCACGTTGATCTCTTTGCCATGTTGGTGAGAGGCAAATTGTCTGCTGTGCATACTCATGGTTAGTACAGTGCAGCCCTGTGATTGTACTACACAGTCAACCTACAGAGCTTTTAGCTGACACACTGCCTAGCAAACTAAGTTTTAGAGATAAAAGATAATTTCTCAATAAATGAGGTGAGTATAAAGTTGCCATAACTATGGTGGAATGTATTCTTACTCTGTCTTTTCACTCACAAGTTGAGCCTACTTCCAAAAGGTTGATCAAGATCAGAAATGTTTACATATTTGCTTATAACCTTCAAAAGGGCTTTGCTATTTCTCTGAGAATTACAAGCATTTGTTAAGAGCCTGTCTCATCTTTTATACCACTTTCAAGTAAGTGTCTTATATATAGCTCTGAAGTCATTAATCATTTCAAGTATCTCAGGTTTAGAGTCTCCAGAGCTGTAGATCATCACTTGAACACAATTCTCAAATCTCTGGGCACCACTGCATCTTCCAGCCCTGTTACTTTTAACTCTTTTTTGATGCTTTGAAAATGGCATTTCCACATGTGAATCCTCCATGATTCTTTGTTTCCATTGGGGGAGAGATTTCTTAAAGTATTTTTAGGCCAATAAAATTTCATTTGCAATAACAATTTTTATCCATGAGATATGAGGTACCCACAGTTTTAACACAATCTTTTAATGAAATTTAAATTTACATTTAAAAATAACAGAGGTCTAAGCAGTCTTAAGAGTCCATCTGATCCAACTCTACCAGTTAGCAATTGTCATAGATTTTTCTCTTTGGGAAAATTAGGTGATTTATTGTTTCTACCACACCTGAACAGCTACAGTTTAGCAACAAAGTGAGGCTCAAACTACATTAAGATAAGATAGGGTTTGACCAGGAAGAAAGCCATCCACTTCACGTCAAAGGAAATGGATGTTGGGGTAGGTAAGCCTATATCACAAGGTTTGAACAAGTTTCCCCAGGGCAGACTGGAATTCTAGTGGTTCATGATCCTATCAGAACCAAGTGGCTGAGAGAAATGGGCTCCAGATTTCTTCCATTGCAGCTGAAGCCTGCAGCTGCTAGTCAGAGTTCAAATGAGAACCAGCAGGATTCCAGTTTTCTTTTTGTGTAAATTATTATTTAGGAAAGGGGACTAATGATTATTGCTTACTGAGTTACCACTTCAAAAGGAACAGGTGTTCTGTGAATATATGAATTTGGTTTTGTGTGGGTCAAAAACAGACCATCCTGGGAGCAGTGAAGTTAATATTTACAAAGTCACATGGTAAGACAATGAGAATCCGTTAGCCATATGGAACCAGTCAAGGGTATGTGATTGTTTAAGAAAGGTCTCAGGGTCAGCCCATGATTATTTGATAGGGTCTCTGGTACCTACGGCTGAGGTCCTTTAATGCCTTTCTCCTACATTTATCATCTGCCCAAGACTTTGTGTTTTTTTTGGAATTAATTGATTTCACATGTTATTAGACCTAGAAGAAGCTTTAAAGATCATTGGGCCTTGTGATGTTTTTGTTTTTTTCTTCTTAGCTTGAACTTAGGACCTGGACACTATCTTTTAGTTTTTGTGCTCAAGGCTAGAGCTCTACCATTTGAGTCATACCTCTGCTTCTGCATTTTTGGTGGTGGTGATGGGTTGTTAATTGGAGATAAGAGTCTCACAGGTTTTCCTGCCTGGGCTGGCTTCAAGCCATAATTCTCTGATCTCAGCCTTCTGAGTAGTAGCTAGGGTTACAGAGGTGAGCTACAGGCACTTGACTCTGATGGTACAATTAGTGTACTTGCAGGAGCTAAGGACTAAGATGAACCTGTCACACTGCTAGGTATAAGAATGTGAATGCCAGGGAAGATCCGAATTTGAGAATACACACACACTATACAGACATGCAGTATGCATGTTTAAGTGTACATTGGGTCAGACTTGAGGTGGGGAGGGGGCTGCA
Source organism: Dipodomys ordii (assembly GCF_000151885.1). Classification (NCBI taxonomy): domain Eukaryota; kingdom Metazoa; phylum Chordata; class Mammalia; order Rodentia; family Heteromyidae; genus Dipodomys; species Dipodomys ordii. Next base: position 35,447,999 of record NW_012267218.1, read on the forward strand.
CAACTTTGCCATTAGTAAGCCTTTAACTCCTTTATTTTATAGAAGGAGAAATCTGAGTCCACCTGAATAATGGATGTCAAAGTTGCAAATAAAATCTGGGTCACTATCTTCCAGCCAGGGTGGGTGGGGAAATATATTCCCACATGTACTAGACACAGTGATAATGGGCTTGGGAGGTAGCTCAGTGGTAGAATGCTTGCCTCATGTACATAAGAACCTGGGGTCAGGCTGGGAAGGTGACTCAGTGGTAATGTGCTTGCCTCGCATGCATGAGGCCCTGGGTTTGATTCCTCAGCACCACATAAACAGAAAAAGCTGGAAAGGGTGCTGTGGCTCAAATGGTAGAGCACTAGCCTTGAGCTGAAGAGCTGAGGGACAGTGCCCAGACCCAGAGTTCAAGCCCCACTACTGACAAAACAAAAACAAAAACAAACAAAAAACCTGGAGTCTATCCCAAGCACAGAAGTAGAAGACAGCCATGAGAACATATTATTGCCAAGAAATCCAGTCACTTGGTGCACCTGAGGTCCAAGCTTCACAGAGGAAGCAGAAAAAAAAAGTGATAGGAAGGGGGTTGGAGATGGAACCACTTACTAGCCTATGAAATATCCTCTAGGTCTGGAATCAATCTTAGGGGGAAAAAAACTAACTTGGGAGGTGGGGCACTAGATTATAATGCAGAAACCCATCCCTGAGAGAATGGAGGAGTGAATCAAGCTGTTCCTTCAGTGTTAGCAACCTCCTAGCATGTGTTAAGAAGTCATACTCAGGCCAGGCCTAGCTGCATGTGCTAGGAATCACACTCAGGCCAGGTCTAGTTGCTCTCTGTTCCAGATTTGCTCCTCCTCATTTTCCAGGTGTAGGTCCAGCCCCATCCCTTCTATAAGAGTTGAAGTCTCCCTTCAAGGGACGTTCTGATAGGCTTTCTTCCTTGTTGATAGAACTGAGCAGAAGGGCTAGGAGATGCCAGCTAATATTTTTGAAGTTAGAAGCAGATAACTTCCATGGCTTATTGTGGTTAAGCAAAAAAATCTGTCTAAAACAGCTATTCCTCAGAGACTTCAAAAAATTCTCCTAAAATCATTTTCTAAGACCTTCATTATTCCCAACCTTTTTGTCTTCATCCTAAAAGAATGTTCTCTTTTCAGGAATGGTTTTATTTACTCTAAGGGGAATTGCAAAAGCAAATTTACAGGTTAATGGTCCAGTAGGAGTTGTATAAGAAAGGCACTGCTCTGCCTCTTAGTGAGTGTTGCTCTGTTGCAGTAGGTCTGATAAGAAAGGGTAGCTCCTGATAAAGTGATGCAAGGTCCTGGGCAGGTCACCATTTTCACTACTCAAGGTGTGTTCATCTTTTGTTCTTCATTCTGTGTTGGGAGGTACTAGTAAGGCAAGTACTGGTAGTCCCTGTGGGTCACGTCAGGTAACACAGTGATCTTAGGAAACTTCAGTAGTTGATGAATATCAAAGAAATGATAAGCATTTCTGGACCATCATTTATAAGAAAACATAGCTTTATAGGAGATTACAGGTTATAAAAAAATACAGCTTTATAAGAGATTACAGGTAAGAATGAAAATATGCCCAATGAAAATATACTCCAAGACTTTAAGACTTGCTATTGGCAATTTTTCTATATAAGCTGTGTTAGTTGGTCTAATGATCTTCTTGCTATTAATCTCTGTGCTACCCTACCTGTGAGAACATGTATCTTTACCTTTATCCCATGGCTTAGGGTTTTACTCTCACTATTTAATATCCCTCTTCCCAATCTTTGGTAGCACCCAAATATATGGGCAGCTCCTGACAAAGAGCAGGGGACACCACTTTTTTTTGTTGTTGTTGTTGTTAGTCATAAGGCTTGAACTCAGGGCCTGGGTGCTGTCCCTGAGACTCTATGTGCTTGAGGCTACTGTAGCAATTAAGCCACAACTCCATTTCTGGTTTTTTGAGTGATTAATTAGAGATAGGAGTCTCACAGGGACTTTTCTGTCTGGGCTGGCTCCAATCTGCGATCTTCAGATCTCAGCCTCCCAAGTTGCCAGGATAACAGGTGTGAGCCACTAGTGCCAGGCTGGGACATCATTTTTGTCTGAACTACTGTCCAGACCAACCATCAGGTTTATGGAGGTAGAAGTTCTAGAATGAAGGCCATGCATGTGTGTATGTGATTCCAAAAATTCTCTCAGTGCAATTGTGACAGATTCTAGTTTTTTTTTTAATCTCTCTGCTCCTATCAAAACCCAACTTCAGCTAACCTAACCATTTATTTTCTCTCTGTACGTATCACATGACTAGGAAGTACCCCAGGGACAGTCACTTTGCACCCTGCTCATGATCACTGGAGTTCCCTGTCCATTATCTCCAAGTTCTGTGGTCTCCACCAACCTCAGCCAGATAATCCACATGCACCCTACCAAGACTAGTCTGGAACTCAACTCAGGCATTTTTGCAAAGTATCCTTTTCTTCTGTTTTTCCTAGAAATTTTAGTGTTTTTCTATCTCAGGAACTATGAGCCCTGCTCTTAAATTTCAGTATGAATGGTAGAATGGCTAAATAATAATAATAATGATGAAGATGATGATGATAATAAAAAGAAATTACCAAGAAGGAAAGGTATAAAATAAGAGTCCCTCTACATGTGTCTGATTGTTGAACTTTTGGGTTTAGTTATACAAAAGCACTTCACAAACCTCACCTAATATTCTATTCTATCAGCTTAATGTGTGGGAGTTGGAGACATGAGAGATCTAACTACTGTTCCTTCATCCTTTGGAGTTTAAGTCATCAAGAATTAGTTTCATGAGGTTTCACGGGTACAGAAATTTCAGTCTATGTGGATATAACTAACAAAAAATCTGAAGGGAGTGTGAAGTGTGTATATTATGTGTTTAAAAAGTTATTGGCAATGCCTGGCTGCTTTACTGCCAGTAACAGCCATTCATTTTTCTCCTCTATAATTCTATTCAGCTTCATCCTAGACTGATTCAAATAGGAAGCCAACATGATGTCTACCCAAACTCATTTTAATCTCCAAGTTCCATAAAACATATAAGACACTCATATAACTCACTTTTCTGGAATGAAACTTGTAGCAACTCAAGCGCTTCCAATTTTATTTTTAGAAACTGGTTCATGCATTTTATATTGAATTAAGTCTAATTCCTTTTGAGTCAGTTGGGGAGTTGTTTTAAATCTTACCTAGTGGGCACCAAATAATTTGTTTCTGATCTACATTTTTCCTTTGAAGAGATCATCGACTCTATTAATAAAACAAATGGCATTTTTGTTTCCCCAAGAACCCGCAATGTGCAAAATCTCTGCTTGACAATTTGAGAGAAAATGGATGTGATAACCTAGATTTTATATTACAATGAGCCAACCTAACATGGGGGCCCAGGGGACTGGTCCTGAGGATTCATAATTACACTTCACCACATTCCAGAGTTGTGTGCAAGTGTTTCTGAATGGAATTTCCAAGGATTACTAACCTGCATGCAGCCTTGAGAGACAAGCTGTACCTCAGCCTGTTCCAAAACCTCAAGTCATTACCCACAGACAAAAACATAATTTTAAAAAGAAATTTCTCATCAATATATACAGAGTAGCGGGGCCTAGGTGGCTCACCCCTATAATCTTAGCTATTCGGGAGGCTAAGATTTGAAAATCATGGTTCAAGCCCAGCCTAGGCAGACAAATCTACAGACTTTTATCTCCAATTGACCAGCAGAAAAGCTGGAGATAGAGATGTGGCTCAAGCATTAGCCTTGAGCAAAATTCCCAAGCAAGAGTGCAAAATTCTGAGTTCAAATCCCAGTATTGTCACACATATAAAAAATACACAGCTGAAATAGAGGTTGACAATAACATCCTAGTATATTATTGACCATTCTTGCTGTGTTAAGAGTTTATTTTGGGGCTGGGAAGGTGGCTCAGTGGTAGAGTACTTGCCTTGCATGCATGAGGCCCTGGGTTCGATTCCTCAGCACCACATAAGCAGAAGAAGCCAGAAGTGGCACTGTGGCTCAAGTAGTAGAGTGCTAGCCTTGAGCTGAGGGACAGCGCCCAGGCCCAGAGTTCAGGTCCCACTGCTGACACCCAAAAAAAGAAAGAAAAAAAAAGGAATAAAGTCTCACTTTAAAAAAAAAGAGTTTATTTTGATTAAAGAAATAATAAATCTTCAAGGAATTGATTCTTAAAAGACAAAGTGACAGTTCACGATGGATTTCTAGGTACCATTAGAAAAAAAACAATTTATGTGGGAGGTATTTTTTTTTTTGCTGTCTCTCTAAAGACAGGATAAACACTGACTATCATATTTGCTTCAACTGTGGAGATCAAATAACAAGTTCATCTTTGGTAAACCCCTGGCAGTCTGGAAGCAGCTCAGGAAAAACAGAAGGAGAATTTAGGCAAGCCACAAAGATGAGAGCTGGCGGCTGACAGATGACAGGTCCAGTAACTGGAGAGGGTTCACACAAACCCCAAGCAGTGTGGATTAACAGACGGACCCTCAGTACACACTACTGAAGATCATGTATGTCCTCACTGCCTGTTAGTCTTCCTCTTTTTTCCCTCAACTTTTTATTTTGTAAACATTCCAATCTACAGAAATGTTGAAAGAACAGTGGGACACACACCTATGTAACCTTTACCTACATCCACTGGTTAGCAACCTTTTATCACATTGGCAATGCATTTGTGTGCTTGTTGTATACAGTTCTCCAGCCATGTGCAAGTAAATTGCAGACATTCAACCTTCCTGCTCTAGAGAGTTTGTGTCTTAGAAATGCAAGATATTCTCCCACGCATCCACATCATTGTTATATAGAGTTAAACACTGTTATAAAGTAATTACCTAATTATACAGAACATGGTCACATTTCTTAAAATGTTTCCAAAATATTCCTTGGCATTTGCCCCTCCTAATCTATGTCCCCCAAGAACCATTCACTGGCCAGATGCAGTGGCTCAAGAGCTTGTAGTCCTAGCTACTTGGAAGGCAGAGATCAGTTCAAGACCAGCCTGGAGAAAAAACGTTTGAGAGACTCCATCTCACTCCATCTCAACCAATAGAGCTAGGAAACACAGGGTGTGTGTGTGTGTGTGTGTGTGTGTGTGTGTGTGTGTGTTATCTCAGCCACATGGCAATCACAATATCCCCAGTGATATAGAGGATCAGAAATAGAGGATCACAATCCAGGCTGACCCAAGTATAAAGTGAAACTCTATCTCAAAAATAACCAATGCAGAAGGGCTGATGGAATGTCTCAAGTGGTAAAGCGTTGACTAGCAAATGCAAGACCTGGAGTTCAAATCCCAGGAAAGAGGGGCAAGGATAGGGGATGGGGTGGGGGGAAGCCACTTACTGGCCTAATGTAATCTCAGCACTTAGAAGGCCAAGAGAGAAGGATTGTGAATTTGAGGCCAGCCTCTTAACTCTGGTTTGGCTTTTTCTATTCACACCTTGCACTCTACCACTTGAGCCACATCTCCACTTCCAGATTTTTGCTGGTTAATTGAGATAAGAGTCTCTAGAATTGGTGTACCCTGATCTGGCTTCAAACCTTGATCCTTAGATCTCAACCTCCTGGGTAACTAGGATTATCATCTCCTTTTTTTAAATAAGGAAATTCTTTTCTTGTAAAAATATTAAAAATGTGCCAATTTTAAGTAGACAGCTCTGTAATTTTCCAAAAGTAAAATATTCATTTAACACAACTCAAAATATGAAACAATACTATAGCCAGGCACCAGTGGCTCAAGCCTGTAATCCTAGCTACTCAGGATGCTAAGATCTGAGGATCACAGTTTGAAGCCAGCACAGGCATCAAACTCTGTAAGAACGCTTATCTCCAAGAAACTACTCAAAAAAGCCAGAAGTGGCGCATTGGCTCAAGCTATGAGCAAAAGAAGCTCAGGGACAGCACCCATGCCCAGAGTTCAAGTCCTAGGACTGGCAAAAAAAACAACAACAAAAAACCCACATAAAAATCAATCCTACCCCAATCCAAAAACAATTCTAATGTTACTTAAGAGATTCTTCCTCCTCCTCCTTCCTCCTCCCTCTGCCCCCTCCTCTTCCCTTTCCTCTCTCTCCTCCTCCTCCTTCTCTTCTTCCTCTTGGTGTTTGAAATCAGAACCTCACACTTGGCTAGGGCAGCATTCTCACACTAAGCCTAAGCCACGCTCACCTTTTATTGTTTTTGACACAAGGTCTCAGTTCAGGTTGGCCTTGAATTTGTGAACCTCCCACCTCAACCTCCCAAAGTGCTGGGATTGCAGGAGTCTGCTACCATATCTGGCTTCCTCCCTTTGGGCTAGAGAAGGAACCTAGGACTTGGAGCAGGCTAGGCAACCACTGGGTCACACTCTTAGCCCTTAGAAATATTTCCCGCAGTTATTATCAGAGTCCTCACCCTTCTGTCTATACAGAAAGGGCATATGCAGTTTCTGATGATCTCAGCCTTGACATGTCCCCTGCTTGTTGGGACAGCCAGCTAATTCATGTGACAGTCTCATTTGGAGTTGTTTCAGAGAAGATGACAGCTCCTGTAGATTCCATTAGCGACTTCACTTCTTCCGATCAAACTGTCTTCCAGCTCTGCACTTCCACTCAGAGGTGATATTTTAAGAGTAGATTGAAGGAAAGGTAGAAGTCAGCAGGGCCCAGAAACTGTCCACTCCAGACTTTATGAAGGAAGCCCTTATCAGCAAATCTGCAGCGAGTATTCAGTCCTGACCAAGAGAGGACTGTGCCAGCTGGCCAGAGGGAAATCAGGCATTATACCTGGCGGCGGAGAGCAGGCTGATAAAGCACTTAAGGCAGTGGATACTGCCATGTTTTGTTTGCTGCATTCTCTTCAGCATGGGCTGCAACATCTTCTGGCTTTGGAAAAACAGACATTGGAAAATGTGACAAGACACAAGCTGTCTTGTCTATGGTGTGTGTGTGTGTGTGTGTGCTGGTCCTGGGCTTAAACTCAGGCTCCCAGGTTCTCTCTCAGTTTTTCTGCTCAAGGCTGGTGCCCTACCACTTGGGCTACACTTCCATACCTGGCTTTTTTGTTGGACAAGTGGAATCAAGAAACTCAGAATTTTTTTTTTTCCTGTCTGGACTGGCTCTGAACCACAGTTCTCAGATCTTAGCCCCCTGAGTAGCCAGGACTCACAGGAGTGCGCCACCAGCACCAGCCCGTGTCACTGTGCTCATGGGCTCCAGCTTTCCCATAGCTTTACTCCAGGTATCTTTCTTGTGCTTATAATATTCCTAGAGGTTGTCTCACCCGCGAAGCCAGGGGTGAGGAACGTGTGTTTTCAAGAGCCAGAGTCCCATTGGAGATGGCCGAATTGCCACTCTGTCTGTCAGTAGTGAGGGTGATGGTTTGGGACGCGGCTCTTGATTTGAGAGACAGGTGATGGGAAGGACGGGTCCGCCCTGGGGTTCGGTATGTAGACTGAGGCACTTGCATTTTTATGGGGAGGTTTGTTTGTAGAAACTTAATCCAGGATGATGTCTCCTGTAGACTTGTTCTCTTAGGGATCTGCCGTCCACCTGCGACAGACCTCACAGACCCCTATTAACTTGAAGACTGGGTTATCGTGATTGGTCCTCAAGTCCTTCTTTTCTCCTACTTCCTAGACCCAATTTGATGCTACATCACCTAATTTTTTTAGTTCAATACATTCACTAATAACATTAGCTAATGGATGGCATTAATAATAAATGAATTAAATCCACTAGTTAGCTTATCTAACACATCATTATTGTTAATATCCATTTTGTGTTAATCATCTCCTTCTTTCTTAACTTTTTTTTTTTTACTGGGCTGGAAGGTATTAGACAGTATCTTTATTTGACTGAAATTGTTTTCTTTGCTTTTTCATTAATTAATTAGTTTTTGAAACAGTCTTACTATGTGGCCCAAACTCAAAACCCTCCTTTCTCAACTTCCCCAGTGCTGGGATTACAGGCATGTATCACCATGCCTGGCTAAAATAATTGTGTTTTTTTTATGTCCACGTTCCAAATAACAAAATGGTAAAATTAAAATTAGGCTAAACACTATGTCAGAAGATGCTTGGTAAAAAGCAGAACCAGACATTACATATTTGGGAAATTCCAGATTGAGAAGAAAAAAAAATACCGTGGGTCCTGGCAACATTTTCTTAAGCTTATTTATCATGATGCAGCTTGAGAAAAGGATGAGTTTTCATTTTTCTATTTACCATAGCGTAAGACTGTCTGCTGGTAAGTATGTCCTTTCTTCCCATTTAGTTCCTGTTTCCAGGCTCAAAGGATTATAAATAACCAATGAAGAACAACATCATTTAAACATCAAGAGTCAATTTCCATAAATGTTCACATTAAAAATGCATGGCTGGTAGGAACGTTTAATTTTAGCTCTCTTGTTTCTGTCTTTTGCTGTGGTTGTACTTTGCTTTGCTTTGCCTGTCTTAGCTGTTTAACTTTGAAGCCAACTAAAAATGAAAAATGGGCGTTTCAGAGTAGGTACCCATGACTTGAGTCCTGGGTTGCTGACCTGGCGTTTCTCTGTCTGTAACATCAACACTGTGTTCTCAGCAATGAACTTGAACAGAAAACAGCCTCCAACCTGAGAGGTGGAGGAGCAGAGAGGGAGCAGCAGGTGTAAGCTGACTCTGTCTTTTCTTTGGCCTCAAAACACAGTAAAATAGCCCACATCTAACATGCTCACAGTGGTTTAGGTGTGATACTCAGGCAGAGAGTTTTTTGTTTGTTTTTCAGTTCTGGGGATTGAAATGTGCTACCACTTGAGCTATGCCTTAGTCCTTCTACCCTGACCATCATTTGGGTCTAGATCCTTCTATCTCCCCCTACCACGCAGCTGAGACCACAGGCAAGTATGACCACATACAGCTTGCTTTTGAGACAAGGTCTTGCTAACTCTTCCCCCTGGCAATCTTCAGATCTTGCCCCTCTTATCTCCACTAGAGGAGCAGCTGGGATTACAGTTATACACCCATAGGCCTGGCAGAGACTTGTGTTTCATCACAACCAAGGAGAAAATGAGGGGCTGGGAAGGTGGCTCAGTGGTAGAGCGCTTGCCTTGCATGCCTGAGGCCCTGGGTTTGATTCCTCAGCACCACATAAGCAAAAAGAGAAAAGCTAGAAGTGGCGCTGTGGCTCAAGTGGTAGAGCACTAGCCTTGAGCTGAAGAGCTGAGGGACAGTGCCCAGGCCCAGAGTTCAGGTGCCACAACCAGACCCCCCCCAAAAAAAAGAGAAAATGACTTGAAACAGCCCATTGATTATGATGATTGCTGTTGTTTAAGCAAAGAGGAAATAGTACCGCATAATTACTATTCTTTTTTCATAAACAATTAGTAAATTTACCAAAATACAAGTTGAGAAATAGAAATAATAAGCAGCACCAAAAGACCCCCCCCCATTTGTTTGGTCTTTTTTTTTTAATCTTTGGTTATTACCTGTCTGTGAAGGGTGAGCAGGCTGGTGACAATTCTGCAGGACGTGGACACATTTCCTTATTGACCAATAAGCCCGTGGCGAATTGCAAGGCTGGAGTCGGAGTCAGGTGTCACATTAGGGCTTCAGTGTTCAGAGCCACTGGGAAGAAGGATGGAGAAATCTTCCTTTCATCTCCACTGGGAAAGGGCTATCCCTCTGCTTTACAGCAGCAGCAGAGAAAGGAGAAAGATGAAGTGCTGAGAGAGTTCAAGTCCACAAAGTGAAAGGAATATGCAAAATGTAACCCTGGAGGATGAGAGAGATGCATAGGTTAAATGGGAATTGACTAGTTAGTTGTGTGATAGAAAGACCAAGATACATCTAGATAGACCAGAGTCAGAATGTTAAGAATACAGTTCTTCTTTATGTATTTTCTAAATTGCCCATGGGCTAGGACTTTACTTCTTTCTTCCAGATGGAAGGTACACTAGGAAACTTCTCAGTGATAGTTTAAAAGTATGTTGACTTATGCCATAGTTTACTTATTATTATTTAAAAATATTTTCGTCAATCCAGGAGTGCTCAAGGCTAGCACTCCTAACACTTTGAAACACAAGATCATTTCTGGTTTTCTGGTGGTTAATTGGAGATAAGAGTCTCATGGACTTTCCTGCCCTGGTTAGCTTTGAACTGTGATCCTCAGATCTCAGCCTTCTGAGTAGCTAGGGTTACAGGTGTGAGCCACCAGCACCCAGCTATATTGTATGTTAAAAGAAAAAAAAAGTTTAAATATTTTCCCCTGGTATTTTGAGAATTATTTAAATGGGAGAACTTTTCAGTAAAGACAGATTGCATTCATTTTTGTAAGGAAGGGATATATATAAATAAAGTGTAGAATAAATGGAATAGCCTTATCTAGGTTTATTTAATTTATTTATGTATTTATGTATTTATGCATTTATGTATGTATGCATGTATGTATGTATGTATGTATGTATGTATGTATTGGTCCTGGGGCTTGAACTAGGGGCCTGAGCACTGTCCCTGAGCTTTTTTGCTCAAGACTATTGTTCTACCACTAGAGCCACAGCTCTACTTCCAGTTTTTAGGTGGTTAATGAGATCAGAGTTTCACAGACTTTGCTGCCCAGGCTGATTTGGAGCTATGAGTCCCAGTTTTCAGCCTCCCGAATAATTAGGATTATAGGCATTGGTGCCTGGCTTCTCATTTAAATGTTATGCCTTAGACACAAGCGCCTTCCTGACCTGTGAGTTATTTGGAGAAGCAAGCCTGCCACCTTCTGGTCAATTCATGTCATTGTTTTCTCATCCATCATTTGTATGTTCATTAAATACAATTTGATCTTCGGTTTTTTAGACTTTAAATTAAGTCTAAATACTATCTTAGATAATATAAAGGTGAACACCCTGAAGACAGGATGGTAGCATTGTTGGGGGAGGAATATGATTTTGCTATTAAGAGAAAACCTGACTAAACCTTCCATGATACTGTCTTTAAGACCTACTGTTTTCCTCAGGATTCTTAGACCTTCAACATGACCAAGAATGCTCTGACATTAGGTTTGGAATGGAGAATGGTGAGTGAGGCAAAAAGAAATAATTCAAAGACAAGTTCTTTTAGTCATGAACAAATGGATTGAACAATCTGGTCAGAAAGCCTGCCTAAGTATTGGACAAGTGAGCAGGATTTTCCCTGCTATGTTTTCAGATTTCCAGTTCTCTTTTTTTTGTGGGTAAGTGTTTTCTGTTATATGACTTGATTAGCTCACTAGAACTCGATGTGGATCTATGGGTTTTCTAGATTTGGCCATATAGTAGGTGTTAATAATAACTAGCTGAAGAAATGAATGCAGGAATGAATGAATGAGGAAACATGTTTGCTTCTATAACATCTCTGTTGAGGCTGGGCTGAAGAGTATATTTTTAAGTGTCCTACTGATTATTTAATTCATACCCTATGGTAACTGATCATAAGGAAAGTAAGGTGTCACAAATCAATCTTACTCCTTTTTGGGTTTTTTTTTTGGGGGTCTGGTTGTGGGGCCTGAACTCTGGGCCTGGGTGCTGTCCCTCAGCTCTTCAGCTCAAGGCTAGTGCTCTACCACTTGAGCCACAGCGCCACTTCTGGCTTTTTTCTTTTTCTTTTTTGCTTATGTGGTGCTGAGGAATCGAACCCAGGGCCTCATGCATGCAAGGCAAGCGCTCTACCACTGAGCCACCTTCCCAGCCCCTCCTTTTTGTTTTTTTGAGATAGGATTTTGCTATAGAACCCAGGTTGACCTTAAACTCACTATTATTAGCTCAGGCTGGCATTAATTCAAACCCTGCCTCAGCTCTCCATGTGCTAGGATTACAAGCATACAGCATTATTACCAATCTGTTTTTTTTTTTTTTACTTCCAGTCGATGCATGAAAGGAAATACTGAAGACATTGGAGTAATGAAACAAGATGAAGATCTTTTGGGGCTGGGAAGGTGGCTCAGTGGTAGAGTGCTTGCCTTGCATGCATGAGGCCCTGGGTTTGATTCCTCAACACCATATAAGCAAAAAAAAAAGCTGGAAGTAGCGCTGTGGCTCAAGTGGTAGAGTGCTAGCCTTGAGCTGAAGAGCTGAGGGACAGCGCCCAGGCCCAGAGTTCAGGCCCCACATCCGGACCCCCCCTCCCCCCAAAAAGATGAAGATCTTTTAAAGTAAATGCTGTAGCAACTGGGGGTTATCTACCTACAGAAATATGCATCTTTGTATCTTTGTCTAGGCAACTTTATAATTGTAGGGAGCAAAGTAAACTAGTAGAAAATGAAGAAAAATGCAAATGTCTATAGACATGAATAAATTCTGTCCAGTGGAGCGTTGATTTCATCTCCCCCTCTACTGTTAAAGACAGTCAGACAGACAGACAGAGAAAGAAAGGAAGGAAGAAGAAAGGAAGAAAGAAAGAGAAAGAAAGAAGGAAGGTAAGTAAAGAGAGAAAGAGAGAAAGAAAAAGGAAATGAAAGAAAGAGAGAGAGAGGTAGAGAGAGAGAAAGACAGTAAGAAAGAATAGGACCAGTTTTGTTTCCATTTACAAGTTGCTAATAGAGCTTTAGTCTCTCAACCACCAGTAGAGGGCATGAAAGGAGTTGATTTTGTTGGACTCACTTTTTTGTTTTTGAAGACAGAATTTGAACAAGAAAATCACAAAGCAAATAAATAAATTCTACATTATAGTGCTCCAACAGGATACAACAAATAACTATTTCAAACATCAACTTGAAGTATTTTAAAATCATGGCTGCTTTTTATTTTCTACCTATATGTTTCACTTAAAGTAGGATACACATTGAATTGAAACCCCTTTGTACAACAACGTAAAGGTAAAAGAAATAAAATACTTATGAAAGAGGCTTGGCCAACTCTTTAGATTTCAAGTAGGTTCAAAAAGTTCTTTTTTTATAAGTCCAATTATTTTTTTATTGTGAAAATACTGTACAGAGGAGTTACAATTACATGGGCAAGATAATGAGTACATTTCTTATCAAGCATTGTAGCCTCCTCCTTT
>NW_012267218.1:35472844-35473352 GCF_000151885.1 Dipodomys ordii
GAAGAGTTTCTGGATACTCAGGTGGGCACTGCTGTCAAAACACTCTTCTGGGGGCTTGGGAAGGTGGCTCATTGGTAGAGCACTTGCCTTGCATGTGTGAGGCCTTGGGCTCGATTCCTCAGCACCACATAAGCAGAAAAAAAAGCCGGAAGTGGTGCTGTGGCTCAAGTGGTAGAGCGTTAGCCTTGAGCTGAAGAGCTGAAGGCCCAGAGTTCAGGCCCCCCCCCAAAAAAAGATTCTATAAAAAAACCCCACTCTTCTGCAAATGATACTTCACTATCCCATAATAGCTTGGAAGTCCAAGTGATTAAGGGAAAATACTCCACAGATGTCAGATAAGATTCCTGTCCCCAAGTCTTGGGCCTAATGAAATTTTAGATATTTTCCATCTTGTCTTATTGTTGTTGTTGTTGTTGTTCTTGTTACCACCAATGACGTGAATAAAAATACTGACTTTTCTATACTTCCTTTGACCTTTGAAGAGTTGAAGTTAGTGTCCTTGTATAGC
>NW_012267218.1:35473402-35485048 GCF_000151885.1 Dipodomys ordii
CCCCCCCCCACCAAAGTTGTAAAGTTCGTTTTTGACATAACTACTTGTACATCTCATTGTTGCTCTTGATAGTCTATAAAAGCACCTCTACTACAGGATCAGTGTTTTATTGATTCTGCGCCCTCCCCCACCCCCACCCCCAAGGCTTAAGTGCTTATCTGGCCAATTCACAGTCACAACTAGAAAAGCTGGTGACTGGACTGATGACAGGCTGGGTCTGGAATTTTGAGCTTAAGGCATCGACACTTAAATACACATCTTGGAAAAAGAATGCTCAGGGAATGTGATTCTATCGGGAGAGTCAGAAATGGTATCATAGAAAACGAATGCTTTCTATTGGAAAATGGGGACTTGCATAAAGTCACCTTCAAACTGATTCCTTGCTAGCCTTGCCATGAAGAGATTGGACTGTGCTGTGTCCTCTGTATTTTCAGGGAAAATTCAAGTTCATGGATTTCCCATTGTGTTGGAACGCCACCAGTGTACAAGGAAAAACAGAATAAAGTATATATTGCTACCAACCTACAGATGGATGCTCATAGCAATCTAAGAGGATGGAATCACAAATAGGTCATGTGTGAGAGGCTAGGTTATATTTTAGATGATGATAGTAAAGGAGGGTTTAAACAGAGGAGCTAAGTACAAGAAGAATTCCCTTCAAAATGTCCCTTGTTGTCATTCATTGCATTTGATTGTGGTGCCCTGCATCTTGTAGATATATTTTTCTAATTTGGGGAGGGGAAGGGAAATCACAAAATGCTGAAACAAGGATACAGGTTAGCCCATTGTAACAATGAGACATAGAAGATACTATGTTAAAAACTTGGAGGGAGGGAGGAGTTGGGGAGGGAGGGAGGGAAGGGATAGTAGGGGAAAAACAAAGCAGGGGGTAACAATGCTTGATAGGAAATGAACTCATTGCCTTACTCAGGTAACTGTTACCCCTCTGTACAGTATCTTTACAATAAAAAATTTTCAACAATTAAAAATATATAAAATATCACTTCCTTATAAGCTCTTTTAGGTACATTTTGGTACAGTGGAAGAAAAAGTCAAAATCTGGGAAGTAAAACCAGCTGGATGACATTCAACAATCAGTTAAGAGTTAGCAAACCAAGACAGCAAGAAGTTGGACTAGATTCTTAAAAACAGAGAGAACAGTTGATTTAAAGGACTGTCAAGGAACTTGGCTTTGATTTGGATGTTGCTGCTAGTTAGGTCTGTGAGTTCCAGTCAATAAAGTACACGCATGTGCTTTACTTTCAAGTATTCCTGTGCCAGCAACATTCTCTGGGAGAACAAGGAGAGCCCTTCCTTAGTTTAAGATTAGTTTACTGTAACTGGTTCATCAGGCAGCTGTAGACAAGCCTGAGCATACATGGAAGCTACGAAAGAGACAGGGTATCTGTCCATAAATAATGTGCAATCCAGTAGGAGAAACAGACACGTAACAAATGACGACCACAGCTCAGTGCAACATAGACTTTGGAGATGCAGAACTAGATCCTAAGGTACATGAATCCTGTCTCAAGGCAGAGAGAAAAGATTCACAGAAGAGATGATATATACACACTCACCCCCCACACACACACACACGTTTCCTTGCTTTCTGCATTTAATGAGTCACAGGTAGACTGGTTCATTCTTTTTTTTTTTAAATGCCTGTATTGGGGCTTGAACACAGTGCCTGGGTATTGTCCCTTAGCTTTTCCACTCAAGACTGGCATTCTGCCACTTGAGCCACAGCTCCATTTCTAGGTTTTGGGTGGTTAAGGGGAGATAAGAGTCTTCTACCTCGGCTGGCTTTGAACCACAATCCTCTGAGCTCAACCTCCTGGCTCTCGCTGGAATCACAAATGTGAGCCACTGGCACCCAGCTTCATTCTTTTACTATGATCTAAAATGATCTAGCCTTCTCTGCTAATAACATCTTTGTCTTTAAAAAAAATGGATATTTTCCACACACTAGCAGCTCATGCCTCTAATCCTAGCTACTCAGGAGGCTAAAATCTAAGGGTCTCAGTTCAAAGCCAGCCCAGGCAGGAAAGTCCATGAGACTTATCTCCAATAAACTACCAAAAAAGCTGGAAGTGGAACTCTGGCTCAAATGGTAGAGCAATATTGCTGAGCAAAAGAAGTTCAGGGATAGTACCCAGACCCTGTATACAAGCTCCAGGGCTGGGGGAAAAAGGATATCCTCTTTTTTGCATTCTATTTTATGGAGGGAATTACTTAAATGGCACTATAAGTTATTTGTTTCCTTGAAATATTTTTCATAAGTATAGGCAGCACAAGGAAAACACCTAGATAGTATTGCATGATGTAATCATAGACAATCTGTTTCTTGATTTTTCTCATAAATCTGCAGGGGACCAAACTTGAGGTTTGAACTGACCTTAAGAGCTGAGCCACTGGAGATTTGAAAACCATGAAGATTCTACACCATGCAGCTTACATGAGCTAGAGGAACCTAGCTTGCAGTGTGCTGCCTCTGATCTTCATATTAATTGGGGCTCCACAAGAGCATAGAAGTTACTTTTCTTTTTTTCTTTCTTTCTTTCTTTTTCTTTCTCTCTTTCTTTCTCTCTTTCTCTCTCTCTTTCTCTCTTTCTTTCTTTCTTTTTTTTGCCATTTTAGTTATTGCAATCTCCTCTCCTAGATCTTTGTAATAATGTTTTTATTTTCTTAGTGTGTTAGGCACACTTACTTTTTTTTTCTTTTGTCAGTCATAGGGCTTGAACTCTGGGCCTGGGTGCTGTCCCTCAGCTCTTCAGCTCAAGGCAAGAGCTCTACCACTTGAGCCATAGTGCCACTTCTGGTTTTCTAGTGGTTTATTGGAGATAAGAGTCTCACAGACTTTCCTGCCCAGGCTGGCCTTGAACCGGGATCCTCAGATTTCAGCCTCCTGAGTAGCTAGGATTACAGATGTGAGCACTTGAACTTCGCTTCTTCAAAATTACCTTACTTTTTATAGGGACCTGAAGAACAACAGGAACCCTGCTTATCCTTTTCTTCCTTTTGTTGTCCCACAGGAAGGTTTATCCATTTCAGAGTTTGAAGACGGCCTAGCTCCTGTAGGACTTTTGGTTCAAGGGCATAGATGAGAAAGATATTCCAAGTAGAAGTGACAGGATGTACCTTAATCTACAGAAGTTTCCAAGAGCAGAGCGTTCAGTGTCACTGTCAAATCAGGTGAGAGGAGAGACTGGAACACAGGGCCCAGAGGCAGGCAGGGATCAGTTATAAGTCTTACCTTGCCAGTGTTTTTGACCATGATACCAACCCAGAATTGGAATCTGGGAGTGTGGTGATCAGATTTACATTTTTAAACGATTGCTATGCACTATTTGTCCTTTTTGACTGACTTATTTCATTTAGCTATAAAATTCTCAGGGTTCACCCAGATTGTCCCCAAATGGCAAGACTTCTTCTTACTCCTCCTCCTCCTCTTCCCTTCCTCTTCCTCCTCTTCCTCCTCTTCCCTTCCTCTTCCTCCTCCTCCTCCTCCTCCTCCTTTGTTTTTGTTGTCCCTTAGCCTTTTTGTTCAAGGCTCTTTTTAGCCACAGGCCCCCTTCCAGCTTTTTGGTGGTTAATTGGAAATAAGAGTCTCACAGACTTTGCTGCTTGGACTGGCTTCAAACCTAGATCTTCAGATCTCAGCCTCCTGAATAGCTAAGATGACAGGTGTAAAATAATGACCAAATATGTGTGGGGTGATGTTGCATTGTAGTTTGATTTGCATTTCTGTGATAATTAATGATAAATAATAATTCTATTCATAGTCCTGTTAGCTAATGTGCTTTCTTTGAAGACATGTCTATTCAACATGTCCTTTGCACCATTTAACAATCAAATATATTTGATTTTATTGCTGTTGATTTGCAGGAATTTTTTGCATATTACAGAAATTAACTTCTTACCAGATTAATGGTTTTCAAGCAATTTCTGTCATTGTGTAAGTTGCCTTTTAATCCTGTTTATTGTTTCCTTTGCTGTACAAATGCCTTTTTAGTTCATTGAAGTCTATTTGCCTGTTTTTAATTTTCCAGATTGTGCTTTTGGTGTCATATTCAGGAAATCATTGTCAAGACTAACATCAATAACTTTTCCTTTATTTATTTCCTAGGAATTTTTAAGTTTTCGGTCTTATACTCAAGTTGTCAATCCATTTTGAATTGATTTTTTATGCATGGTGTAAGGCAAGAGTCCAATTTAATTTAAGTTAAATTTTTTGCACATGGACCTTCCCAACACTATTTATGAAAAAGACTTTTTTCCATTGTGTATTCTTGACAAAGCTTAATATGCATGAGTTTATCCTAGGCTTGCTGTTCTGTTTGTCTGTGTATCTTTATGCGAATGCCATGCTGTTTTGATTATTGCAACTATGAAGGAACTTTGAAATTGAGAAGTATAAGACTTCCAACTCTGTTTTTCTTTTTCAAGATTGTTTGGACTATCTAGCATCCCTTTGGGGTTTTATAGAAGTATTGAGGTGTATTATTTTATTCTGTAAAACATGTTGTTGGTATAGCTCAGAGACAGAGCACATTCCTAGCATGAGCAAGGCCCTGGCTTCCATCCCCTGAAGTACATACACACATGCATACACGTGTGTGTGTGCACACACAATGTCATTGAGATTTTAACAGGGGTTACATTGAGTATGTTTGGGTAGGATTGAAATTTTAGTAATATCAATCCTAATTCATATAACACAGTGTTTACATTTTTGTGTCTTTCTTTTAGCAATATTTATCATTTCCAGTGTATAATCCACTTCTAGTATTTGGTCATTTTGAGAATATAACACAAATACAATCATGTAATATGTAACATTTGAGACTGGCTTTTTTATACAGGGTGTCTTGAGGACTTCCCATGTTGTTATGGTTGACCAGTACTTCTAAAGAAACTGTTAAGTAGTATTCCATAGTATGAATATACCAAGGTTTTTGTTTTGTTTTTTGGTCGGTCATGGGGCTTGAACTCTGGACCTGGGTGCTGTCCCTCAGCTCTTCAGCTCAAGGCAAGGGCTCTACTGCTTGAGCCACAGAGCCACTTCCGGCTTTCTGGTGGTTTATTGGAGGTAAGAGTCTTATGGACTTTTCCTGCCCAGGCTGGCTTTGAACCATGATCCTCAGATCTCAGCCTCCTAAGTAGCTATATTACAGGCGTGAGCCACCAGTCCCTGGCTGAATATACTAGGTTTTAACTACTCACTTGTTGGAGGCATTTATGTTTTGGTTTTTGGCTATTATAAGTAAAGCTGTCATAAACATTTATGTATGGATTTAGTGTGAACACAACTTGTAATTTCCCTGGCATAAATGTCTAAATGTGCAATTGCTGAATCATATGGTGAGTACATGCTTAAGAAAGCCTTTATAAAGACATATGTGTGTTAATAGTATTTTACTGGGGCTGGAAAGTGGCTCAATGGTAGAGTGCTTGCCTCACATGCATGAGGCCTTGGGTTCTATTCCTCAGCACCACAGAAAATGCTGGAAGTGGTGCTGTGGGTCAAGTGGTAGAGTGCTAGCCTTGAGCTGAAGACCCAAAGGACAGCGCCCAGGCCCAGAGTTCAGGCCCCAGTACTGACCAACAAAATTACTTAACTAGCTGGAGGCATGGCTCCAATGGTACAGCACTTTCCTAACAAGTGCAAGGCTCTGAGTTCAAGTCAATAATGCAAAAAACAAAGGAGAAAAAAAGAGGATAGAAAACAAATAAAAGTAAGATTTAAAGTGTACACAGATTAAGATGCATTATAGACATAAACTTTGTTAAATGGATAAAAAGACATTCAATATATATCCTACAAAATTAAGAAGTGAGGGAAGGGGTGGGTTGGGAAGGATGGGTGAGAACGTTTAAAGAAGTGACATTAATCAAGCCACATTATCTTCAAAAACTGCTTGTTGGGTGGCCACTCCTTTGTATATCCACTTAAAGCTAAGAGAAATATATATATATATATATATATTTTGTCAGTCGTGGGGCTTGAACTCTGGGCCTGGGTGCTGTCCCTCAGCTCTTCACCTCAAGGCAAGCACTCTACCACTTGAGCTACAGCACCACTTCCGGTTTTCTGGTGGTTTATTGGAGATAGGAGTCTCACGGTCTTTCCTGCCCGGGCTGGCTTTGAACCGTGATCCTCAGATCTCAGCCTCCTGAGTAGCTAGGATTACAGGTGTGAGCCACCAGCGCCCGGCGAGAAATATTTTTTTTAAAAGAAATACTAGAATTGTCTATATTGTTTGGGACTTACCTTTTCCTCAGCATTAGATTTTGAAGACATTTCAGAGCCATTTCGTGAAGCTATACTTCATTTTTTTTCTGTATGAATATTGCACTTTGTGACTAACTTGCAGGACCGGGTCAATGGTTAGCCAGGTTACACTATTTTATGAACAATGTCCATTCTTTTATGAGTGAGGTGTCATATACAAGTTGCTTTGGGCATATTCCTTGAATGTGTTCTGGAACTTAACTTTCTGCTTTCAGATGGAAGGCTATAACCATTTCCTAGGAATGACTTAATAAGTGCGGGCAAACTTTGCTTCAAAGAGCAACAGTGTGTTTGCTTAGAGTTCAGAAGTCTGAGTAAAGTGTTGGCAAGCTTGGATCTTTCTGGAGGCAGTGAAGGAAAACACATTTCATGCTTCTCTCTCAGTGTTTGTGATTGCCAGCAATCCCTGATGCTCCATACTTTGTTAGATGTGTCCACCCAACCTCTCTGCCTCACAGGATGATCACATTTTTGGAAGGGGGAGGGGTAGAGGCAGTATTGGGGCTTGAACTCAGGGCCTGATTTCTGTATCGTGGCTTTTTTTTTTCTTCTTTTTTCTCAGGCTAATCTCTACAACTTAAGCCACATCTCTACTTCTAGCTTTTTTGGTAGCTAATTGGATGGAAAAGTCTCATGGACTTTCCTACCTGGGCTGGTTTTGATCCTCAGATCCTCTTGAGTAGCTAGAATTAAAGACCTGAGCCACCCAGAAACATGCTGTTCTTTTATGTGTGTGCTGGAAATTCTTTTCAAAAGCCTAGAGGTGGAGGGAGGGATGTAATCCAGAAATGGGGAAGTGTTGATAGTGAAAGGCACTTGGCCCAGTGCCCCCATGGCTTACAAAATGTTCATCTTGTTTCAAAAATGATCTTCAAATTAATCCTGTGCAACAGGCTTTCTCTTCTTCAGAAATAATATTCTTTTCAGAGCCAGTATTGGAACCAAGATTTTCCCAGTATTCAACTTATAACTTCCATGTATACTAAACTTTTGTGAGCCTTGCTGGATTGCCATCTGGATATTTTGATGTGTGAAATAGCTGGTAATATTAACTGTCTAAAATAGACTTTGCTTATGTTCTTCCTTGGGTTATAAATATAGTACTTTGCTGACTCTGTTAGCTAACAACTCTGAAAGCAATCGCACTGGGCTCATTTTAAATGAAAGAGAGCAGGAACTTGAATCTGGGATGGAATGGGAAATGGCATGGATTTTCACATGACAAAACTTGTAGCACTGTGCTGAAGCTCTTGCTTTGCTCAGATTTTCCATAGATGGCACTTGTATTTTTCCTCAGCAAAAACTTTATTTATCTCATAATCATTGCCAAATGTGCAATTCATCTTAGGATTCCTGAATTCTGCTATGGGTTGGTAAGACACAAACCCACTGCCAGCTTTGAGTAATTTCTCTAGATTCCTTCAAACCATGGCTTTAAACAAGCAAGTTGCATTGGTTTACCTAATTCTTGCTGCCATTATGAAAATCTAGATGTCTCAAACATTTTCTTTGCAAAATACTACAAAATAGACCGCCTAAGTTCAAATAAAGCTACCAAAATAATGAAACACTTTCATGTATCTCTCTATATATGTAGCTTCATGGCAAAACGAGATGTTTTGCTGCATGAATACATTATGGAATGATCAATTGCAGCAATGATCATAATGTCTGTTGCCTTAATGTTGATCATTTCTTTGTGATAAGAACATTTAAAACTCCTTCTTTTAGCTGTTTTTCGATTGCATATTTCAAGACATTGCATTCTTTCTTTTTCACACTGAGAAAAAAAGATGTGTGTGTGTGTGTGTGTGTGTGTGTGTTATTTTCTCTGAAGAAACTTTATCCTTAGAAGCCCCCAGTAGATCTTTCTCTTTTTATTGGGTAAAATTGGGTCACATACCCATCTTTGGTAAGTCTCTAAGCAGGACTATGTGGGTGAATCTGAGGCACACACAATCACATGGATATTGAAGACGTAGTCAAGTTTCCCATCACCCCTTGGTAGCAGCAGTGAAGACAAAGAACTAAATAATTGGGCAACACTGGTTTAATCATAAAAATCAGATAGCCTGGTTTTGGGGCAGGTGATGACAATGTCCAAGCAATAAAACAGATTGGGAATGGCTTTGGAAGGGGAAGCATGGTTGGCTGTGATTGATTCTGCTTAGAGCTGAAGAGGAAAGGGAGCATTATCTGGAGAATGTATTAAGGTTGGTTTCAGGGACTCAATAGGGGAGAAAAGGAAATGACTTCAAGAGGATGTTGACTTCCTTTTGAGCAGCTACAATAACACAGGCATAATGTATAAAGGTGGGAACATTTTTGTTGTTTATATATTTCTTTTTTTTGGGGGGGGTTGGTTGGTCGTGGGGCTTGAACTCTGGGCCTGGGCACTGTCCCTCAGCTCTTCAGCTCAAGGCGAGTGCTCTACTGCTTGAGCCACAGCGCCACTTCCTGTTTATATATTTCTTTATTATGAGGATGGTAGAACTTTAGCATATCTAAATGCTTATTGCAATAATCTGTTAGGGAGGGATAGTCTTGTGTGAGTGAAGCACAGTTAGATAACAAGAGTATATACCACAGCATACACCACATTACTGGACCAGTATCTCTTGGCATTCTGACATGACAAGAGTGTCTTTGGGGCTGAAGCAAAGTCAAGTTTGACTGACAGGTATATGGATTCAAGAATCTCATGGATACTGTGCTTATGAGAGACACACCTGCACAGAAATATTTAGGTGGGCAGAGAGATTGGTTCCAAAATGTAAGTACAGGGACTGACCTTGGGTGGGCCTGTGTCTTCCATGTTGATAAGAATGGATTTGGTTATCAGAATTAAGCAGTTCTCATTTGGAGGAGGAGGCATCTGCCATTGAGTGACAGGTTTGAAGTAAGTAGAAGAGTTGTAATTGCCATTGCAGAAGACATGAAAATAAAATGGTCTAAGAAATGCATCAGATCAGACAGAGAAGGTGGCTCAGTGATAGAGTGCTTGCCTAGCATGCATGAGGCCTGGGTTCGATTCTTCACATCAACAAAAAAAGAGTAAAATTAATAAAAATAACAGGAAAAATTTTTAAAAAAGAAATGCACAGGATGATTAGATAATGGTATAATCACTGATGTTGGAGATCTGGAATGTTCAGAGGTACTGATTTTGGTGTGATTTTTCTTCAACAATATTTAGCTTCATTGTCATACAGTAAGGTGATCAGAGTCCTTAAGAATTTATTACATATTTTATAAAATAACCAGAAGAGAGAAATTTGAAACTTTCTGAAAGAAAGAAATGACAACTGTTTAAGGAATAAAAGTTTATTACCCTGAATTGATCATAACACATTAAATACATATATTGAGTTGGCATACTATACCTCCAAAGATGTAAAATCAATATGTGTCAGTTTAAAAAGCTGCCCATTTTAAAGTCTAATGAGAAGACTGATGATTGGCCGTATTTAAGGTCTGGAATGTAAGCTTGAGATTGAGAAAGTACAAGATGGGGTGAAAGATGGGAAAATAATCAATTGGTGAAGGTCTCAATGTGGCTGAGAAAATAGTCATAGTGATGGTGATTTAACTAGCCAGCAAGGAGGATAGGCAGGACCATGGGAAGAAGTAAAAGTATTTGAATTGGTGATCTGGGCATTCACAATGTTTTAGTGATCATTCACACAGTGGACATGGCTTTTAGAATGATTGTCTGAGGTGAGGAGGTGGCGGGCTCGTAGGAGATAAGAAGACTCATCACCAAGCTTCTTTGGATGTGAAGCTGCCAAACAGCTGAGCTTTCATCCTGTCTCAGTCAACCTGAAGCTATCTGTGCCCACCTGTGCTCCATCTGTCAGCCTGCCAGGGAGGGGCTGGCCCCTGCAACATAAAAGCCAATGCTTGTTCAGAGTCTTCGCTGAGACTGAATGGGTGACACAATTCAGAACACAGGTAGTGTCAGGTTGATTATCTTTATTAGAAAAAGGGGGATAGATAAAGGGAGAGACCTAACTTGACAACGATCCAAAGAGGACAAGTCTGTTCCTAACTTTCCCCATTCTTCCTCCCTGGGAGAATAAGCGAAAGAAAGGAAAGAAGGATGAAAGGTTTTTTTTTTTTTTCCTATTCTACCGCCTTAATGGAAGTGTCTGTTTTATCTTTTGAGGCAGGAATAGAGAGAAAAGAAGAAAGTATTCCTTCTTTTTTGCTATACAGACTAACACTCAAAATGAAAGAGTATTACATTATATCTCTGTAGTGGTACGCATGTGTGAGACAGATAGAGTTAACATGGAGAACTTCCCGAATGATGACAGGGTTCCAAGAACATTTTTTCTGTCATTTTCCAAATGTTCCATTTGTATCTTGGAATCCAGTCAGAATGACAAGGTTTCTAAGCAAAGTAGAGACAGTATACAGGCCCTACGTCATTTAAAAAAAAAAAAACTAAATTCAAATAAACAGATCTTCTGTCATGCTAGCTCTACCCAGATCAGCTGAGGTGTGAACTGCGTTTCTGGAGACACACTTTGGTGTTGCTAACAACTGCAGCCACCTTGATAAAAAACCAGGCTGCAGTCACTCAGAGACAATGCAATGTCAGAGTTCCGTGGTAGCTCTTTGGCCACTACCTCTGTTAAAGAGCATTCTGTGGAGCTCACCTCCTTGCTACTCCTTCGTGAGGTTCCAGTGAAGTGATCCTAAAACAAAACAACTAATCAAATGACTGCTGAGTCTTAGAACAATGACAGCTGGCCACTGGGGAGTGGGCACAGGCTCTGCCTCTCTCATAAAAGGGAACAGGACTTTCCACAGACCCAGCAGAAGGATCAGAACAGTTCTCATTTCCATTCTGACTTTTTCCTTACTGAGATTTTGACAAGTTACTATGAGATGCTACTAGGAGGGAATGAAAGGCAGATCACATATTGTTTGAGCCTCAAGTTGAAGGAGTTACTCAGGAAAATATACTTGTTTAAAAAAAAATCTTTAAAGCTTCTGTGTGATTTCGCTTCAGCCAATCACACGTAGGTAGGGTAAGTAGGCGGGTTTTGCATGGTTGGGGTGTGGGAATGGCTGGGCGGAGTGAGAGACAAGCTTTAGGCATGACTGCCAGAGGGAGGAGGCTCCAGAGAGAAAGCAGGAGGCGGGAAGCCTCTGTGGGAGCACGGTGCTGCTGGGAAGACAGACATCCAGAGATGGAGGCGCCCACCCCACCTTCTCCATCTCTGTGTAAGGTGGCTGTGCTGCTTCCAATTGCCTGGAGGAACACCTGGGATCTGTGTCTGCTCATGGCAGGTGGAACAGTTGGCAATTCTGTCCTGTTTCCCAGCATCAGCTTCCCACCTCTTACG
>NW_012267218.1:35487573-35552017 GCF_000151885.1 Dipodomys ordii
TTGTTCTTGTTACCACCAATGACGTGAATAAAAATACTGACTTTTCTATACTTCCTTTGACCTTTGAAGAGTTGAAGTTAGTGTCCTTGTATAGCTTAGTAAAAAAGGCCATGGTTGATTTCTGAGATGCTCTGATAGTGGGTGACTCTTCATGCATAAGACATGACTTTCCTGCTCAAGCTGGAGAATTCCCAGATAATTAAAGGAACAAAAATACCCAGGAGCCAAAAGTTGGCAGATGCAGTACAGTTAAATATCTGCCCAGGTCTGATATGTGGATTTGCCTTGCAAAGAAAAAGAGAAAACATGGAAGTAGTGCAAATTAGGATTGGGTGGTCTTTTCCCCTACCCCTAAATTATTGACATTTTCAACCTTTTTTCTCCATGATGTTGAAAATCAAATGTGCCCCAGAAGGGAGGAATCTCAGATCTCCACAGAGAAGTACAGATACAACAATGGATAGTCTCTAAGAAAAGCCATTATCCTTCTATCACATGTCTAGATCCGTACTTAGGAACTGTTTTGCCAGTTAATGATGATCATTTTGTGAGGCAAAGATTCCAACCATAGAATTAGGAACCATTTTATTTATCTTTCTCATCATGCTGTCTCAAAAGCAAAGAAAGAAAAGTCTGGAAGAAGCAGGGTCGCAAGGAAGAGATATTTACCATCATTAACACAATAAGGAAATAATTGTAGATATCCAAGAACCCCTAGATGTTATTAGCAGTTGCAAAGAGGCCTGGCTGCATATGCAATGTAGGATAAGTTACTCTTGCCAGTCACTCTTGGCAAGTGAAGTTCCAAAGAAGATTAGGGTTTTCAAAGCTTTGCATACAAGGCGGCATGTGGTATTTTGTTTAACAATAACCCATGGTTTCCCTTATTGGCAATAACTAGTATAAGTCTGAGTCAAGCAGAAAAGGTCAGATAAGTTGATGTTAGGGAAATGAACCCTAAGATATGTATTCAAATGTTTTTTTTCTTTCATGGGATTGTTTCTAATGTATTTATAAGAGTAAAAATAAAATACACAAAACAAAACAATAAGAGAGAACTGGTACCCTTTGTTTCTGTCGTTTATATTACAGAAGATTCCTACCAAGGATATAAAGCTAGGCTTGATTTCCCATCAAGACAATCTATTGTTTGAGGATACTCACATGCTGGGCTCCTGGAATTCTCGCTACTCTTTGAAGACAAATGATGTTATGAAATTCTGATGTAGATCAAGAGGTATTGCTAGAAAGTAAGGTAAACTTGGGTATTTTGCTTGGCATATTGGGTTTTTTTTTCAACTTTCATGTAAATGTATATTCAAAATCATGTGATTTATAAATAATATTTTTTTTGTCAGTTGTGGGGCTTGAACTCAGGGCCTGGGTGCTGTACCTGGCTCACACCTATAATCCTAACTACTCAGAAGACTGAGGATTGCAGTTTGAAGCCATCTCAGGTAGAAAAGTCTATGAGACTCTTATCGCCAATTAAGTGTGAAAAATCAATAAATAAAAAATCAGGAAGTAGAGGTGTGGCTCTAGCATTAGCCTTGAGCACAAAAGCTCAGGGATAGTGCTCAGGCTCTGAATTCAAGCCCCAGGATTGGCACCAAACAAAGCAAAACAAAATTTTGATATAAATGTTGAGTACATATTTTTAGCATAAAGTTAATTTAGTGGAAGTATTAAGCAAATGTCATTTAATTTAATCCTTACTTGTTTAAAAAAATCAATGGAGCTGTGGCTCAAGGGGTAGAATGCTAGCCTTCAGCAAAAGAAGCTTAGGGACAGTGCCCAGGTCCTGAGTTTAAGCCTGTGTGTGTGTGTGTGTGTGTGTGTGTGTGTGTGTGTGTGTGTGTGTAGTGAGATGCATTGTATATCAAATATAATAGATTCATTGACATGTTGAATTGAAACTACTACAACTACTAAAAATATAAAAGGAAATGCATCTAAATATAAATAGTATTGATCTTCATGTGTTGGAATTAATAAGTAAAACTTTTTTCTTTCTAGACTTCATTTTGTATATTTTTGTTACGAGAACATATTATTTTTAGAATCAGGAAAAAATCCTTAATTACACAGCAAGGTTCTTGTCTAGGTAGAAGCTGAATT
Source organism: Dipodomys ordii (assembly GCF_000151885.1). Lineage (NCBI taxonomy): Eukaryota > Metazoa > Chordata > Mammalia > Rodentia > Heteromyidae > Dipodomys > Dipodomys ordii. The sequence continues at coordinate 35,489,692 of NW_012267218.1, forward strand.
TTTCTGTGGGGAAACACATAGGTGAGAGGAAGTGGGAATCTCTGGGGAGCAGGACAGTAATTTACCAGCACATCAGCAGAAAGAACAAGCCCAGACCCTTGGCCTTCCTACCCAGAAATGAACTGTCTGGTAGGCTGGCTAGTTCTCACTATGATGCAATGACAGGAGCAGATAGAAAGCAGCAGGATGAAATGGCTGAGAGGACCTGTGCACCAGAGCTTGATGGAGTGAAGGCGGGAATCTATCCTGCCCCATGGCGTGTGCAGCTTGGACTTGATATTGGAGACCACAGAAAGCATCCCAAGGACCCAATGCTATGGAAGGGTCTCTGATAAAAAGAGAATGTCTTTTTAATTTTTTAGTCTTTAAGTAGTTGTACAAAGGAAATGTGGTTTAACAACTCAGTTTATGAGCATCTCGATCAGAGCACCCACCCCCTTCAACATTCTCACTTCCCTCCCTAACCTTAACTTCTTTAAATTTTGTGGTCTAAACTATGGATTCTTCTTGATTGCATTCTCCCCTCCTTCTCTCTTTCATTCGTCTCTCCTTGGTCCCATCTCCACTTTTGCATGTACCCATTTCCTGGTGCTGATTTTGTTGGGCTTTAACCTAGTTTTTCTTTAAAAAAAAAAAAAGTATACTATTTGAGCTAGGAGAGAGATTCTTTATGCAGAGAGGATGTAGTCTCAAAACCATACAGTTGCAAGACTAGGAGATATGAACTTATCCTGTACTTCTAAGCTATAGGAAAGGACCTAGTAGTTAAGTGTGTAGGGTGTGTATGTGTTTACATATAGCTAAGTAATTCTTTATATGTACACATATCTATGGAATTATATATACATATATGAAATTACTTAGCTAAGAATACCAAGAATATATGACTAGAAGGGCACATTACGTGTGTGTGTGTGTGTGTGAAGATAGCTACTTAGGAAGCTGAGATCTGGAGGATCACAGTTTAAAGCCAGTCCAGGCAGAAAACTCTGTTTTTAATGATTACAGGTTTCTACTTTATGATGTAGTGACAACTTTTACCATTCTGACTCTGGTGATGTAACTTGGGATTTGGAACTATGATGCTAACCAGGAATATCTATAAGTAGAATCTTTCCTCTACAGATGTTTTTTTTTTCCTCTTCTGATAAAAATATAACAACCAGAGCCATATTCAAGTTCAGAGCTAAAATAATGAGAATTTTCATAAAGATCCTGTGTAAGGGTCAGTAGGACCCATACAGGCATAAGAATATTCTGTTTCATGAGACTTTTCTTGAGCCAATGTTTGCTTGGCGTAGTCTCATCTTCCTGAGGCTGAAGAGTGAAATATATTCCAAAGAGTGATTTACCCTCCCTGTTCTGTTGGGCTGAGGGGCTATGAATAAATAGCCATTTGCTCTGTTGGACAGAAACCTGGAATAACACTGAGTTCAGGACTTAGAACACATCCGAGTCCTGCACTCAGTCCATATTACTTCTGTTCCACCTGGACAAAACCTTGAATTGAATTGGGGTACCCATGGCCTATGTAGAAAGAATTTAATACAGTCATTTTCAAGGGAAATAACCTGAACCTATAAAAGTCTTTCCCTAGAGCCAGAATGAGTGGGTTTTGGGAGAATGTTACTAGGTCATAGCTATGGCTTTTACTTTCTTCTTTTCTTTTTCTGTTTTGGAGACAGAACTTTGCAGTATAGCCCAGGCTAGTCTTGAACTCACAATCCTCTTGCCTTAACCTCCTAAATGTTGGGATTAGAAGCATACACTACCATGCCTGACTGCTTTCACGTTATGAGTACATTCAAGAATTAAAATTATTTTTAGCTTGAAGTGTCTAGTAATAAAATGACAATTAATAGTGTCCGATACATCATCACTCATTAAAACTGTTGTGTATAGGTAAACATTTCATTTATTTATGCCTTTTCTTTTTTTGGGGGGGGGTCCGGTCGTGAGGCTTGAACTCTGGACCTGGGTACTGTCCCTCAGCTCTTCAGCTCAAGGCTAGCACTCTACCACTTGAGCCACAGCACCACTTCCGGCTTTTTTTTCTTTTTGCTTAGGTGGTGCTGGGGAATCGAACCCAGGGCTTCAGGCATGCAAGGCAAGCACTCTACCACTGAGCCACCTTCCCAGCCCTCTGCCTTTTCTTTGTTAATTCCTTGACCTAACATATCCTTGTACATCTGTACATCTAATCACATTTATTTGATTCTATTCTTAGGAAAATCGCCTCAAAATACAACTGCTCAGTAAGAGTTTAAATTTTTAGTTTTTGATATATTGTTGAGTTGGCCTCTAAGAGCTAAAAACAATTTCTACTTCCACAAAAGACTGTATGAACTAGTTGTCAGTGTGAGATGTATTTACCCCATTGCTCTTTCTGTTCTAACTTCATCATCACAGATGCAAAAAGCACGTTCTCCTCCATGCTAGGTAGTCTGAGACAAGTAACAAAATGAAGAGAGATTCTAGATTCAAAGAAGTCCCCAGGAGATCGTGGATTTTGCACACTGCCAGGGACTTGGGGAGTAACATCTGGAGAAAAAGAGAAGGAATCTTGTTTGGCGAATTGAGAGCACTTGGATCTTCGGTTGTTGAGGACAGTTTGTGGGAGTGACTGCAGGCTGGCTATTTCCAATATGAATTCTATTCTTCCTCTCAGAGAAATCTTGAATGTTCACCAACTCTCAGCATGCCTTACCCCTACGTGTGCCCCTGAAAGTAAGTTTTGAAAATAAAAGCATGTATATGGCAGTGTAGTGTGCAGCTTCAGACATGTGCCCTTAAGATGCAGGAAGTGTTCTCCTCAGCCTTGTCTGCTACCTGCTTCAACTCAATGAGATGGCAAGACATGGTAATGGACCATGAGAAGCAACGTAGCATCCTAAAGATGACGCCACAGTACAATGACAGCTCAGGCCCCCAAGTGACCTACAGACCAGCATTGTAGCTCTATTTTCACTAGTGCGCAGGAGCTAAATAAACGTGGTAGAGGTATGGTTTGGTTTTGCATTTTGATTTTTTCTTTGCTATTATTGTTGTTGCTTTTTTTTTCTTTTGAGGGGGACAGAGGGTGCAGATATGGAAGGAAGAAGAAAGCACAAATGCAGGCATGGTACTCAGTAGACACTACATGGAAAATTAACTGTGCAACTTGTGGGCAGGGACAGGAGGAAACTGGGGAAAACTGAAGGAAGTGGTGACATTGTCCCAAAAGAAATGTACTCATTACCTGATTTATGAAACAGTATTCCCTCTGTATAATACCTTAATAATAGCAATAAAATTATATGTTATATAAAAAACAAGTCTGTCTAATTAAAAAAACAGTTATTTTGGACTTCTGTTATTTTGGACTCCTATTATTTCTAGCTGAATACATATTCCAATTTACATATGTAAAATTATATTTGAATATGCTTTTTTTTTGTTTTTGTCAGTCATGGGGCATGAACTCTGAGCAGGGGCACTGTCCCTCAGCTCTTCAGCTCAAGGCTAGCACTCTACCACTTGAGCCACAGCGCCACTTCCGGCTTTTTTCTTTTTGCTTATATGGTGCTGAGGAATCGAACCCAGGGCCTCATGCATGCAAGGCAAGCACTCTACTATTGAGCCACCTTCCCAGCCCCTTGAATATACTTTTGACATATTGTCAATCCTTAAATGCATAGGAATTAAATTATTTTTGCTATAAATTTATATTGACAAAAAGTATTCTTTTAGAGTTTTATCTATCATTGCATCTTAAATAAACCAATTAGAAACTTACTTCAACACTGAGAAATGTTATATGTTTTTAAAGATTTTCCTGAAAACATTTGTACAAATTGTTTAAAACAAAAGTCTGGAAGAAAACATTTGCTTTTGTACTTTTATAAATGGAAGCTTTATATTCTCAAGCATTTGAACTCACTGCTTGCAGGGTGTGCTTTCCAAACCTTTTCAAAAGCATTTTCTCAAGCACAAAGCCCCTCATATGACATTGAAAAGTCCAAGTGTTTAAAGTTTCAGGATCAGGATGCCAAGTTGAGATTCATTTAGAAATCTGGAGACATTATTTCTTAAATCCAACAGCATGAACATGCTTGTGAAATATAAATTATTAGGAAATGAATGTGTATGCAAAGACATGGAAATTTCCCCTGTTCATTTTGAAAGTTAAAAACCAGCCCTTTCTGTCCTATCTGTGTGAATTGACACAGTGCCAATTGTACATAGAAAGCAGCTGTTTGGCATTAGGTTGGGTAAGCTTCAGTTTTTTGCTGGAGAACTTTGGCTGATCTCTCAGAGTCCACTGAAAGTCCCCACAGCTTTTCAGCTGAGGGTTGTTTTTTAAGAGCTTTTTTTTTCTCTTTCATACAGTAAATATATTTTTTAATGCATCGAATTTTGATTTTACTGTCTTCTTAAACCTTCAATTGACAACCAGAAATAATCAATGGCACACCAATCTTTATTCTTGCGGACTCTGAGGCACAACATATATGCTGGGGTCTGTCCTGAATCCTTTGCCATCTGGCTCATAAGAAGGTATAAAGAGGGCTGGGAAGGTGGCTCAGTGGTAGAGTGCTTGCCTTGCATGCATGAGGCCCTGGGTTCGATTCCTCAGCACCACATAAGCAGAAAAAACTGGAAGTGGCTCTTTGGCTCAAGTGGTAGGGCCCTAGCCTTGAGCTGAAGAGCTGAGGGACATGCTCAGGCCCAGAGTTCAGGCCCCATGACCGACAAAAAAAAAAAGAAGAAGGTATAAAGAAAGACAGATGATTCAGACTAGACTCAAGGTTTGGTTGGCCCAGTATGGCATGCAATGGATACCAATACACACAGGAAAAGACAATCAAAACAAGGTCCTATGTCAAAGATCCCACACAGTATAGCCGCCCTCTAATTGAGGTATCATGTCTAGCCAAGAGTTCCACTTAAGAAGCTGGACAAAGACTAGTAGATAGGTACAACTCAGAAGAACTCAGAAATTCTGCACCAATCATTGCACAAATGTGCTCCTAATTCCTTTCCAGTGCCCTGAAGCAAATAAAGATGTGTTTATATTTCACTTTTCTGTTGTTGCTGGTCCTGTGCTGAAACTCAGGGCCTGGGTGCTGTCCCTGAGCAGTTTTGCTTACAGCTAGTGCTCTACCACTGGAGCCACAGCTCTACTTCCTAGATTTCACATTATAAGGCAAGGTATATTCAAACAATTGCATTTAGATCCAATCATTTAACCACCATGTTGTTCTTTTCTTATGTAAGGCCATGTTTAGAAGATCTGGTTGCAAAAATGGGCCGGCATGGGCCCAGACCTGAGTTAGACAGATAGCAGGCAGTCTTCTGACATTAAGGTTTTAAAGAGCCTTTTATAATGGAGATTAGTAACAGAAGATATACTAATGAGAATCCTGTTAAACGCAATCATTTTATGTCAATATCAAGGCATACTTGAAACACATACTTTAAACACAATGTAAACACATACGTTAAAAACAATTTAAATATAACTGTGTGCTTCCTTTTACATTTTACTTAGGCAGACATCTTTCTAAGTCATATACAGATTCACTACAGTTTAAGAAGTCTTTTAGAGGTTCCATTCTACTAAGCACTACTGTATTGATTTTTAGCATGTAAGCTCTTGTAATTTCTTCCCATTATTGACAATAGTCCTGATGAGGCCACCCCATTCCCAAGCTCCAACTCTGTATGCTGACATAGATGTTGCATTCATAGACTCCCTCTCAGTGTAGAGTTACAACATGTCCAAACCTTGTAGATTGTGTGTGATGACCCAGCCTGGAGAATTCCACATGTTCCTAAGAAGTTCCAGCTCTTCACAATTGTTCACTTGACTTCTCTGAGATTTCTAATTGTCTAGTCCCATGAAGACACCACAATTAAATGGATTATTCATGTTTCCTAAGATTAAGGAAGACTAAGAAGGTTAAGAGACTAAGAAAGCATCACAGAAGGGTCGGGAATATAGTTCAAAGACCGAACACTTGCCTAGCCCATTAGATGCCCTGGGTGTGATCCTCAGCACCACTACTGAAAGTGTGTGTGTGAGAGAGAGAGGGGGGGAGGAAAGGGAGAGGGAGAGGGAGAGAGAGAGAGAGGGAGAGAGGAAGAGGGAGAGAGAGAAAATGAGAGAGAGAACAAGAGAGAGTAGGGGAAGAGGACGAGGAGGAAAAGGAAAAGGGAGGAGGAGAAGGAGGAGAAGGAAGGAGAAGGAAGGGGAAGGAAGAAGAAAAGAAAAAGATTAGGTTTAATTTTTTCATTTACTGGCTCCCTAAACTGATCTCCTTTAAGTCTAACTTCAAAAAGCTCAGCCCAGTGAGTTTCTTCACCATCACCTTGGCCCTTACTTGGGAGAATGCCTATCAAAATCTAGGTAGGACATCAACTAAAACAGCAATTCCTGGATGAGAAAGATGCTGTGTCCACGGGCTGGGACAAGGCTATGAAGTCAAATGCATATAATTTATTTGGGCGGTGAACCCCCAGAATGCCCTCTATTGTCTTCTTTTACTTCTAGATCTCTTTCCCCACTCCTTTACTAGTATTCCTTGGGTTTACTGCCCAAATGAATTATATGTATTTGAATACTAGTAAAGGAATGGGAAAGTAAGAGAAGACAACAATATTGTGAGCAACAGAGGAATCTAGGCAGTTGATAGAATAATAATAATATGCCTTGGATTCGTTTCCTCTGATGAGTAAGAGGACTGAAGAAGCAAGCTGTTCATCACACCCCTCTCCTACATATTAGTGGTTTGTGGTTGCTTTCTCCTTTGCCATGCTTGGTGGCTGAGCATGTTTCCAGAGTCAGAAAAAAAGCTGTCAGACAGAGAGGTAGCTATGGGCAAGTGTCTTAACTGACACATTTACATTGTGAGCTTTTGTGCGTGAATGGCCTCAAACCATGATCATCCCAGTCTCTGCCTCCCAAGTAGCTAGGATTATAAGCTTGAGTCACCTTGCCTGGTAGGTTTGTATCCACTTTTAACCAAATGAATTCTTGCTAATACATATAGCAAACATATACTGCATACCTATATATAATATGCATAGATATGTATAATTGCTATATAGCATCACAAAATTATTATGAGAAATGTCAAGATGAATGAGATGCAGGACTCATATAGAATGTAATTAAAATGACTAACAAGAGTTACCACTTATAGTTGTTATAGTTGGAATTTAGTGACCGTCTACTGCTGTATAACCCCATGCTATAATTTATGTGATAATAAGAAAATTACTCTTTGCTAATTTCTTAATTTGAGTGAAGACTTTTATTATTTGTTTAATCTTTACAACCTAGAAGTTAGTGGTTATTGTCCTCTTTCAATTTTCCCTTATCTTTTTGGCAAAGGAAACCAAAGATTACAGAGTTAACCTGCCCAAGATCAGGGTTAAGTGACAGAGCTTTGGTTTGGACCACCACCCTTGCATATGGAACTGAAGCTGAGAATAAGCGAGTTACTTGTTCAAGCTCATATAACCAAACATTTAAATAAGGATGGGAGTGTGGAGTCTTAACTATTGGATTAATATTGTATATGGTAGGCAGAATAACAGTCCCTCAAAGATGTCCATTTTTAATTCCCTGAGTTTGTGTAGTGTGTTGGAAAGGGAAGAGGTAAGGATGTCCATCAACTGACCCTGAAATGAGAGATTATCCTGTATTTTCATGGTGGATGCAATGTACTCAAGGAAGACTTGGAAGATTTGAAGATGCTATTGAAGGTAGAGGCAGATGCATAAACCAAAGGAAGACAGATGATACCTCTAAGATGCACAAGGCAAGGCAACAGATTTCTTCTTAGCGCCTCCAGCAGGAACACTTTGGCTTAGCATTTTGAATGTATGCTCTCCAGAATTGTAATCATAAATCTGAGTTGTTTTAAGTCACTAATTTGTTGTAGCAATGACAGGAAATGAATACACTACAGAGAAGAAGATCTGCTGTAGAACTAGCTACACATTCCAAGTTCCAGAAAAAAAAAAAAACACAAAAACCTATGTTGTGGAGATAAGATCAGAGAATGATTCTGCATCACCTTTCTGATGTTGAAAGAGTCTTGCCTAAGCACAGTGGAAGGGAAGGAAGGAAAGAAAACAAGCCACTTAGAGGTAGAACTGCTTTAAGGTGTTTTCTTTGAGCACAAGCCGAGCCTGATAAGCTTTGGCCTAGTGTTGGGTGATGACTTTCTTGGGAGTTGTTTTGTTCCTAATGGCATAAGAAGTTTTGTCTTGACAAGCTACTGGATATGTTTTTCCTCTTTCTAAAAATCCTATGATGGTAAATATTAGAAATTTTTCTTAGTCATAGAATGCACAAAAATAAAAGGAAAATTGGGCTTGGTGGCATATACTTGTCACCAAGTAGATAGGAAGTGTAGATAGAAAGAATATGGTCAAAAGCCAGCCCTAGGCTATCTGAAAAATAAAGCAAAGAGGGCTGTGGGTATAGATCAAATAGTAGACTGTTTGCTTATGAAGCATAAGCTTAAACTCTGAATTTACACCCTAGTACTGTCCCCCCCAAATTACATACACACATATGAGTGATAGATCTATGTAACTTGGGTCCTTCATATTTTGGATTTTTTTTTCATTTTTTAGTATTGGGGCTTGAGCACTGTCCCTTAGTTTTTTTACATAAGGCTGACACGCTGTCACCTGAGCCACAGTTCTACTTCCAGCTTTCTGGCAGTTAATTGGAGATAAGAGTCTCACATTTTCTCCCTGGGCTAGCTTTGAACAGGGACTTTCAGAACCCCAATCCTCTTGAGATCTCTCATCCTCTCAAGTAGCTAGGATTACAGGCAAAAGCCACACATACCCAGCTTGTTGTATACTTAGTTTAAACACATTCTAGTAAATAACAAATCATACTACAGATTTGCATACAACTTTTTGTGTCTTAAGTTAAATTGTGCATAGAAAGACTAGAGTTATGTTTCCTTTAAAAAATACATGAGATAGATAGATAGATAGATAGATAGATAGATAGATAGATAGGATATAATGGAATTCTATGCTTCCATCAGAAAGAATGACACTGTCCATTTGTAAGGAAATGGAAGGACTTGGAAAAAATCATATTAAGTGAAGTAAGCCGGACCCAAAGAAACATAGGTCCCATGGTTTCCCTTATTTGTAACAGTTAGTATACATCTAGGATAATCTTAGCAGATGAGCAGAATAATAGCTCAATAGCTATGTACATAGGACCTTATAAAATGATGCTAAGCAAAATGAACTCTAAGACATGGATACAAGAGGTTTTCCTTTTTTGTTGCTCTTAATGTACTACTTGATTTTTTTTCTTTTGTGTCCTTCCCCCGACCCTCCATGGTTTAGCCCTTATTGTCACTCTATTCGATTTTGATAACCTGAGTACTGTAGACACATTTATCTGAATTAGGGAAGGGAAGGGGAACAACAAAATGGTGAGACAAAGGATAAATGGGGAACCAATGCAACAGCGAGACTAACAAGACTATGTTGGAAATGATCTGTACAACTTGGGGCAGGGGATTGGAGGGTAGGGAAAGAGGGAGAAAAATGAGGGGAGGGTAACAAGTTAGACAACCAATTTCTCACTCCTTTACTCACGTAACTGTAACCCCTCTGTGTGTCACTTTGACAATAAAAGTAAAATTTTAAAAAAGAAAGAAACCTCTAGTTACATCTATTTCCAATAGAGGTATTTTTCTTATCCGATTGCTCTTGCTAGTATTCCTAGTACCATGTGCATGACATATATTATGTTGTATGGTCTTGTACTGGATTCTAGAGGACAAGCTTTCCATATTTCTCTGTTGATTATAATGCTAGTTAAAATAATTTTTCATAAGTGGCTTTATTATTTTGAGGAACTTTCCTTCTGTATCTAAAATATTGAGTGTTTTATCATCAAGGAAAAAATATTAAGTTTCGTTGATTTTTTTCTATGTCAGTTAAGATGATCTTATGTTTTGTATCTTTTATTCTGTTAATGTACTATATTGATTGATCTGCATATGTTAAGGAAGCTGTGGGCACTAGGGATGAATCTCACTTGGTCATGATGTGTAATTTCTTATTATTTGACTTGGTTTGCTGAATTTTTAATTATTATCTCAAATAGTTGTACAAAGGAGTTTCAAATTAACATGTCCACATATGTGTACAATTGTTTTTGGATAAATTATTGAAGATTTATGCATCAGCAGTAGATTCTTGTATTATGTCTTTTGTTTGGCTTAGGTATCAAATGATGTTGTCCTTGTAAAATGTGTTTGGAATTATTTTCTCTAGCCTCTATTTTTGAAGAGTTTAAAGTAATGTTGAAAGTATTGGTATTCATTCTTTGACTGTTTAGTAGAATTTTTGTCATTAAGCCATTCTTGAAATTTTCTCTTTGGGGAGTTGTTCCATATTTATTTTATTATTACTATTATTATTGTTGTTATTTCTTCAGTATTTACTTTGTTACTTACCAGATAAGACTATTTCCTGACTCAAACTTGATAGGTAGCATCTTTCTAGGAATTTACTTATTTCAAATCTGGTAAATTTCCTTATTAATTTTCTAGCTGGTTGGTCTGTCTATTGTTGAAAGTGGGGTATAGAAGTCTCTTACCATCATTGTTATCCTTTCAGTTCCAACTAATATTTCCTTTACCTATTCAGGTTTAGATAAAATTGCTATTGATTGATTCCCTAATCATTAAAAAATGACTTTGTCTTTTCTGAGAGTTTTTTTTTTCCTTGATGACTATTTTGGCAGGTAAAATACAGCCACATTTGTCTATTTGGTTACCATTTCATGAAATGTTTCATTCTCCTAGACTAGGAGACTTTTGGGTGGACATCTAGAATAGAAATGCAAATAGGTGAACAAGAATGGCTCTTTTAGTGGGTCTGACTTCCGTACTGAAACTTCTTCCAGAGAATGTAATTGACTATAATTCACTGTGCCCCGAGACTGGTAAGGAGAGGGCAGCTTACCCGTAAGAGGTCTGCCAGGCAAAGCTTTGTAATTGCCTGTGGACAGGCCTGAACGATCACACATTTTGGCCTGGAGCTGGATTCCTGGGATTAGTCCCACCAGCTCTTACCAATGTGAAAGGCTCAGTTGTTTCCTCATCACCTCTGAGTCTCTTCATCTCAGGAAGACACTGTCATCAGCCAGTCACATACACATTGGCCCTGAGGGTGAACTGCCATGGAGCTCTGTGGACAGATGAAGGCCTCATTCTTCTTGGGTATCCATTCATCTTGTCTTCTTTGTGCTCATGGTTCAAAGCTCTACAGAAGAGTATACTCTGGATCCTTTGCATAATTGTCATTACTGTAGGAACAAAGAATTGTCACATCTTGAGGGAAAAATATTAAGTGCTTCACATGAATTCTTCTAGATAGGCTTTGTTGATCCTTCAAGTTCCTTCCTTCACTATTCATCTGCTCTGTGCCTTAGGCAGCTGAAGGTGGTGGACTGCAGGTCACTAGGCCCTGCCCTTTGGCCTCCATTTTGGATTGGTGAGTGGAGATCATTTTTGATCACATGGAGGATGGAAAGGGATTGGAGAGTGTTTGAAGATACATCTTTTACTGATACATCTATCTGGAGCCTTTTCCTCCAACTCCAACTATAACCCCTTTCTCTGGGCTAGGTGTAATCTTCCCTTTGTCTCTTTGCAGCTTAGGTGGTATAACTCCCCTTTTTTCTGGCTTTGGGGAACCTCTAACTCTTTTAAACAATCTCCTTCCACAACTTTGTCATGAGTCCCTTTTACTAAATGGTCCTCAATGATCTCATTTTGAGTGTGCAGTTTCCTGTTGTGATTTTGATTCTATTCACCACAGCAATATCTATGAGTTAAATAGATTTAGTCTCCCTAATTTCAATAATATGGAAATTAAAGGTCAATAACTTGTCGGAATATATTCAGTTAGTAAAAGGGTTTTTGTTCAAATTTAGCTCTACTTGGCATAAAGGATATTACCCTTATCCAGATCACTGTCATTGTAGTGTGGAAAGCATAGCTGAAGCATTGTGTGGGGTTTTTTTTTAGTATAATTGTGATTGTCTAGACAAAAAACAAGCATCTTAGTGAAACAAATGACAATGCCAATGAGGTTGAAATGATCTGAGTGTCTTTCAGAAGAATACAAAAAAGCCTGTAGGGTCACATGTGTGTATGTGTGCTTAAATATGAAATATATGAATGGGAGATCATGGGAGGAGATATGTGAAGGAATACAGGAAGTCAAGGATGACTAAGCCTTTTCAGTTTGGATAATTTCCACTCCAAAGATCACCATATCACTTGCTTCTCATCTGAGTAATTAAAAATTGTGGCAGCAATTACATTGCTCAGGAGATGGAAATAGAAAGAGCTTTAAAATAGATCTCTTTATTTGGTTCATACTAACAGTCTATCATACAATAATGACAAGCAGACAGTCTTAGTCCTAACAGACCTTCCTTTCTCTCCAAGTTTGTAGACAGGTACTGACTCAAGTAATTCTCCTCAGAGTGTTACCAAAAATGGATTGAGTTGTTGAGCTTCTGGCAGAAGAAAGCCCAGAGAAACATGATGTAAGCAATATCTCTATTATGTGACTATGTGAGCATGTGGCTAGAATCAGAAAAAGAAAAAAATTGTGCCTAGTTATATATGCCAGTCCAAAATTAATCTGATTTTTAAAAATCAATTAATTTCCTCTTTTTGAGATGTCATTTTCTCCTTTCTATAAAAGTATTCCCTTAAATATCTTTAGCCACACACAGGGACTACCTTAGTCAAAATGCTTGGGATAAAATTTATTAGCCAGTCAACTTCCAAAAGCAAAATATCATCTTCTTTCTTAAAATACTGTCTTCACTCATGCCTTTAGCTTTTGAGGTGGTTTGACTTAACAAAGTCCTACTGATTCTTTAGGTGAATTCACTTCCTGGGGAAAAAGGCTGAGTTTGAGAAGGAGGTATTTTAAAACAAAGATGAACACTTCCTTAGGTAAGTGTTTTAAGTGTTCTAAGTGGAATTATACAGCTTTCCATCTTGGGCATTTAAAAAGGTGGTAGAGATCTAGGCCTCTTTCATCTTTAGAGGCCTTCAACTTGGTTTTTTTTTTTTTTCTTTAATGCCAAACTGGAGTTGCGATGCTTGGATTGTAACATGCATCTACTCAACAAATAATAATTTTAGATGAAAAATACAATGCAATATAATGACAGCATTCACAGACGCCGTTGACCCATGAACCACTAGGGGACATGATGAAAGCCTTACCTTTCTACACCATCACATACCCTATCTGGAGACTCACATTCGGAGCGCTTCACAACTATGCGCCTTTGATAACAATTGTTTAGATATAGGCCCAATGCACTTGATTCAAGAAAGTATTTTAAAAATAGACTACAGACATCACTCCCGCCTCTTTCCACCAGGCTTTCTTCTAAGTAAGTTTTGATTTTGTAGTTATAGTGTTTATGATGTAAGAAGATCACCCCCCCCACACACACACACGCACACACACCTTGGCTTTCTACGGGAATTACCCAAAATGCTTAACCTTGAGAGATAAAGGAATCTTCATTTGATCCTGCACACAATCTTTTGGGGGAACCTCTGAGATAGTACATTTCCATGAGCACTGTCCTTAGAGCTTTAGGCTACACAGACTTGAGTTCAAGTTCTGCTCCTCATTGAATGATGTTGAAAAACTATGAATGCATCTAAGCCGGCATGTCAGTTGTAATAGCCCTGTCTCATAGGGTAGGCTGAAGTTTCAATAAGTTGCCACAAGGCAAAAAGCATTTGTGTGCTACCTGATTTCTACCAGGGCACTCATTGAATGTTTACATTCAACACTGTTACCCTTTTTCCAGATTCACAGATTTCTAGCAACAGAGATCTATGTAGAAGCTATACAAATCTTCAAATCAAACCAAACTACTTTTTGAGGCTTTCAAAAGTTTCAAATATTTTCCTTAGAGGGTTGGAAACACTCAACTCTGAGAGGCTATAAAATGAGCAGTAGCCTATATGCAGTGCCTAGATATGACCTCTAGGTGTCAGTATGAACTTGATTGATTGAGGTTACTCTGAAGCAGCCCAGAGGAGGCTCCTCCTCACTTGGATATTAAATAGCACTGCAAATATATAATACTTATTCTTTGATTTCAAAAAGATAATGAATAGATTCATAGCTTATAATTTCAGATACACAGACTCATAAATATGTTATGAAAAATAGGTAAGTGCCTGCATCTAGAAATCCTCTTTCAAGAAAGTAGATACCCTTCCTATGAATGTAAATGAAGCATGTTTAATTTTGTAATTGTTTTGGGGATAAAATTATTATTTACATGATTCTAATTTCTATCCTATAAGTTTTTAAGAGTCACTGAAAAGAATCAGGCCATGTCTGATATTCACTCTATATTATGGCTTTGCTGCACAGTCATTTTCAGTAGAAAGCAGAACACAAAATATTTCCAGGTCCATAAAAAGCAAATGACTGTCAAAAATGGCCAGATTTATTATCAGTAGTACTTAAAAACCTCAAAAAGAATTTTTCTATTAGAGGGTATTGTTATTCATTAAAAATGAATGGAGGGGCTGGGAAGGTGGCTCAGTGGTAGAGCGCTTGCTTTGCAATCCTGAGGCCCTGGGTTTGATTCCTTAGCACCACATAAGCAAAAAGAAAAAAGCCAGAAGTGGCGCTGTGGCTCAAGTGGTAGAGCGCTAGCCTTGAGCTGAAGAGCTGAGGGACAGCCCCCAGGCCCAGAGTTCAGTCCCCGCGACTGGACCCAAAAAAAAAAAATGCATGGAGCATCACTTTACGTTCTGGGCAGATTTCATATGTTGAGACTAGAGTAGGGGACAAAGCAGGACCAATACTTGCCCTCATGGGGTTCGTACTTTGGGAAAGAAAAACAGATACTAGTTAGTTAAAAATATATGATGTTAGAGGATAAGAGCATTTTAAAAGGAGAGAAGAGGAACACTTAACACAGTGGTTAATATGGTCCAATTAGGGAGGTAACACTGTACAAAAATTTGAGGAAATTGTGGCTGAGGCCGACGAACAGGCACAGACAAAGAGTTAGGCTAGTTATTAGATAAACATTTTGCAAATAGTCTCTCCTAGTGCGTAATTTGTATTTTCATTCTTGTAATAGTGCCTTTTACGAAGAAAAGCTTTTCTCTTTAAGGAAGTCCAACATAATTTTTTTTTTCCTTTCACAGACTATGATTTGGGTACTGGGTATACAAATCATCCCACCCTGAGTTTTTTTCCTAAATTCCCTTTTGGATGTTTTCTGTTGTTGTTTTGCATTTTACATTTAGTACTATGATCCATTTTGAATTAACTTCTTCGTGAAAGGCATTCCATTTTGAGATTTCTTTGCTGTTGTTTGTTTTTGCATGTGAACATCCAATTGTTCCAACATTATTAGTTAAAAATAGTCTCCCTTTTCATTACATTGCTTTTGCTCCCGTGTCAAGGATTAGGTGACTATGATTTCGTAGGTGTATTTCTAGATTATCTGTTGGATTCTGTGAATCTCTTTGTTTATTGTTTTGTCTGCTGTCTTGGTTACTATAGTTTTATAGCAAGTCTTAAAGTTAGGCAGTCTCAGTTCTCTGACTTTATTGTTCTTCAGTATTCTGTTGGCTATTCTAAGTCTTTTGCTTTACTGCATGAACTATGGAATCATTTTGTCCACAGAAAAACAAAATAGCTTGGTAGATTTTGATTGAGATTGCTTGTATCTATGTATTTCCAGATGGTCCCAGAGTGATAATTGTTTGACTTTTTTTCAACTTTACAATGGTATAACAAGTACAAGCATTCAGTAAAAATTACATTGAATGATGAATTTTGATCTTTTCCTGTGCTAAGTATATGAAGTATAACACTCTTGTGAGACCAGCCAACAGTATCAAGAAACAGCTGCTAGTCAGCCACGGGCTCACCCTGGTATACAACTGATTTTCTTCAGTGCACTGTGTTATTAAGTTATGATGTTTAGTAGGTATAATAGGTGTTTAGGTATAATAAATTAAGTTGTGAATTGTGATATTTTTAATTTATGCTGTGTTTATAGGGATGGAATCGCACTGGAAGTCATAGACTATCTATAATTGAGAAGCATTAATATCTCAATAGTGGAATATTGCTCCATTTATTTAGATTCCCTTTGAATTCCTGCACTGGCATTTTAGCTTTATTCTTGTAGATCTTATACTCATTTTGTTAGGGTTAAAGTTCAACTGTTCATTGCCAGTTTAGGTTTTAGATGTGTGTGTATTCTATGGCAGTACTGTTGATTGCATTTCAATTGACTAAAAAAGAAAAACAAACCTCCAGTTTTTATTTTAAAAACCACAGAAACACTAGTGTTGTTAAAGCCAAAAAACAAGACGTATTTGTGGAATTCTGAGTTTAATTTGCTTTTTAGAGAAAGCCTTTGCACCGTCAAGGTTTTACTGCTGAGCTCTTCTTGGCAGATAGGACAGGGCGGAATGGTGTCCAGGTCCCATCACGAACCTCGCACTGGTGGGGTGAATGGGAGAAGGATGCCATCTACCTGATCAAAAGCAGTGTCCATAGGTTCCATAATGCACAGAGCTGACTGTGACCAAAGAGGCCGATGAGCTCACACCTTACTTCATCCTTTCATTTCATTGGGAAGCTTTGGCATGTCCCTCCCTTTTGAACAAGTGCAGAGAAATCTTTCCTCTAGCCTTGCATTAACTTCTCCGTATGCAAAATCCTTCAACTCTGAATTTCACTGGGAAGGCTCGATACGATGATAGATAGTGCTAACTTTGGTGAAAATGATACCTTCTTTAAAATGTATGTGTGTCGGTCCCTCTGTCTACCTATCTATGTTTCTGGCAAGGCATTTCAATGACTGAGGCCACTAAATGACCATGGAAAGACCTTCTGTGTTACTGGCATCTGATGCAGGTCACCTGTACCTTGGATTGTATCTCTGACTCTTTTGAAACCATCCATCTGCTCTCCATACCTCCGTCACGTGTCAACACCCTGTAAGCAGAGCAAACACACAGCTACCTTGCCTGTCGCTGGGATTATCTAACAGTACACACACACACCCCAAAAACACTTTTGAAGAATTTAGTTTGAAAAGACTTTCAGGTACTGAAGAATTTGTAGATGAAAGGAGACGATGTCTGGGATGCTGAGTGGATCTATAAACTATGGTACATATATAATGGTATTTTACTCATCCATTACAAAGAATAAGATTATGTCACTTGCAGGGCAATGGATGGACCTAGAACAAATCATGTTAAGTGAGGGAAGGCAAACTCAGAGAGACAAATGGTGTGTGTTTTCTTTCATATACGGAAGCTAGATCTAAAATACACTGCAATATGATAACGTATGCAGGACTCTAGGCAGAAACCAAAGGTGTAACTCCACTATTTATCAAAACAAACTCCGGGAAATGGAAACATGTGTTTTTGTTGTTATTGTTGTGGAGGTTTTTTGGGGGGAGGGCAAAAGAGGCCCAGAAAGGGAGGGGGGAAGGCTGAACCAATGCAATCATGCTATTCCGCATATGGGGAAAATGAAATGTGTAACTTGCAGGCAGGGATGGAAGGAGGAAAGTGAAGGAAGGGGTGACATTGTCCAAAAAATGTATGAACTCATTACTAGACTTATGAAATGGTAACCCCTCTGCACAACAGCTTAATAAAAACAATCAGATTACATTAAAAAATTCTAGAAAGTCTGGTGCTGGTGGCTCCTGTCTGTGATCCTAACTACTCAAGATGCTGAGATCTGAGGAATGTGGCTGGAAGCCAGCCTTGGCAGGAAAATCTGTAAGACTCTTATCTCCAATTACCCAGAAAAAAAAAGCTGGAAGTAGACGTGTGGCTCAAAGGGTAGAGCACCAGCTTTCAGTGAAAAATCAAGTGAGAGCACAAGGCCCTGAGTTCAAGCCCCAGTACTAGCACAGACACACCCATACAACAGATATTCTAGAAAAATATGTGTGGATGGAGGAGGTGGGGAAGAACAGATTGAGAGACTATTGAAGTTGAGGGGTACAGAGGGACTCTTTGAATATTTGAACATTTCCATACTAAAAACATTTTTTTTAAGAAAGAAGAAGAGGGGGCTGGGAAGGTGGCTCAGTGGTAGAGCGCTTGCCTTGCAGGCATGAGGCCCTGGGTTCAATTCCTCCTCACCACATAAGCAGAAAAAGCTGGAAGTGGTGCTGTGGCTCAAGTGGTAGAGCGCTAGACTTGAGCTGAGGAGCTGAGGGACAGCGCCCAGGTCCAGAGTTCAGGCCCCACAACCGGACCCAAAGAAAAAAAAAGAAAGAAGAAGAGATGAGATCTTAAAAATATGATCAGAAACATTGAGTAATAACAGTTAGTCATTGTTAATATGCAGAACTTTCTTTACCTTTTTACTAAGAAAGATGTGACTTTGGGAAAGATCCAGGAATATTAAGTTGTGGACAAGTGTAAGCATAGTTTCTAAATGAAAACTGAAGATTGGGACAGATTAGGGAGAATGATGAAAAGGGTGACATTGATCAAGATATATTTATAAACTGACATGGTAAATTGAAATCCCTTTGTATAACTACTTAAAGATAATTAAAAAGGAAAAAAAACTGAAAAGGAAATACATATAGCAAACACTGGTTTGACGGAGTTAGTACCTTTAAGACTTTCAAGGCAAAAATCTCATCAGAATGAAGAACAATAATAAAAATAGTAATTATAATACTATAGGTAATATGTAATGATTCTTGTGGTCAGATGCTGGAATACTTTCACATGTTACTTGGCATCAATCTTCTGAGACACTATTATTTTTGTTGTTGTTGTTGTTGTTGTCGTCTTATAATTAAGCAAAGAAGTGACGCAGATAGCCTAACCAGATTGTCCAAGGTCAAGAAATCCAACACAATCAGTTACTAGAGTCTGAACGAACCCCAACACTAAGCTTTGTCCTAAAGTGAAAGAAAAGTGAGCTTGGTTAAGTGAGCTGGAAATGCTTGTGAAAATCTTATCTATGATTCTGAGTCAAACACATAATTACAATTCTGCACATTGGTGTATTGCACACTCAGGAAAGGGAGGAGGTGTCAGGACTAGCTAAGAAGAATGAGTCACTTGCTTTGGGTATAAAGTCTAAGGGGTCAAGTAACTAGATACATAGTATTGTAATGGAATATCTCAAAATTCAAATAAATTTATTATAAATAAAAACTCAAACATTTTAAATACAGAATTAGCAACATGTCATTCTGAGCCATATTCCTGAAGACCAAAACAAGAGGAAGTAGAGCTATGGCTCTAGTGGTAGAACACCAGTCTTGAGCAAAAGAACTAAAGGACAGTACCCGGGCCCTGAGTTGAAGCCCCAGTACTAACATTTTTTAAAGCAACAGGAAAAGTCAGTGGAGCTAGTTTTGCCTTTATTTAAAATTTTACTATTTTGTTCATCATAGGTTCCCATACATAGTTTTTCTTTGTAAAACATCATACTAAAATATGCTGTACCTTGATTATTAAGGTTTTGGGTGCCCTTTTAAATTTGTGCTAGAGGTAAGACAGCAGTCCTAGTCTATATTAGAATTCATGATTGCTAGGAAGTACCTGGGTCTATGATAGCATTTTCTTCTCTGTTCCCAAATTACTGTAAAGAAACCTAGGATTTCTTCAATCAAAAATAAACCCAGAAAGGAATAAAAGAAAATAAAAATCCTACTGTCAGATCTCTTTTGAGGAGAAAACTACAGGAAGACCTGATGCGTAACAGCAGAGTGGACCTTCCCAGGCAGCTATTCTATTGTTTCGTTTACATTGTTGAGATTCATAATCCTAAGCCTTCTGCTGCTGCAGTGAATTAGAAAATCAGAGCTACACAACTGCTAATATACACACTAAACTCCTGAGAAAACGCAGACACTGACTGAGTATCTCTGGTGTCTGCCCAAGACTTGGATTTCCTTCAGGCTCCAGGCGATGCTGAGCCTGCTCAGGTGTTTGGCCACACTTGAGTCACGTGGTTAACCCATGGGTCTTGTTGAACATCTGGATTCCTGGGAATGGATTGCTGGAGATTTTGATGTAGTGTGTCTAGTGTAGTCTTCCGAAAGCTGAGCTTTTAAACAATATCCCATTAAACTGGGTACAGGTAGGATAAAGAACAAAATCCTCTATTCTAGCTCTCTGGTCTTTTCTTTAGCTCTGTCCATTTAGTTCACTCATTGTCTCTCTTAGAACATTCCGAACTCTCTCACTCTCACAATCGCCCTCAAGAGTCTGGACAAGAACCACTGAAGTAAATGAAAGGATGGAAGCAAAGGAGAAGGAAGAAGGGAAAAAAAGGAGGGGGGTTGAGGCTGAGGAATGGTTTCTTCTAATCGTATTTATCTGTTGATCTTGAGCTTCAAACACCCATTCTACCATTTAGTAATTCAAAAACAGTGATCATTTGCTGATGAAATTATTATTTATGTATTGTTGGTGCTGATATTGGGGTTTGAATTCAGGGCCTCATGTTCTTGCTTGGCTTTTTCTGCTCAAGACTGGTGCTCTATCACTTGAGCCACACCTCCACTTTTGGCTTTCTTCTGGTTAATTAGAGATAAAGTCTCTCAGATTTGTCTATTTGAGCTGGTTTTAAACCATGGTTCTCAGATCTCAGCCTCCTGAGTAGCTAGGATAATAGGCACGAGCTACCAGTACCCAGCTTTGTTACTAAGGTTTATTCTTGGTTTTCAGATTATTAATGAATTGATTCATGGTACTCATTAGTGGGATGGTTTGTCCTGCAAGCAGAAAAATGCTATAGATTGGAAAGACCTGGTCAATTTAACAGGCATGGGGAGCATCTTATACAAATGTTTTTAACAGAGAAGAGGAAAGTTTATATGTGTGAGCCAGTGAAGAAACTGATTTCCAATAAGACAAAAGACTTTCTCGCATCATGGTCTAAATGACATAGGCAGGGTGAGCTGTCAGGGCTTCCTGGCTTCTAGCTTGTTTGCTCTGCCATCTTCTAAAATGTTTATCTCATTCACAAGTTGACAGTGGCTCACAGGCAAAGACATTTTCTAGTTGCCTCTCCAAGGGTTAGTAAATATTGAGAGTGAGGATGAGACAAGATAGAGGAACATATTGATACCATATCTGCAATGTAAGAACCCCAAAGGCTAAGTGGCTGAGTATATAAATACTTACTGTGTTCTTAACAAAACCAAAGAAGGTCTTTTTGATGAATATGGCAGAAAATGAAAAATGATTAAAGTTCATAGTTGAGAAACTTATTTTAAGTATACTGCTTAAAAATTATGACCTGTTTTATAGGAAGGATAAGATGAATATTGATATTTGAGTCCTCCATATATCATCCTTATTAGTTGTGTATTTGTGTTTGTAGCACAAACACATAAAAACTATGTAAGTTTTCATTTGAATTTTAAAAGATGCTCAATACATAGGGCTAACACCAAAATTTAGTTTGTTCAGGAAAGTGAAAAACCAGTTAATCATTTGAATTTATTATTTTAGTTCAAACTCTAAAATGTGATCAAGCAAGAATAAGTCTCCTGATCTAGAAAGCTTGGCAGTATTAAACCTGCTAGCATGATTAAACACTTTATGAAGGTCAAAACAAAAGTGA
Source organism: Dipodomys ordii (assembly GCF_000151885.1). Taxonomy (NCBI): domain Eukaryota; kingdom Metazoa; phylum Chordata; class Mammalia; order Rodentia; family Heteromyidae; genus Dipodomys; species Dipodomys ordii. The sequence goes on from NW_012267218.1 coordinate 35,511,385, forward strand.
GCAGGGCCAAAGTCATAAAAGAATTCCTAGGATAGTTTATCCAGAATATAGATAATAAAAATACAAAATTAAAATGGCAAATATAAGTGACATTGAAATTATATTAACAAAGAAAAAAGCCTGTGTTTTCCTTTTGAGGGAATGATCCCTGGTACAATATGGATGGCTGGGATATGTGTGATTATGAAAGGAAAGTTCCTAAGCTAGGACGAGATGGTCAGTTCCCTTGTGTCACAAAGATTATCTTTCAGATACATTCATAGTCAGAGATACGCTCATCTGTGTTAGGAGACAACAAAGTTGCCCTAATTATCATTTTAAAATGACACTGAAGGGATTTGCTGTAATAAGATAAAGAAGGCAGAGCTATAAGTTTCAGAGAGGATAAGTCAAAATATTATCATTTACCTGGAAGCTAAAAACTAAGATTCTATACCAAGTAAGAATGACAAAGACATGCAATCAAGTAATTTAGTGGTGGGGTAAAAATAAACCATATAAAACCTAATACATTTTCTACCTACCAGAGGTGATTTAAAATATACAGTGGCATACACAGCAGACTTGTTATATCTGTTTACCTCTCTCTTCCTATATTCAATTCAGTAAACTAGATAATGAAGACAAAGAGACAGAGACTGGCAGCAGAGTTCAGTAAACAGAGATGTCTGATCGAAAAGAGAGAGAAAGGCAGAGACTGTATACATGGATGGTCATCAAGTCAGCTTCAAAGAGACACAAGGCTCAGAAACCACAATGTGAGCATCCACAACATAGAGCTAAAAACAAAGGCATTCATTAGATGTGTGTGTGTGTGTGTGTGTATATATATATATATATATATATAATCTTATACATATATACACATAGTTTTAGCTATCTCCTATGCCTTCTCCAAACCAGTGACCTGCAGCCACTGTGTCTCCAAAGCCACAGACTAGAGGCTCCTTCTCTAAAGAACTGAGGAGCCCCATAAACAAAGCTGTCAGCATTCTGGTATTAGAGGATTTCTGAATGCCACATCCCCTATGGGAAAAAGCCCTTCTAAAGCTTTTTCTGTACTTACTCTCCAGTGTAAATTGACACATTAATGTTACAGAACTTTTGAGGGTATTCTCCAAAGTGAGGGACAAAAATAAGTAGGAAGAGAAAAACGCATTGGAAGCAAAGTGAGTAGGCTTTGTGAAGCTATTTTATCCTGCAAACAAGATGATGATGATAAGAAAACAACCTTCACATTAAAAAAAAGCTTTGGATATGAAAAAATATTTACCATATTCCTAATTAACTATTTAATTAGAGGAATTAATTAAGTAATTAGTAGAGCTATGCACCGGGGCTTATTCCTGTGAGCCTAGCTACTAAGATAGAGATTGAAAAGATAGACCTCATCTCAAGCAATGAAGTCTGGGTGTCACATTGGACGTCTTAGCTATATTGCAGTATAAACAGGATGATTATGATCCAGTAGAGGCATGGACATAAATACTAAACCTTGTTGCAAAAATAATAAAACCAAGAAGGACCGGGGTGTGTCTCAAGTAGGAAAGCACTTGCTTAGCAATCAAAAGGCTCTGAGTTCAAACCCCAGCACTACCAAAAAAAAAAAAAAAGAAGGAAGGAAGGAAGGAAGGAAGAAAGTAAGGAAATTACTACATGGTGTAAGATAAAGCCAAGAAAAATATTCAATAAAACAGATAAAGATTCCTTTTTTTTTCTTCCAGTACTGGTGCTTGAATTGAGTTTCATGCTTGCTAGGACAGTATAGTTCCTGCTGTTTTTGCCTTCACTATTTTGGGGTAGGGTCTCTTGTTTTTGCCCAGGGCTCAACTCATATAATCCTCCTTGCTCTATCTCTGATGTACTGGGATTAAGGCATGCATTACACACAGATGGGATTCATATTTTGGGGGAGAAAGTAGAATATCTAGAGGGTCTATGTAGAAAGGTTATCTACCTAGCAATGAGAATTCTAATATCAAAACATAGTATAGCCGCATTAATGACTTCACTCTTTATACTGAAAGAGTTACTCAGGTCCTGGCATGATGAATAAATAAGAAGTCCCATATCTTGAATAAGTATGGTGAAATTCAGGAAAAAATGTAAGAAAACATAAACAGGAGACAGAGATCATTTTCAAACAATGAGAATCACACTGGCACTTGAGTTCTTATCTCCAAAACTGGAGGATAGAAAAATCTGGAGTTATATAATCAAATCAGTGATAGAACAATCATTTTTAACCTCAACCCCCAAAGTCCAGCACTGGTCATCTGTAGTCTGCCTAGTGATACCACACAGTGTTGACTTAGCAGACCAATCGTGGAATTACTGGTCTTTGACAGCATAAAAAGACAATTACTACTGCTCAGAGCCAAACAAAGCCACCAGTCCAAACTACCATCTTGTGAGCCATTCCTGATGCTTTATTGGTGTTCACTTTCTGGCCCACCAGAAATGTCCTTGATGTCCTTGAACATGGGAAAATGAAAGCTCGGATTCACCTATGATCCCATTGCTTGGAAATTCCTCCAGATAAATGAAAAGAATAACCAGAATTTGAAAACTTACACTAGCAAGTGCAAAACGTCTATTATCCAAGCAGACTGCTTGAGAAGGAAGTAGGCATCGGGTTTGGATACATCCTGGGACAGCTGGGCTAGTATCAGAATGGGTCATTCTCTGCCTGATGGTTTGCAATCTGCCAAGAGACCCCATCTTCAGCCAGAGGCCCTGTGGTGAAAGCCCATCTTGGACAAACCATAAAACAAGAAGTGTACAAAGCTTTAGTAGCTGATGTTTGAAAAAAAAAAAGCCCATTTGCTCATTGTTTATGTTTTAGCATGTGCTTTTAGTTGAAGTTGTATTTTTTGGGGGGGGTCCAGTCGTGGGGCCTGAACTCTGGGCCTGGGCGCTGTCCCTCAGCTCTTCAGCTCAAGGCTAGTGCTCTACCACTTGAGCTACAGCGCCACTTCCGGCTTTTTTCTTATGTGGTGCTGAGGAATCGAACCCAGGGCCTCGAGCATGCAAGGCAAGTGCTCTACTACTGAGCCACCTTCCCAGCCCCTTGAAGTTGTATTTTATTTGCTCATTTGAACAGCACAGCCTTGATGGATAATTATCGCTCATTCTAGTAGCTTGGATCTTAGGTCCTTGTTCCTTTGCATCTCCCTTGGTTTTATTTCATTTTTCTGATTGTGTCTACTTATTCTGAGCTTTATTATGAATTTTATATCATATTTATTACATTTGCTTGGGCATATCAAATAGCTTGTTCTCTTAGCTACTGTGATGGTTAGCTTTATATGTTCTTTGACATCTGTACTTTTCCCTTTATAATACAAGTTGTACATACTTTACAAGTATAATTTATATGAAAGTTTACTTCTGCCAATGTTCCAATCAGACTGTTGGAGGACCTGCCTCAGCAGAGATTAAAGTGGCTTGTTTCCTGGAGTCCTCTTTCTAGAGATAATCACCAGAAGTCTTTGAAAAGCATTTCCTGACCTAAGGACTAACCCTGGTTGCTTTTTTGGCCATGATGAACTGCAACTCAGCAATGTCCTCTTAAAACTATAGGATATCTTAACTGCTTGGCAGGTTGGAGTTCTGAACTTGTACCAAGGAACCCTCAGGGAATCTGAACAGATCTGTTTTGCTTCTTCGGAACCATCTTTTCCCCAAGTTGTATACAGAGACATGTAGGTTAAGCTCCTATGTACTGCCATGGGGCCTGGAGCGGATTTCTGCAGGAACTGCAGCCATCTTCAAAGTAATAAAGAAGGAACCCCATGCCCTCTGTCTCCCACTCAGGACTATGGGGTGATCCATGGGAGACTGGCCCGGGCTGGAATATCACAGCCCTTCATACTCTAATCCACAGTATTTCCTTACGATGAAGGCATCAGGATAAGATCCTCTGTTTGTTGCATGTTAGAGTAAAGAAAACACTCAAAATAGAATGCGAGGGAACATTCTAGATGATAGCTACATCTACCCACAAACCACTTTATAAGTACATGCAAAGATCCTTGAACTAATATTAGAATAGTCTCACTGATTTAACTTGGAGAAAGAGCATATGGCTCATCAAGGAAAAAAAAGCTAAACAGACATGACTAACATTAATCGGGGCAGAAATATTCCTATACATTTTTTAAAAAGACAATCATAGCATACCCAGTAGAATGGCTCGATTTAAAATGCTGACAATAAAAGTGTCATAGAGATCCATCTGAACAACAGCCATTGACCAGACCTGGACTGAAAGGGTCATGATACTATGGTTCATCAAAAGAATGAAAGAAAAGTAGAAAGTCCTTGTGTGGGTTAATGGAAGCAAGGTTTGAGTTTGCTGCATTGCTTCTCAGGGCCTGAATTTTCTTTTTCTCCTACTTCAGATGTGTCCTTATTTTACTTTCTTTCCATTGCTTGCAAGAATCTAGTTATTAAACTGAATACAAACAAGCGCATTCCAAGCGACACCAAATAGTTAATGAGACTGAGTAAGTCACAGGCTGATTCTTTTTCACAAGATTTGAAACTAAACACAAGACACAAATGATATGGTGTAATCAGATGGTGACTTTTCCAAACAACCTTTTATTTCCATTCACTAATACCTAGAAAGATGTCCCTCTTTAGAATCTAATCTTAAAGCTAGAAGTTAACATAATTGACCAGAGACAAGGAACACAAGAAACACAGCATGATTTATCACACAACACAATTGAACTATACTGTGCTTATGAGAGCATGAAATGAAGGAAATAATTTAAATTACTAGACATTAAAGTGTTCAGCATTCATCTGTAGACCAACCTAAGGCAAACAATAGAATAAACAAGGCCCTGAGAAGAAGCAGGGATGTAACTTAATGAGCAAATTAAGGTCTTTAAGAGCAATCACATATATGGGGAATTAAGAAAAATATATGCACATAGGCCCAGGAAAGGCATGAGTTGAGAAACAACCAGGGAAGACTTTTCCTGCTGAGCTGATCCCTGAAGGCTTTCTTTGAGTGGTCCACACAAAAGCTCAAAGGTGCCCAACTTAAAATTTTATACATCCAATTGTTTTAAACTCCACCCAGTTAAGCAGCTATTTAGTTATTTAGAGGTTGTAGGCTGTACCCATATCTTGAAACGATGCCAAACACCTGCTAACCACAGGTATAGCTATAAAAGATCTCTAGCTACTGCTACTGGGCCTGGTGGGGTATCTCTGACTGAGACAAGTGATACTGTCTCTGACCCAGAGACTTTATCAGGCTCCTGAGACACATCACCTAAACCCACAAGATCCTTCTATGTTTTTCCTGTCTGGGAGAAATTCCCTGGCCCTTTTCCCTTTCTTACCCAAGCTCCAGCTCCTCACTGATCTCTTGCTAGAAAGAGCCTCCTCCCCCAACCCATGCAAACTTGGCAAAGCATGGCTCAAATAAAGTTCCAGTGGCCTATGCTAACTCATGATCATATTTTGTTCCTCGATCAGCCCTGATGTCACCTGAACTCACGACTGGAATTGACTGCATAAAGATCTGAAGATACTTTCTGAGGGAGCAGAATATTAACGAAAACTAAATCAGGATTATTGGATATGCTGAAAAAAATTAAAACACATTTTTGTTTTTCTATGCTTTAAAATCTCAGAAGAATCTCTGCTAAGTTTTTTGGGTTTCCAGGAATAAAAGTTTTGGCAGCTTAAGAGACTGACATAGAAGTTGGCTCCTAATTTTGAGATAGGCCTTTTTCTATGAAAGTTGGTCCTCAACTTTATTTTGTCAGTTGTGGGGTTTGAACTCTGGGCCTGGGCGCTGTCCCTCGGCTCTTCAGCTCAAGGCTAGCACTCTACCACTTCAACCACAGCACCACTTCCAGTTTTATTGTGGTTAATTGGAGATAAGAGTCTTATGGCCTTTCCTGCCTTAGATGGCTTTGAACACTCGATCCTCAGATCTCAGCCTCCGAGTAGCTAGGATTACAGGCGTAAGCCATGGGTGCCTGGCTCTTTATTTTGTTTTTAAATCATGCTATCTTGTTTGTGAAAAAAAATCATAAAAAATAAAAATAAAAAAGTTTTTAAAGATTATAGGTGGCTGGATATAAATAAGAAAAAAAGCATAATCTAGTTATAACACCTACTGTTTTCATCTTACCTAAATTCCATACATTAAAAATTCTTTGTCCTAAGGCATATGTTGAAAGGCACTACAGAGCTTCTGGAGCAAGAAAGACTTCAGGGTTCAATGTGTCTACAGCTATTTCCCTTGGGCTTTGCCTTTGTAGAGGACAGCACTCAGCAACAAAAAAAAAATCAACAGAGGTTTTGTTGGTCCTGCAGGATTGGATTGCCAGAATTGGAGATCTGAGGGGACACACACACACACACACACACACACACACACACACACACACTTGTTTTTTCCTTCAATAATACATATATTCTGAAACTTCTTGAGTTTGAAGGTATAAAAACATATAACAAAAATATTTGAAAGTGGAGTTATTTTCATTGGATCCAAATGAAATGACACAGAGAACTTCAAAAACTTACAGGAGTAAGTTCTTGAAGAATTATGGTTTAGAAACAAGAGATTCTAAATCTTACCAAATGTGCCAATCCACCCTCAAATCAGATCATTCTTTAATGGAGTTAATGCATTAATCACCCGCCCCACATCTCTGTTTTCTCTGCTATCAAGAAGAGGAAAGAGTAGAGACTTTTGGAGGAACAACACTTGGAAAGTATTTTTTAAAACACAATTTGAGCATCCAACCAAAAGTTTATTAGAGATGCCAAAAGATAGCATCATCTGATTTTAAAAAACACACAGAAGGAAGGAAAACCCCACAGAAATATATCTGCAGGCATTCTAGATATCAGCATTAAGAGATAAGAACTTTAAAACAGCTATGACTAGTATGCTAGAATAATAGGAAAAACAGATTTTAGGGCTGAGAAGGTGACTCAGTGGTAGAGCGCTTGCCTTGCATGCATGAGGCCCTGGGTTTGATTCCTCAGCACCACATAAGCAAAAAGAAAAAAGCTGGAAGTGGCGCTGTGGCTCAAATGGTAGCCTTGAGCTGATGAGCTGAGGGACAGTGCCCAGGCCCAGAGTTCAGGCCCACAACTGGACCCCCCCCAAAAAAAAGAAAAGAAAAACAGATTTTAAAAAGACAGGAAATTTTCAAAAGTGAATGGGAAGCTACAAACAAGGGGAATTTAATAGAACACAAAAAAGTACATATTGAAAGTAAGTAGACAGAATTCACAAACTGGGTGACAAGTTAATATAAAACATCCTAAGTGAAATCAGAGGGGAAAATGAGAAATACAGAAGAGCATATTAAAAACATTTTAAATATGATGAGAAAGCCTAATATCCCTTGTAAATGGAATTCCAGAAGTAGAGAAGATAGAATAAGGAAAATAAAAACCAATAATAAGCAGATGAAAGATTTCAATCCTTAGAGAATTTCTGTGACTTTTTTTCCCATCAGAATGAATGCAGGGTAAACTGCATTAGTAGACTAAATTTTATAGTAGTAGTAGTATTTCAATTTGTAAAAGCCAAAAGCAAGGAGAAAAAGATTACAAGCAGATAGAAAGGGGGGGAAAGACCCCTAACTTCAAAAGATCAACAATAAAACTGACACTTATCATCAGAAGTGATAGAAGCCAGGGACAACGAGATCGCATCTTAAGAGTACTGAAAGAACATAACTGCCAAGTTACAAGTCTATACCTACAATGATTTATGGCCTGCTTTTATGTACAGGGGATCCATCCCAGAGGAATATCCATGCTAGACAAGAATTTTACCCCTGAGCTTCATCTCCAGCTTATATGAGCTATTTCTTAATTCACAATTGCTTATGAAAACAACCAGTGTCTTTATAGGGATCTCTTCTTTCTCATCTTTATTTTAGGAAAGAATTAGAAATATCTCTTGGAAAGATTATAAGCAATATATATGATCTCTCTCTCTCTCTCTCTATATATATATATATGCATTAGTCACTTAAGCCTAGGTTTCGATAGATGCCTTCCATTTCTAGTGCTTGATCAAGCAATGATATGTACAATCATGCACCACATCATGACACTGTGGACAATGATGGATTATGTCTATGATGGGTAGGCCCACAGGATTATAGTGGAGCTGAAATTCTCCTTTGGCCTACTGACATGACAGCCCTTAAAGTGTGACTCATGTGTTATGGTGATGATCAACACTGCGATTCTGGTCATATCTAAGTACAGCATGTATAGATCGTAATACTTGATAATGACAGCAAATCATGATGTTACTGGTTAGGCTTATTTTAGGATGGATTTCTACTTAGGAAAACATTTACAGTAAAATAGTATGCTCTATGTCATACTGTGCCGGCAGCAATCTTGTACATATTATGTTTGTTGCATCTTCTGAGCACATTGAGACACATCAAGTGATTGACCTATAGCATCTAAGTTTGCCAAGTACACTCTGTGATGCTCATGTAACAATGAAATCACATAATTGACATGTCTCTCAGCATTATCCCTGCTGTTAAACCTCAATGACTGTACTTTAAGATGAATTATCCTTTATCCTGTGCTCTGATCTGTGATCACAGAGGTGTAAGGAAAGAGAGTAGTGTTCAATTGGGGATTATATACACAAAGAGAACTTACTTAAAAGGGTCTTAACCTTCATCTTGTCTTTCTTTGAAAGACCACACTTCTGTGTGATTCTTTACATCCTATGTCAATCTATTGCTGTGATAGCTAATCTTATTTCAAGATTACTAAGACTCACTTATGATAACTTCTGAAATCAACTGCACTTATGCTGATAACTATATAATATTTTCTTCAATATAAGCCCAATTTTATAATGACATTCAAACAAACAAAATATGTTTGGAAAAGAGATACAAAGTTAAGAGTTAAAACATAAACCACAACATTTAAAAAAAAAAACCACCATTGTTCATGCCACCATGCTTTGTTTTCTTCTCTGCTCCTTTGTTGCTCAATGATTTAAACTTTGTAAAAGGATCCAGCCCTCCATCCTGTTTTCTGTTATTTCCCACTTTCTCTCCTTTTTTCCTCTTCCTCCCTTCTGAATCTAGATCTTGATTTAAGATCAGTTTCCATGAAGTAGACACAAATTTCTACCTTGCCTTCTGAGTTGGCCCTTGCCTCCTGTCTTAACCTGTTTGGGTTGTACTAACATGTCATGAACTCGGTGACCTTAGGAGCAATAGACATTTATGTCTCAATGTTCTGGGAGACTGCAAAGTCCAAAGTCTAGGCACAAGCAGATTCTGCTTCCTCCTAGATGGTGTCTTTTCGCTGTGTCTTTCTGTGATAGGAGGAGGGCAGATAGCTCTGTGGCTCCACTCATAATGGCCCAAGTCATGACCCAAGCCATCTTTCACAGGCTACACTTCCAAATTCCACTACATTGGTGATTAGCTTTCAGCATACATATTTTGAAGGACATAAATATTCAGACCATCGCACCTAGATACCAGGCCACATACAATTCTCCTTTGCTTTAGGTGCTTCTCTGGAAACCCAGTCTAGACCCAGCGCTAACACTTCCTGCTGGAAGATCAAGGTATTCATTGACACAAAGGTAGGTCACTTAGTATTTGAAACACACAAAGGTAGGTCACTTAGTATTTGAAACACACAAAGGTAGGTCACTTAGTATTTGAAACACCCCATAAGCTCTCCTTATGCTTTCAAAACAAATGAAAGTATCCATCTTGATGTCTTATTAATCAATTTTTAAAAATTGTCTTGAAGTAGTTATACAGAGGGGTTTCAGTGCAACACATCAGCATGTCATATGACTACAACATATGATTCAAGCCCATGGTGGTGTATTAGATGCCGTCAACTATTCTTTTATCATTCATGACTCATTCATCTAGAACTTTCTGGTCTTACTTTGTATTGCTATAGGAAATGGGAGGCAAATAAAGGAAAAGAAGGCCTGTTTTTATGAATTTTCTAAGCTTATAGACAAGGAAGAGTAACAAACATTTAGAACATATATCTATCATTTGCATATTTGACTTATGTTTAACTATAACTTACTTTGAGGCAGATGTTTAAAATATTATTGCAGAAGAGATAGATTTGTGGGCAATTGTTGTAGGTGGTCACATTTTTCTTGTTTGTTTTTGCCAATCCTGGAGCTTGAACTCAGAGCCTGGACACTGTCCCTGAGTTTCTTTTGCTCAAGGCTAGCTCTCTACCACTTGAGCCACAGCGCCATTTCTGGCTTTTTCTGTGTATGTGTACTGAGGAATTGAACCTAGGACTTCATACATGCTAGGCAAGCACTCTACCACTAAGCCACATGCACAGCCCATTTGTTTGTTTGTTTTTAAACTGTATACATACATATATATATATATACATATAATTTTATTTTTTTGTCAGTCTTGGGGCTTGAACTCTGGGCCTGGGCACTGTCCTTGAGGTCTTCAGCTCAAGGCTAGCGCTCTACCACTTGAGCTACAGTGCCACTTCCAGTTTTCTGGTGTTTTATTGGAGATAAGAGTCTCACAGACTTTCCTGCCCAGACTGGCTTTGAACCACAACCCTCACATCTCAGCCTCATTAGTAGCTAGGATTACAGGCATGAGCCACTGGTACCCGGCTTCAACTGTATATATTTTTTGTCTTTTCTTTTTTGGTACCAGGGATCAAACCCAGGATGCTGTACTTGCTAGGCAAGCGCTTTGCCACTGAGCTACACCCAGCCCAGTGCTGTCTTTCTTTTGTGACAGGACCATAGTCCTGTAATTCATTGGTTATTCTGAATACTGGTAAAGAAACACCTGAGGGAGTTGGCTTTGGAATCAACGAACACTGGAAAGACCCCAATGTGCACCCCAACACCTCTGCTTCTCTGCTATCTGTGTGAGTAAACAGAGAGAGGTTGGTGAAGAGGCCCCTTGAAGACAGAGGTAGATTTTCCTGAGCAAAGCACAGTATCATTGGTGGACCAGCCCCATGCCTCTATGTCCACTGAAGGAATGAAACTGGTGAGAAAAGCTGAGAGCTGAGAAGGCCACACAGGAGTTTCACCCCAGTTCTTTCCTGCCAGTGAGTCTGGCGGGGAACGGCACTGGGCGGAGTGCAAGCAGTGATCTGTGCTGTCACTTCTTCAGCTCCATGATGGGCTGACTTGCAAACACCCTCCACTGCTCCACCTCAGATTGGTATACTGTAGCTCTAACCGTCAGGATGTTAGAGTGTGACCCCTTTGAGCTTTAAAGAGGTAGTTAACTTGAAGCCGGGAGAATTGCCTTCACCACAACCTGACTAGTGTTCTTTCAGGATGTAGGATTCACTGAGCCACTGGCATGCATGAGCAGGGAGAGGCGGCCATGGAAAGGGGCAGCAAAAGGGTGAGCAAAGCGGGAGGGCAGGGTGATACTGTAGACCCCTTTGATCGTGCACTTCAGAGCCGGGAGAAAGGAAATGTCTCTGCTCTAACCTACGAATGCCTAGCCAGCAGCTAGGCATGAGCTCTTCTCTCCCACAAAAATGAAAAGATTTTTGGCTCAACATGGCCTCATTCCCTGAGAAGCCCTTGTTCTCTCTTCTCGATCCAGGCAAACCCTCTCTCCTCTGTTTGTGCTTGCTCCTCCCCAGCAGACATTTGCCTAACTTGGCCTTTTCCTCTCACCACAGCCACAGGTGACTGTGAGCCCCCAGAAATGAGGACAAAGAAGCCATTTGAATTTGATGAAAGTTTCTTTTAAGGAATAAATCCACTACCCACACCCCAATCCAAATATGCTTTAATTTTCTAGTGTTCTTTTTGTCTAACAAACTAACACTTCTGGCTAGTTCAAAGTGATTTCACCATGGTCCCTGACACCTGCAAATACCACGCAAATTCATTTTAGTCAGGTTGATCTCCCTCCTTTTCTCCCTCTTCCCTCCCTCCCTCCCTCCCTCCCTCCCTCTCTCTCACTCTTTCTCTCTCTCTCTCTCTCACTCACACACACACACACAGAATAGATACACATGATCTTATATGTTGCACTGGATTTGAAATTCCGGTCAAAAAAATCCTAAGAAAATGTATTGTAGAAATTGATAAGCCGATCTTGCAATTCACACAAAAGAAAAGAATAGGAACATTCATTTCAAGATTGCTTTACTGCCATGTAATTGTAATTCCAACAGAAGGGAACAGAATTGAAAGCCCAGGAACAGATCTACATACATATGAGCCCCTGGAGTGTGCCATAAATAACATTAAAATAAATGGTATAGTATTCTGGAATGATTTCCATACAGAAAACTATATAAAACTGGATGCTGTTTCTACATTCACACACACACACACACACACACACACACACACACACACACACACACACACACACACACACACACACACACACAGCAGATTAATTAATGGTGAAAATATTGGGGAAAAAACTTTAACAAAGTGTTAGAAAATTTAAAGAAACATCTTGCAAACCAGGTTCAGGGGCTCCTGTCTGTAATCCTAGCTACTTAGGAGGCTGAGAGCTGAAGATTGCAGGGCAGGAAAGTCTGTGTGATGTTTATTTCCAATTAACCAACAAGGAGCTGAAAGTGGAGCTGTGGCTCAAGTGGCAGAGTGCCAACTTTCCACAAAAAACAAGCTAAGGGGAAGTGCCCAGACTCTGAGCTCAAGCTCCAGTACTATCATGAAAGAAAACACAAATCCGAGTACAGTTGCAAAGAAGAGAGTATGTACTCTGTGTCAGAAGGGAATGTATAAGAGACACGTGCTCAGAAGATAGCCGTGCTTTACCCCCAACAAGCCAGGCTGGGAACACATTGGAAGGAAAGGTTAGGACACAGCCTGTACCTTCAGTAGACTTCTTAAGAGTTTGTATGCCAAGCATGTATTCCAATTTTAAAGTCTAATTAAATGAAGGAATGAATATTCACGTAACTGTACAAGCACATACAAGAATATTTATCGGTTCGCAGTTTGTAAAAACCATCAGCTGCTTTTAGAAATGAAATATTCATAGCAGAAATGTAAAGGCATTCATTCCATATACCAAGGTAGAAACACGTCTAATGAGTCAGGACTCAAAACACTGGAATGTGAAGTTTATCTTATGGGTGTAATTAAATGAATGTGCCAATTTATTATGTGTCAGTGTACAAAGTTCCTAAAAAAAAAAAAGTGAGTCCTATAATAACACCAAACAGCAATGGAAATTAATTTTTATAATTACAGAGTTGAATAAAAAGTTATGGAGCACCTATATGCTAAAATATTTGTCAGTTAAAATTACAATATAGATTTGTATTTTCCATGAAAATGTATGACATATATATGTGCATATATACATATATATAAATATATACACATATGTATTTACAATATACATATATCATATGTTTATTATATACATATATACATGTTTATATAAATACACATATATTTATATGTGTATATATATGAAGTCAATTAAAAGCAGATTTTAATATTGTAGGTATGGAAAGGTTTCATTTTCATAAATTATTCTAGAAAACAAGCTCTATGAGAAGAGGACCTTTTTTATCTGTGTATGATATTGAGGTTTGAACCCAATGCCTCACATTTACAAGACAGGTGCTCTTGCCACTAAGCCACACCTCCAGCTCTGACCTATGCTGGTTATTTTTGAGATAGAATCTTGCTTCTTGATATGCCTGAGCCTGATTCATCCATGTTCATTTTCAAGTAGTAGATAAGAACAAAAGTCATGTGCCACTGCACCCAGCTCCTGATTGAGAAGAGATTTCATAGATTTTTATTCTCAGAAGGCCTCCAACAATGATCTTCCAGTCTTGGCCTCCAGGTAGTGAGGATTGAAGGCATGAGTCTTTGAGGTGTAGCTTTACTTCGTTTGTTGTTGTTGTTGTTTTAAAGATAAGGTCTTATTTCTCTCCCTCTTCCTCCTGCCCAAGGGACAGGCTCTGATGTTTCTTCTATCTATACCTCCCACACAGTCAGAATTACAGGTATGAACCACCAGCCTGGCCTTTGTGTGTGTGTGTGTGTGTGTGTGTGTGTGTGTGTGTGTATACATGTGTGCTACGTTCCTAGTATTTAGCACACACAGTACAGAAGCCTGTTGATATATATAAACGTGTGCATCCACATACAAGAACACACAACCAGAAGCACTTATTCTAACATAGGAAGAAAATATTTTATATTTTTTAAAAAATGTATCTGCATTTTTTCAACTTTAAAAGCTAACCTATCATACAATGAAAACTTTCTTTCCCATTATGTTTATTTTCAGGTCATGAGTTTCAAGAGAAGAGTTTAGACAATATCAGAACATCGTTATCTGAAAAATATACCAGAATATATCGGAATACCATTATGAGAAGAAGAAAACAAACAACAACCCTAACACGTTCAGTCTCCCTTAACCAGAAGCTGCCAGTTCTACCAGGAGAAAGCTCCCCCTGCTCCTTCTGAGCACACCCTGCCCTTGCTCTGTCTGAGTCGAGAGCTGGGCAATGATGACCTTAAGTGAGACATAAAGCTGAGTCTCTAGGCCTCCAGTGTGCCACGGGTCGCTCCTAGAAGGAATACCAGGAGAGAACATCACTTCCGGTGTGGGAGTTTCAGATGGCACTTCCTCGTGGTTTCGGTTTAGATGCTGTGCTTGCAAATTGGGTAGCTGTCCTCAGGGACTGGAAGGTGGGGACTCCCCCGGTGCGGGTGTGATCTGCACACGCGTTAGTCAATTATGCATTTTTCTATTGAAAAAGGAAAAAAAAGATGCCTTTATTAAAACAATAAAACCAAATGTGGCCTTGTCAGTCTGCCTGAACAGGAATAGACAGTCATTTTGCATTTCCACGGGGGGCCAGGAAGGAAGAATGGTTGGAGTCTGGCCAAAGTTAATTAGATAGTTGGGTTTTTTTTCCAGAAGGCTAAAAAAATAAAAGTCTGGAGAGATCCCCTTCATCAGGCTATAAGGACTTCCTTTCTTAAATTTCAGTCTTTGGTAAGAAATTTAAGTAGATATATGCTAGCCTCCTATAATAACGACTACAGCTCATAGGACATAAGCTAAAGCTAGATAAACCTCAAGATTCTGCAATTGTTTCTTTTTCTCCCTCTCCCTTTATATTTTTTATTATTATCTTTAAGTAGTTGTACAAAGGAGTAGATCTTTTAAAAAAGCAGTTTATGAAGACAATATATCTTAATCAATGCCA
Organism: Dipodomys ordii; assembly: GCF_000151885.1. NCBI lineage: Eukaryota > Metazoa > Chordata > Mammalia > Rodentia > Heteromyidae > Dipodomys > Dipodomys ordii. The sequence goes on from NW_012267218.1 coordinate 35,526,637, forward strand.
CTCTTCTTTTTCTGTTTTTAAGTATGCAGATTTGACTGAATTTGTCATATCACTATATTTGATCATTTTTCTTTCCCTGTTATTTTCTAAATTATTTTTATCCTTTTGTTTTAGCTGCTAAATATTTTGTATCCACTTTAATGCATACGTTTGCAGATATTGTTTTACTGTGCATTTGCCTTCGAGCTTTCCCTGCCTTGTACATTGAGTACAAATGTCATCTTTGTCTTGAGTGTCATGATTTGTTAAGAACTATTCCACTGATTCCTCCTTCCCCTCCAGGTTGAAGCATGGTTTAAATGACAGATTTTCATCTTATTTGACAGCCTGTGATCCGTAGCTGTAATGCTGGCTTTTGCTGCCCTCTTGTGGTTACTTTATGTCCTAACAACCTGGGCGGCCTTTTGTCCATACCTCTGTTTTCTCTGCCTTTCCAGCTCTTCTCTCCTGTCTATGGTGTCTCCAGGAATTCAGCCCCCATGGCTCATTATGAATCACAGCTCCAATTTGAAGCCATGATTGCAGGTTTCATTTCTGCTGGGCCTGTCTCCTTCCAGCACCGGTGCTCCTCTTGTGTGAATAAATACTCTCTTCCTCTTTGATGAGAGGTATATATTCTTAGCAATGGTACATTTGTGTGGGGTGTTTATTTGTTTAGAAATATTCTCGATCCTTGCTTATTAATCCACTCTTTTATCCTCCAAATGAGCAGGCTGAGCACACCAGTTAGCCCGGCTTGGCTTGTACACTGTGTGTTTTCAGGCATTTCTAAGCAGCAATTCCCCAGAGCCTTTCCCCGCACTGTTTTGCATCCTTCATGTTTTTCATCCAATCTGGTCAAATATGCTTTTTTTTCCCCCTTGGCTCAGAGAACACTGTGAAGAGTTGATCTCCAACCTCAGAAAAATGTCTAATTCACAGTCATTGGCTGCCAAAAATGAAACGCCTACTCTACTTGATGAGGAATTAATCATTTATTCCTGATATTTTCTCACATTTGGGGAAATGCTTCCTTCCCACTCCCTTCAGTCACAATGGAGCTAGTCTTTGAAAAGGCAGATTTCGAGAACATGATTGATGATGACAAATCTTACTGAAAGGTAAAGCCAAGAGTATCAATGTGACAAATAAACGGATTGTTTTTTTTTAGTAGGGAATTTTTTCAATTAGCATACGCTAACTGTACAAAGGAGTTTTCTTGTGAGTTTCCCACCTAGGAAGAGAATGGACTTTGATCACATTCAATCCTTCCACTCTTGTTCTTTCCTACTCCCCCCCCCCCCCCCCCCCACCACCACCCACCCAAAAGCTCACCTTTGCAAACATGGCCTATTACTGTTTTGAAATTAGCTATTATTTCATTTTTACTTTTTATGACCTTTCAGTGGTTGCACAAAGGGGTTTCCATTGAACAAAGCAGTTGATGAAAACAATGTTATCTTGATCAATGTCACCCCTTCCAACATCCTCACACATCCCTTTCCTTCCCACCCCTTCTCTCGCTCTTCTTCATTTTGTAGGATATATATTCAATTCCTGACTGCCTTCTTCCCCTCTACGCCTCTTCATTCATCTACCCCTTTCCCCTTGATCCCACTCCACCCCCTTTCAAGTACCTGCTTCCTGGTGCTTATTTTAGATCTAGATTCCACATGTAACTGTCCAGTTTCTTAAAGAATTTGGGTAATTATAGGGCTTGGTGGGGACATACCCATAGTCACAGCACTCATCCGAGGCATGAGAAGAGTGAGCTTAGGATCCGTTTGGGCTACATTATGAAACCCTGTCTTCTCCTCCTCCTCCCACCCCACAAAGAACCCACAGGTAAATAATGGCAGGAAGGGCACATGGCACACCACACTGGTGACTTGGCTGTGGGAAGAGCACTAGGCTCCAGCACGCTTGGCTTCTTAGCAGGTCACTCGGCCTCCTGGCATGAGTTTACTCTTCCTTCAAATGGAGCCCATAACATGCACCATAGATGAGCAGATATACACACAAAGAACTTCCATTGACGGGCTATCTCTGGGGAAAGAACATCCAAAGGAAAGCCAGCAAAGCTGCTTCGCAAACAGGTCCTCTATGAGAATATAAAAACTAGTAGCAAACACCTCATAAAACCCAACTTGTGTCCTAAAGCTAGCTTCCTGTTTAGCTACCTTAAATAGGAGAACAACTGGAGTATCTACACTTCACAATTTCTTCTATGAAAAACAAAACCAAAAAACCTCCAGCCACTGAAAGGCCTCAGATTGTAATTCACAAAGGAAAGATTTGCATTTGGGAGAAGACAAACAGGACAGTGCGGGTGTGTACTGGATGGCCCAGCTGCTGGGACTTAGGCCAGTCGACTGGCCCTGAAGAAACGCTCACCTCGTCAGAGAAGACATAGCAAACCATGCACCAACACCATCTAGGAATGAACAGATTCCTCTGCATGACTCAAGGTTGCCACCACTGCTTGTCAACCTGTGGCTGGCTTGTTTTTGCTAGACTTCATTCCATAAAACTGTTGACTTCCCTTCACTCCCGGGGGGGGGGGGGGCCTTCGAAGTCTAAGAGCCAGATTCTGTAATGATTGAATGTAAAAACGGCAGTTACTTTGGGTCCAAAAAAAATCTATTCTAAAAAAGGTTTGTGTTTGTGTTTTTGTTTTTTAAAAGAAGCAAAGTACTCTTTTTAAAAATCAAACCCTACATGCAGCTCTGGTTTATGAGTTTGATATTTACTGGTGTCTACCCTTCCTTTATTTTCCACCACTCTCCTTTCTACAGTAAAACCTCTTTAAACAATTAAAGTGTATTTTAAAAAGTGAATGACAGGAATGTAAAACAGATCCTGTCAGGTGAGAGTGTACAGACCAGAGGGAGTGAGAGGGAACAGAAAGGGGGAAGGGGGGAATATGGTCCAAATACTTTATACACACATGTATGTGTATCCACCCACCAGACAGGACCTGTGTTTTGCCAAACATCAATATACAGTATTTAATAAGATTATATGTGTAATATTTCATTTTATATATTTCCTTAGTAGCTTTAAAAAAATCAATACTGGTTCGGAACTCAGGGCCTCACATTGCTAGCCAAGTGTTCTATTGCTTGCATAATACCCCAAGTTCTGTTTATTATTTTTTTTAATTCTTAAAAGTTTTATTGTAAAGGTGATGTACGGAGGTGGTGCATTTACGTAAGTAAGGTCATGAGTACCTCTCTTTTTGAACAGTGTTACCCCTTCCCTCATTTTCTCCTGTTATCCCACCCCTGGCTCCCCTCCCCGCCCCACGTTTTTGTTCTTTTAGTGTTTTTTGAGAGTGAGTCTTATGTTTTGATCTTGGTCAGACTTGGTTAGTGATTCTTCTCCTTTTGGAGAATTTACAGCCACAAACCCAGCTTGGTTTTGAGACCAGGTCTCACTGACTTTTTGCCAGACTGGCAATATTCCTGGCTTGACTTCTCAGTTAGCTGGGATTGTACACTTGTGCTACTATACTCAATGGCTGGATGTGATGGTATATACTTGATATCCTAGACAACAGGAGAAGCACAAGGACTGGGTGCTGTGGCACATGCCTGTCATCCCCAATGACATGGTGAAGTACAAGTAGGAGGATCACAGTCCAAGTTGGCCTGGGCACAAAATGATACTCAACCTCCAAAAAAAAAAAAAAGCAAAAAAGTGCTGGAGGTATGGCTCAAGAGGTATAGCACTTATCGTGCAAATGTGAAGCCCTGAACTTAATCCATAGTACCACTAAACATGAAAAAAAAAGTTCAATAAGATTAAGAGTGTACATGGGACTATGAAATTTTATTCCACATCCCAAGGAAATCGTTCAAGATTCATGAAGGCTACGTGGGGTATACAAGCAATAGTGTTTGCTGTAGTTGGGAGATAGTGGTCAGCTCCATGTCTATACTGGAGAATGGTAGAGACAAAATGGCTGTTGCACCCCACGGATTACTACACAGCAGCCAGAGCAATGCATTCTGTGCACATATTGGAAAAGGGGAGGCATCAAAAGCAAATGTAAGAAACAGTATTTATACCACAAGATTACTTTATCTATTAATACCTGCATGCGTGCGCACCCACGCACATACACACGCACAAAGACCTAGACATACCTAAGAACACATAGGAAGCATGGGGGAGAAGGTCTCTTTGTGGTATACAGGATGGAAATTGGGATCAGAAAGGAAGTAGAAACTATTTAAAAAAATGATGGACCTTGCATGGAAACATAATGATGATCGGCCTCATCAAGACAAATAAGGTTAGTTTCAGCTCCATACCTGATATTTTCTTAATGGGGGAAGATGTCCTGTGATTATGGCCTCCCATTCTCCTCAGTTAATTATAATAATTAGCCATTCAAAACTTGCTCTGAAGGTTCAGACACACTCACTTTTGAAAACAGTCCTGACTCCTTTATGTCTCTAAGGAGACCTCTACCAAGCATTGCCGTCTTATTCAGCTCCAAGCTGCTTATTTTCTTGATTTCCTTGAATCTTGGCAAAGGAAAGAGGAGGTTAGAATAATCTTTCAAAACCTTGAAAATAGTTCTAATTGCTCTAAATTTAGGCAGAGTTACTGGTTGCTTAATAGCCATTTAGAGCTGTTTTTGGAGAGCAGTTACTCTGGGCTAGAAAGGTAGTTTCGGGGAAATGCTGCTTTTGACAGAAGGAAGACATGGGAGAATTCAAATGCTATTTTAGCTGACTCTGTGGTTGCAATCACACAAATAACGCCACTCCAGAGAGATTCCGTGAACAGGAGGTTTTTCCATTTCAGTCTTTCAAGGTAAAACATTATCTCTTCATTCTCTATATACTCCAGAGTATTAAGAAATGATGGAATGTAAGCTCTAATTACAATAGCATTTCTATGGGTTCCTTGATGGTCAGAGGTAGGAAAAGGAGAAAGAGAGGCTTTTATTTCCAGTGACATTAAATTACTCATTCCGATTTGGAAAATATCTCGGGCTGGCTTTCCTTTGTGAATCTCTTATAGCCCTTGCAATCTCACCCCATGAGTTAATGTTACAGAGCAAGATAAAGACTGTCTTCTATAGCCTACGCAGCACTATGGGAGAGGAATAGGTTGAAACAAGAATTGGTATGAAATGGGAAGGCAAATGGACTATAGATTTGTCATACATTTTCCAGATGTTCATTCTGGCCTCCCGTTCTTTTCACCGCTACTTTTATTTATGCACATATAACACCACAAGGAAGCAGATCCTATAAATAGTGACTATCTTTTGGGCCATTCAATTTTGGCTTGATATTTTCAATTATGTTGATGACTGTTGGAAACCATTCTATTCCATTTAGGTGGTCTGATTTAAATTACAGAATATCATGTGAGGGTGGCCAGAATGGGTACCTCAAGTGAAAGCTTCCACATGCGGTAATTCAGATTTAATTGCTCAGGAAGCACTAGCCTGGGAAAGTCAGGTTAGCCAGGCTTCCTGCGGACTGGTCATTGCTCCAGCATCTGCTGAAATCTGGTGTGTGTGGCCTTCATTTACTGCCAAGGGAAGGCTGTCTCCTAGGAGTGAGGAAGTGTTTAGGAGTTGAAAAGAGAAAAGACAATGTTGTCTGCTTGGAAATGAGGTTTACAATTTATGAGCCGTGAGTTATTAAAAATTTCCCTCCATGTAGTCCAGTCTCTCTTGACACAGGCTACAGGTCTGCTCCAGATTTCAGGCCAGTCTGAACACAGGTCAAACCACAAAGTCCCAGGGCTTGCAACTGCCTCAGCACCAGATCTGCACCTCCAGTTCCTGCAGATACAAGCTCCAGTCCTGCCAAGCGCCAGGTTGCTCCAATTCCCCTGCTCTGGCCTGACCCCTAGAACTCCATGCAGAGCTGGGCACCCTCAGAATCTAGGCCTACTCTGATTCATGCCTGTCGCAGTACAACTTAATGTCAAACTAGATTCCATAGACTGGGATTTAGGGATACTTCTGCAGAACTGGGGCACAGGCCTACAACTTCAGACAGATTCTCTAGGGCCATTTCAATGTGAGGCCAGCTTCCATGGACTTAGGAACATCTCAGTGAATTCAGAGACCAGAAGCTACTAAGCACCAGGTTAGCCCCTGAAGACTCAAGCTTAAGACACACCCTTGTGCCGTATCACCACCTGTAGACCTGAGCTTCAGGCCAAACCCCACAGATTCAGACTCAGATCCACACTAGTGGATGCAGGACCTAGGTCCCAGCTTAGCCCTGAGGAACTAATTCAGCAATCACTTAAATAATTCCAATTCAATAGCTGGATTTCAGATTGCATCATATTTTGTAGAGAAAACTATAAAGACCCTATCAAAAAACACTAATGCTAATAAAGAAATTCATTAGAGCTGCAGAATACAATAAGTGACATCAATATAAAATATAATTAACATTTCTATCTATGAACAAACAAGTATCAAAGAAGAAATCAAGGAAATAATCACATTCAAAATAGCAACTATAATAGAAAATCTCTCTGTGGGTCTCTTTCTCACCCTCTGTCTTCTAACATGGGATTCGAACTCAGAGCCTCATGCCTACTGAGCTTACTTGTTCAGCTGGCACTCTATCCCTTGAATCATACCTCCAGCTCAGCTTTTTCCAGGTTATTTTGGAGATGTAGTCTCATAGATTTTTTTCTTCTCAATTTGGCTTCAAACTGCAGTATCTCAGTCTACTGACTAGCTAGGGGCTACAGGTGTGAGCCACTAACATCCAGCTGTGTACTTTATTCTCTTAAAGAATATACTCCTAAAAATATATACTTTGTACTTGGCCCTAGTTTGAGTCATCAGAATTGTCACCAGTGGTAATGATAATATGTAGGAATACATTTAATCAAGGAGATGAAATTCCTGTGCACTGAAAATGATAAGAAAGAACTAGAAGACATAAATAAGTAGAAAGATATCCCATGTTCATGGACCCAAAGAACCGATTCTGTTAAAATCCATACACTACCCAAAATGATTTACATATTCTAAGCAATTTCTGTTAAAAAAAAACAAACCAACACTATAGTGACATTTTCTCATAGAGATAGAAAACATAATTCTAAAGGTGTTATGGCACCACAAAGACCCTCTGTAGCCAAAGCTATCTTGAGGAAGATGAAATAAAGGTGACTGCATCATGCTTTCTGATTTCAAAGTATTTGACAAAGCCACATCAATACAAATAGCATGGTACTGGTATAAAAGCAGATGTAAAGACCATGGAACAGAATCAATAGCCCAGAAATAAACTCCATGTATTTGTGGCCAATTGAATTTTGACAAGGGTGCCAAGAATATATGATTATATAACCTCCAATACAGGTTGTTGGGAAAACTACATATTTGCAGGAAGATAAAATAAACGAGACCATTATTATGATATATATGAGTATCAGCTCAAAATTGTTAAAGACAAATTTAAGACTGGAAAGTATAAAACTATTAGAAGAAAAATTAGGGAAACTTCATGATATGGACAATGATTTGGACATTTGATTTGGACAATGATTTTTTTTCCTTTCTTCCTTTTTTACAAAACCCTCAAAACAGAAAGCAAAAATAGACAGTTGGGATTGCAGCAAAATAAAAAAGAATTTGTACAACAAGGGAAACAATCAAAAGTTGTAAAAAAAAAAAAAAAAGGCAGTCTACAGAATGAGAGAAAATACTTGCAACTCAGAAATCTGATAAGGAGCTAATAGCCAAAATACATAAGGAACTCATTTCCTTGCTCAAAAATTAACAGCCTGATTTTATTTATTCATGTGTTTGTTTATTTATGTATTTATTTAGTGTTGGCACTGGGCTTGAATCCAGGGTCTGGGTACTGTCTCTAAGCTTTTGTGCTTAAGACTAGCACTCTACCATTTGAGCTATAGCTCCACTTTTGGCTTTTTGGTGGTTAATTCAAGAGTCCCAGGGACCTTTCTGCCCGGGTTGGTTTTGAACTATGATCCTTATCTCAGTCTTCTAAGTAGTAAGGATTACTGGTGTGAGCCATTAGCACCTGGCTAACAACCTAATTTTTTAAAAGGGCGAAGGATCTAAAAACATCTGAAACAGATGTGCCTTAAGAGAAGACGAGCAAATAGATGGATGAGCAAATAGAGGGAAAACTGCTCAACATCACTCTTCATCAAGAAGAAGAGTTGTGGTTTGGAGATGTGGCTCCAGTGATAGAGTGCTGGCCAAAAAAAAAAAAAATTAAAACCACAAAAAGATATTACTTATTAAAATGGTTATTATAATAAAGCAGATGAAAGATAAAGGTTGGCAAGTTTGTGGAGAAAATGGAATTCTCATACTCTGTTGATGGAAATGCAAATTGACCCTTAAAATGTATAAGATCTCAAAATATTAAAAACAGAATTGCCGTAAGAGCCTGAAATTTCACAATGAGACATATATCCCACCCAAATTAAAGTCTTATGTTAAGGAGTTGTCCATACCAGTATGTTGGCATTTTCATGCCCATTACAGAATTATTCACAAGAAGCCAAGAGACTGGATCCACACAAGCATCCATCAACACGAGTGGATTAAAAAAATCATGGTTTATATATACAGTAGAATGCTATTGAGCCTTTTCAAAGAAGAAATCCTGTCATATGTGAGAAAATGGATAAGCCCAGAGAACATTTTATTAAGTGAGAGCGGCAGACCCAGAAAGACATATACCACATAATCTCACTCAAAGGTAGAATCTATAGAAATCAAAAACTGAACTTACAGAAGTATAGGGTAGAATGACAGTTATGAAGAGATGCGATGATGGAGAATGTTGGGAAATAATGGACAAAGTATACTGAATTTCAGTAACACCAAAGGAATATTTTCTTCTCTGTACAATTTGGTTGCTTTGGTTAGTAACAGTGTATAATCTTTTGAAAATCATTAAGAGTAAATTTTAAATGTTTGGGCCACTTAAAATATTAAGTGTACATGGTAATATTCTTGTTCATTAACAATGTATACATATTTCTACAATGTATACATTGTAGAAGTTCTACAATGTATACATATTTCAAAAAACAATATGTGGTACCTAATAAAAATTTAAAAATTTTAATTTAAGAGAAGCAAAATAAAATATTTTTCCATGCAACAAAAGAGATCATCCAAAATTGATGTATGATCATTTCTTCAGGTTTCAGTACTGTAAGACATTAAGAAAGAATACAATAGACTGAAACACATAGTTGAAGTTGAACTCTAACCTGGTAAATCTTTTGGATAATCTCTCATTGACAACTCCTTTCCTGTTTATTCCTTTTCCTGCTTTCTATCACAACTTGGCCATGAAACACTTTCACTGACAGATCTGGACAATATTTGCTAAAAAAAAAAAATGTGTTGGCATCCTACTGAACATGAACCTCAAAATAAATAAGCAATGCTAGAGATATGAGCAATTCCAGTCTCAGGGAGAATGGCAGCAAACTGTTGATCATAGTCTGCTTATTACAGAAGAATAAAAGCCACCATACAAATTGTTTAGGTGATAGTCTGCTCTTTCTCTCCCAGACAGCAAATAGCCTATATTCCCCAAATCCCTAAATAGTTTTGTGCTCACATTTTCCAAATACTTAAGGCTGATGCTCTTTTTCCAAGATAGTGGGAAGCAGCTAAATCTATCATCTTATCTTTATAATGAAACCCAGATCGTCACAAACAACTAAAACCAGGATGCCAGGGTTGCCATGGGAGAGGGTGTGATGTTGTTAATGGAAGAAATATAACTTCCCTAGCTCAGCCCTCAATGTCACAGCCAACCTGTTAGTGACCTTGGATATCTGAGATAAATGTAAATATGCAGGAATGTATATGAGCTCAAAAGTTCAGAAGCCCTAAAATCCAAAAGATGTACTGTGATTAGTTGGGTAATATTATCTTTCAAAGATGTAAAAAACATTTTTAGAAAGTTGAAAGGGTTCATCTCTAATGTTTTTCTATGCTAGATTGCTGATACTAGTATTGGTTTTAATTAGGCAACTCTACCATTTTGGTATTAATACAGAATGAATGAGATGGAATGCACGCAGTTATATGAGTGTAGACTAGTGAGCCCGCAGCAATGTTTTGCAATTCTGATTAGTAGCTGCTCCTTGACTTTGCCCTTAGTGCTAGAAATAGCCTCATTGTCTGACTCCAGCTCTACTATGGTCCCTGAGGCAGTCCCAACTGCCTGGGATAGGGCAATAACCATGTTTGCCCACATCGCTACAGACACAAAAGCCATGTGATGTAGCTCTACACCTCTTTGTCTGAAATCCCAGAGGCACTGTACAACACAGCAGGGGAAGGTCTTTACCTGTCAGATCAGGTTATAAAGACTGGAAGAATTGTTTGTTCAAAACAAAGCTACCTTGGTACCTACTACAAAGAATCAGTCAGTACTACTAAAGCATTATGCTAGTAAAAGAAACTAATAAAACCATAGTAGTGAATTTTAAAGAAAGAGCCATGAGTTGAATTGCTTAACAAAAAATTCAAAATAAGCCGGGCGCTGGTGGCTCACGCCTATAATCCTAGCTACTCAGGAGGCTGAGATCTGAGGATCACGGTTCAAAGCCAGCCCGGGCAGGAAAGACCGTGAGACTCCTATCTCCAATAAACCACCAGAAAACCGGAAGTGGCGCTGTAGCTCAAGTGGTAGTGTACTCGCCTTGAGCTGAAGAGCTGAGGGACAGCGCCCAGGCCCAGAGTTCAAGCCCCACGACCGACAAAAAAAAAAAAAAAAATTCAAAATAATAATTATGAAGAAGACCAGTGAGATACAAGACACCACAGATAAGACAAAATTAAGGCAAACTAAGAGATCTGAAAGGAAGAATAGGGGCATAATAATCACAGGATATGTCAATACCTCACTGCCTATACTGGATAGATTTTTCAGACAGAAAAGAGAACTAAGCAACAGTATGAACTAAGTAGCCCTAACAGACACATCTGGGACTTCCTCCCCAATAGCAGAATAATACACATTCTTCCCAAATGCGCGTGACACCTTCTGCAACACAGGCCATATGGAAGTCAGAACATAAGTCTTTAAAAATTGAAGATTATCAAGTATCTTTTCTGACCACAATGGAATGAAATTAGGAAGCAATATCACAAAGAAAATAGGAAAATTCAAAATATATGGAAAGTAAATTACATATTTGGTGGATCATATCTCAGATTTTACTTGTTTCAAAGAGAAACTCAAGGTGACAGACAAATAAAAACAAATCTAGTAACAGCAATGGGCCTCAACAAAAGCAATATTATGAGGAAAGCTTACAAGTAACAAATGCCTACTTTGAAAAAAAAGAAATATCTTAGTAAACGAACAAAATTCATACTTTACAGTCCTGGAGAAAGAATAATAAGCCCAAAGTGAGTAGAAGGAAAGAAGTTATCATAAAGATTGGATTAATAAGGAACAAAATAGAGAACAGACAAACAATAGAAAAGATAAAAAAACTAAGACTTGGGGTTTTGTGAAAAAAGGATGAACAACAAACCCTGAACCAAATTAGCTAAGACAAAGAGAGAAAACTCAAATAAATTAAATTTGAACTGAAAGAGGAGACATTACAATGGATGCCTCAAATAAAAAAGGACTATTAGGAATGATTACATGGCACCAAGTTGGATAATCCAGAATAAATGAATAAATTGCTAAAAACACACAATTTGCTGAAACAGAAATCCTGAACTGACCAATAAAAATTAGGGATATGGGCTCAGTAGCTCAAACCTCTCAACAATGAAAAGCCCAAGTAAATTATACCAAACAATCAAAGAAGCATTGATTCCAATCTTTTTAAAGACTTTTCCAAAATACAGAAACCAAATCGTATGAAACTACAAAGAATTTGAATAGCCAAAGCAATCTTGAGCAAGAAGGACAAAGCTGGCAACTTCTTGATTTGAAAATATATCACAAACCTTAAATAATGAAGATACCATGGTACTGGTATATTTAAAAAAACCATATATAGAGCAATGGGACAGAATAAAAGCCCCAGGGAGAAAGCTACATGTTTTAATCCACTGGTCTTCAAAAAAAGGGTACTAAGAACTATTAACCAATATTACTGTGGTGATTCTTTCACAGCATCGACATTTATCAAAACTTCAGCCAGCATGTCTTAAATATATACAATTTCTATTTATCATTTCTAGTCCAAATAAGCTCTACAAACAGGCCCTAAAATACAGATTCAGTCTGTAAAAGTTTAATGTAAGAATATGACCAATTGTCACACTTACGCACACTGCATCCGAAACCAAGAAAAACACGTGATTTGATTTATCCCTGCTGGGGAACACTGAGACAGTATCTGGGGAAAAGCATGATCCTTTGTCCTCGTGCAGTGAGTGAAGGTCAGCAGGGCCCTCAGTAGCTTAGGGTTCTAAAGAAGCCACATAATCACTCTGCCCTTTCAGAACCATGTCTGTCAAATGCACTAAGGTATTTCCCTGGCTCAGCACAATGCCTGCTTGTTCATTGGCAATAGAAGTTTAATAATTCCTAAGAATTATGAGGACTGAACAAGGGAGAAAAGAATCTGAGCATTCTACTATTTTTTTTAAAAAACAAGTCTTAGCAAGGGTTTATTTTGGTGTAACAGATTAAAGAGTCATTTCCTGCTTTCATTCGAGTTAAAGATACCTCTAATTTGCTCTTATTGCATCATGACCCAAAACTTAAGTGGCCTAAACCAACTACATTATTTATCCTGCTCACAAAGCTTCTGTAGAGCCAGGGTATGGTGAGAACAGCTTATTTCTGCCCTCCTCATATTCAGTTGCAGTGGCTTGAATATCAGGAGCAAGGACCATCTGAAATCTTACTCATTTCCATGTCTGGTGATGATGGCTGTCAGCAGGGACTTCACACTGTTGGAATACCTACAGTAGCCTCATCACGTGACCTGGGCCTACCCACAACATTGCCCCAAGGGCAAACACCCTGCTCCAGAGGCCCTTACAAATTACCTTGTCTCCAAAGTCTACACTACTGCTTCCACACCATCCCGTTCCTTTAAGTAGACAGGCCCCAAGGTCAATTAATAACAAGAAGCATGACACTCCACTACTTGCTGTGCAGGAGTATTGTTGTGGCATTAAAAAAAAACAAACTATTATCTGCTATGCGGAAAATGAATTATGCAACTTGTGGGCAGGGGTGGGAGAGGGAAACGGGAAAAGTGAAGGAAAGGGTGACATTGTCCACAAGAGAAATGTACACATGACCTACACTGTGAAATCGTTATACTTCTCTGTATAATACCTTACTAGTGACAATAAAATTATATTTAAAATTTTTAAATCAAAAAATAAAAATTATTGTCTACCATATAGGTACATAACATAATACTGGATATTTGACAACGATTTTATTTTCAGATGAGATGGTGGGTAGGTCTCCTTAATCATTTTATTTATAATTTATATTCTTCAAATATGCCCTTATTTAATGATGATATGGATTTTGGCAGCATTGAATACATTCTTCCTGGTGAGAGAAGGTCTTGGTTTCTAGAGTGTGATTTGAATTTACATTAGAAATGTGTAAGTTAGATCAAAAGCATAGCCTCTTCTCAAGGGAAAGTTATATGAGGTAAAAATTAAAATGAGAAAAGTTATTGTTACATTTAAAGACAGAACTAAGATCGTCTAAGTAAACAGGTACATTTTCCTCAGAGGTGACTGGACGATTGTGCTATTGGCAGAGTTAGAACAAATAAGGCAGTACTCTTAACTACAGATGTCTTCCTAGGAGCCACATTTTAAGTCTCCTTTTGTATTCACATTGGACTCCTGAGCATAAGAAAGATTCCAATGAGTTCTTGAGGTAAAGCAGAGAGCTAGAACTCTCCTTTCTTAATCTCTTGGAAAGATGAGCAATTCTGGTCCCTGAGAGTAAGCCATTCCTTCAACTCAATAATTGCAAAGGTGTGAATGCAGGACCCTAACATTCTTTTTTCTTTTAGTAACATCTATTGAATTAGAGATTTCAGAAAAGCCACAACCACAGAGGACCATTAGCTCAATTGGTGTGCATTCAAATTGTCTTGGAAGAGGCCATCTGTATGCGACCACGCTGTATACACAGCTGGGCTTACAGATCCCATTCCAATGGGTCCTTTTGTACAGGTGTAGAGGCGTTGCTCCTTTCCTCTTCCTCTTAATTACAAACTTTGGTTCCCTATTGTGGTATTTAGTAATTCTCATGCTGGGATAAATTGGTTTTGTTTTTACAACTTCCCAGGACTAATTGCTGAATTCTTAGGACAGCCTTTCTCTGAATTCTAATGAGTACAGTTAAATGAACCACTAAGATGAAACAAATTATCAGTTCAACTGCCTATTGTGAGTCAGTTCATCTTGAAGTACTTAATGTAAATGCGAGATCAGTGGCTTTTTCACAGAATTACTAAAAGCAAGACCATAAAGGTAATCTCTTCTTATTCAAGATTCTCTAAGAATAGCTGACTTCAGCTGTCGCAGGAGATTTTTCTTGACAGCATTTATGAAATCCTTGTCACATTAATTCCCACCAAATGTTTCTTGATTGATAAAACATTGCATGTGAATACTTCAAAAATTTCTATGATGTACTTGAGAATCATTTTTCTCATTAAGAATACTTTCATGAGCCAGGTACTCGTGGCTCACACCTGTAATCCTAGCTTCTCAGGAGGCTGAGACCTAAGGATCGTGGTTCAAAGCCAGCATGGCAAAAAGTCCATGAGATTCTTATCTCCAAGTAGCTACCAGAAAACTGAAAGTGGCATTGTGGCTCAAATGGTAGAGCGCTAGCCTTGAGCTGAATTGCTGAAGAACAATCCCAGGCCCAGAGTTCAAGACCCGTGACTGCCCCCCCCCAACAAAAAAGTATACTTTTATGGTAGCCAGCACTAGTGGCTTATACCCATAATTCTATCTACTCAGGAGGCTAAGGATCTCTGTTAAAAAGTAGCCCGGGCAAAAAGATCTGAGGCTTATCTCAAACTAACCACCAAAAAGCTGGAAGTAGCTTAAGTGGTGGAGTGTCAGCCTCAAACAGGATTAAAAAAAAAAAAAAGCTAAGCAAGAGTGCTAGGCCCTGGGTTCAATCCCCAGTACAAACACAACAACAACAAAACAAAAACCTTCCAAAGAAAATAGGGGAAAAGGGGCTGGGAAGTTGGCTCAGTGGTAAAGTGCTTGCCTTGCAGAGTTCGATTCTTCAGCACCACATAAGCAGAAAAAGCCAGAATTGGCGCTGTGGCTCAGGTGGTAGAGTGCTAGCCTTGAGCTGAAGGACTGAGGGACAGCGCCCAGGCCCAGAGTTCAGGCCCCAGGACTGGCAAAAAAAAAAAAAAAAAAGGAGGACAAAGCTGGTGCTGGTGGCTCATGCCTATAATCTTAGCTACTCAGGAGGCTGAGACCTGAGGATCGCAGTTCAAAGTCCAGGAAGGAAAGTCCATGAGACTCTTATCTCCAATAAACCACTCAGAAAACCAGAAGTGGCACTGTGGCTCAAGTGGTAGAGCACTAGCTTTGAGCTGAAGAGCTGAGGGCAGTGCCCAGGCCCTGAGTTCAAGTCCCAGGACCAACAAAAAAAAAAAAAAGGGAAAAAAGATACTACATTTCTTTTAACAAAGCACTTCTTAGAAGTAAAATAAGAGATTAAATTTTAAAGCCCATATTCACATGCTTCTGATTTACAACAATATTCTGCCTCCTTTTGTATATGCACTTAGGGCATATGGCCAACAACTTATCAAAGTGGAAGTCGCAATCCAGTTTTATAATGAATTATGTCAATAGCACTATGTAATTACTAGTAGTTATAAAATATTGTTTGACTAAAATTGGGTTTCATTATAATTATACATGCCAATTCATAGAATACAATGATGCTTAAAGAGCAAGTTAACAGGGCACCAATTCTTTATTTCAGTGAAGATACAGCTTTAAAAGTAAACGCATTCAGTATATAACTAAAGGAATTAGAGACAGCATAAAATAGAAATACGTGCACACGCACACTTATTGCAGGACTACTCACAATGGGCAACTTAGGAAAGCAGACTAAGTGTCCACTGATGGATAAATGGATAAAGACAGTATGGTATATTACACAATGGGATGTTTAGCCATACAGAAGAATTAAATCCTATAAATGAAGGAAAAATGAACAGACTGGAGATCATCATGCTAAGAGAAATATTCCAACCTTAAAAGGACAAATATGCTTTTCTCTCATATATCAAATGTACATTAAAAAAATAAAAGATGTAAAAGTAGAAAGAAGATCATTTGGAAAAAGGGGACCAGCAGGAATGGATATGTAAAGGATCATGATTATTATCAATATACATGATATACACATAAGAACAGATCATATGAAACCCATTATTTAGCACAATCAAATTATTCCAATAAGAGTACAAAAAGCCTGGTGATGGTGGTTCATGCCTATAATTCTTAGCTACTCAGGAAACTGCAATCTGAGGGCTGCAGGAAAGTCTGAGACTTTTATTTCTAACAAATCATCAAAAAGCCTGAAGTAGAGCTGTGCTTCCAGTGATAGTGTGCCAGCCTTGAGCAAAATTATTAAGGGCCATTGCCTTGGCTCTGAGTTCTAATTCCACACCAGCCACATACATACAAAAGTATAAAAAGTATTAAAAATGTAAACATATTTATGTAAAAATGTGACATACCAAGTTAAAAGCAAGAAAAAGACATAATACCAAGTATAAAACACTATATTATTTCAGCTAAAACAAGAAAAAAAGTAAGTCAACCTCCAAAGTATATATATATTTATCAGTTGTGAGGCTTGAACTCAGGGCCCGAGTGCTATCCTTGAGCCTTTTTGTGCTCAAGGCTCATGTTCTACCACTTGAGCCATAGCACTACTTCCAGTTTTTGAGTGGTTAATTGGAGATAAGAGCTTCACGGGAACTTTTCTGCCCTGGCTGGCTTCCAACCATGATCATCAGATCTTAGCCTCCTGAGTAGCTAAGATTACAGGTCTGAGCTATCGGTGCCCAACTTCAAACTATGATTTTTAAAATGGTATATTTCTTCCCAACTCTTTAGTCTTATGCTCACCACATTGAGAAAGCTGTCTTTTATCCATATGAATTAACTATTATCATTTTTGGCTAACATGTACCTTAGATTATGTAAAATAATAGAAGAAAACAAAGTGAAATTTTTTCTGAATATGAAATGATAAACATAATTTTTTACCTCTGATAGTGAATTATTATGTGACAAGTGCTAAGTCATTTTTTTCTTGGTATATAAGTCAGCTTTCCATCACTATCATAAAATACCTGAGATAATCAACTTAATCAGGAAGAAAGATTTATCTTGGATTATAATTTTAGGGGATTCAACCCACTGCTCTCTGATTTGGGGGCCTGTGGAAGGCAATGCATCATGGAAGAAGTATATGATGGGGAAGAGTTGATCACTTCGAGGTAGCTAGGAAACAAAAAGAGTCAGAAGAGGGGATTGGAGTTCCAACATCCCATTCAAGGGCATGCCCCTAATGAATTAACTTGCTTCCACTAGGTCCTGCATCCGAAAGCTTCTACCGTTATATGGGAATACTAGCACAAGGTACAGAGAAGCCACATTTAGAGAGGTGGAATTGAGAATCTTTATTAGGAAGCCAGCGGCTGCAGGCAGACACATGTCCCCAGAAAATCTGCAGCCTCAAATACTCTTAACACTGTTAGAAAACTGAGCCATGAGGGTTCTAAGCAAAGAAAGAGGTGACAAACAGTCCCAACAAACCTAATGTAGAGCTGAAGAGGGAACATCATGGTGCCCTGAGGAGAGTCAGGAGACATGAGGCATGGCACAAAATGGTGGCTGAGCTGGTCTGGGCCTCCATAGGGTCCTGGTTAGGGGGCCACGGGGGGGGGGCGTGACCATAGGGTCACAGGGAGCTTGAGAGTCTCTAGAGGTCATGGCACAGGACTGGCAGGTCCAATAACCTATTGTCCAAGTCCCTGCCCCTGCCTCTAGGAATTCAGGCACGCCCATCACCTGGGGGTGGGACTTCATCTTCAGCACCACAAAGACAAGATGGTGCCAGTTAGACCCAATTCCCTATGATCTACCACGGTGCCAAGATGGCAGCGGTTATTTCAGCGCCACCTCCCAGCAGCGCCATCAGCTAGAGAGGAATCCTGCAATGCATGGTCTTAGCGAGACACCTAAGATCCATACCATAATATTTGCTTATACCAAAGGTAGGGAAAAGAAGTTTTTGTTACTTATGAAAGAACTAGAAAGCTGAGGTTACTTAAACTCATGGAAATATTGCATTATGACATAATTTTGTCTCCATGTATTAAATCCAGAGATTTGCAAACTACAATATACAAGCTGGCCTTTAGCTTTTAGGAGTAAACATTTTACTGGCATGGAGCCATATTTATTTGTTTACATTTTTCTGTTTTTCTTTTCACATCAGAGTTGAATAGTTGTAACTATGATGAGCCCCGAAGCCTACTGTGCTTACTCTTGGGCCTTTTACTGAAAGAAATGATTGATCAGCTAGTCAGTCATTTAACAAGTGTTTTGTAGACATTGCCCTCAATGCTAAGAAAATAGAAATGGAAACAATGCTGTTGTATCTGCTCCCATACAACTGACAATCCAGTGGAGGAGACAATTAAATAACAATCGAGTCTAAATAGAGAAAACAGAGCAGCTTATGGAAACACCAACCATGGAATGGAGATGGAAATGGTAAGGGTAACCCTGGAATGAAATGATATCAAAATAGAAATATGAAGGGGAAGTAGAAGCCAGTCCGGAAAATAAGACTCAAAAGGAAAGAGGATTCTGAAGTAGGTTGTGATTTGTTGTAAGAAGAAAGCAAGCATAGATACCGAGCTCTAGGAATCAAGGGAAGTATGGCAGGAGTGATGATCTGTCTGGAAGACCATCACTTTCCTTAAAGGAGCAAAGATTTAAAGGGGAAAGGTGGAAAAAAGTAAGAAAGGCAATTAGGACTCAGAGTAGGCTGTATCTTATAAGGAGGTTATTTTAAGAAAAATGAGAAGCATTAAAGGATTTAAGTTATGGGAATGATACAGCCAGTTTTGTATTTTAGAATGATCACTTCTGTTTCAGTATGTAATGTGGAGAAGAGAAAATCTAGGATTAAAAATAATAATTAAGACATCGCTGCAGTGTGAGACTATTAGTTATGGCTCATTGAGAAGGCTGGGGAAAAAAACCTATTCTATAAAAATCAATTCTAAAGTGGGATGAAACTGGTCAAAATGATTCTTTCAGCAATCTGGAAGAAGATAGAAGCAAGAAGTAATCCAAGAAGTCTTATACTTGGAAATCTGCTAAACTATGTATAGGTACACAGGGAATCTGTGGTGTTTGACTGGATCTGCTTGCATTCATTATCTACCTAAATTAAGCAGATAGGATTGTCCACTAATTCTTAAAGACCAGTATGTTTTCTTGACTGGTGAAGGGCTTACTGATTTTAGTGTGGTGAGGAAAGCAGTACCATTGGTGGAAATGAAAATTCACACATAGCTCTGGTGCAGGTAAGGCTCACAATTCTACTATCCTGAGGTCGTAGGTATGGTAGGAGAATGCATATTTTTTGCTTCATTTTGTGCATGGATAGCAGCTGCTAGAAGAAACTGAAGCCAGCCACATGCCTGGCCAACCCTGAAATAGAACATATGTGCATAAAAGGCACAAAAGAAAAGAAAAAAAGTGAGTAGAGAAAAGCCTAGACATGGCATGAACTTTAAATGTGCTTCCTCTTAACCACATACAAATTTACCATCTAGAAATGATTGAACACAGTGATTACCAACCAATGCAGACACTGGAGAAAGTGCAAAAAAAAAAAGCTTAAAAATAAGAATATTATTCGCATGCGCGCGCGCACACACACACACACACACACACATACATACATACACAGTTCTTCTAAGTAGAGAAGTCAGTTACAAAGCAGACACATTTTATAGATTTAGCCCAATTAATCTAATTCAGCAACAAGAACAAATAAACAACAACAAACCCTCAAACCTCAAAAACACAACTTTCAGGGAGAAGGGGGAAAAAAATCACAATCCTTAGTTGTTTTAATGTGCTATATAAGATATCCAAGTCTCAAGAAAAACTACAAGATACAAACAAGAATGTCTTACCAGTACTCGGGAAATAAGTCAAGTAATTAAAAAAAAATTGAATCTTTTTATTTGTTGGATTTAGCAGGAAAAAAAGTTTTCAAAGTAGTCATTATAAGAACTAACAGAGACAACAATGAATCAAGAAGATACATTCTCAGTGAGACAGGAATTACTTTTCAAAGACAAAAATTTTGAGGTTGAGCATCATTGCACACATTTATAATCCCAACATTAGGGAAGGTGAGGCAAGAGAATCATGTTTTAGAAGTCATTCTGGACTATAGGACAAGAACTTCTCTCAAGAAAAATCAAGATCAGCCAATATGAATATGAAAATAAATGGAAAGGTTGGTGTTGAAAGTTAAAATAAGCACATTGAAAAAGTCACTACGGATTTTCAGCAATTCACTAGAAGATATCAGTGAGAAATCTGACATGGAACAAGGAAGGAACAGTGAATTGAAAAGAGGTCAATAAAATCTGCCTAATTTGGAGGAAAAAAAGCAAAACCTAACACGCGAGACACATCCTATCAACACATGTGAAAGAAAAGTCCAAGAAAGAAAAGTTAGAGGGGCTGGGAAGGTGGCTCAGTGGTAGAGCACTTGCCTTGCATGCCTGAGGCCCTGGTTCGATTCCTCAGCACCACATAAGCAAAAAGAAAAAAAGCCAGAAGTGGCGCTGTGGCTCAAGTGGTAGAGTGCTAGCCTTGAGCTGAAGAGCTGGTTCGATTCCTCAGCACCACATAAGCAAAAAGAAAAAAAGCCAGAAGTGCGCTGTGGCTCAAGTGGTAGAGTGCTAGCCTTGAGCTGAAGAGCTGAGGGACAGCGCCCAGGCCCAGAGTTCAGGCCCCACAACCGGACCCCCAGCCCCCCCCAAAAAAAAAAAGCAGCAGAAAATAGAAAAGAGCAGAAAGACATAAAACTTTCCAAACTGGATGAAAAACATCAGTCTACATCCAGGAAGTTCAATGAGCTCCGAATACGGTAAGACATAACTGGACTGCACTTTGCCACATGTGATTAAGGTATTAGAAGCTGAAGACAAAGACAAAATCTTGAAAGCAGCTAGAGGAAAGTGATTCCTGAACAAGAACACAACCAAAAGAACAACAACCTGTTAATGTCTCTTCTGAACTAAAGGGGGCTAGAATGAATCAGAATGATATTCAGTGCTGTTAACCAAGGATTCAATATTCATAAAATCTATTCTTCAGGAAGAGGGCTTTGTTTTCCTCCTCCATGGACTCTCTGGTAGAAGGAGTCTCTGAGTGGACTCGTGTGTGTGATCAGCCTGTGCTGTTCATATTCACGGCTCTCGCGAGGAGAGTGGGAACTCATTGTGGCTGAGCATATCCATTAGCTTAGTGACTACAGCACTAAGCTCAGTGCTTCCTGGCATACCACAGTTGCTTCCTGGTTACCCACTGAGCGCATGTGCATAGTGTTCGCATGAAGGACTGACTAGAGATGTTTGCAGTGCTGTATAGTGGGGGTTTCTTCACTCTTGTGTACTAGTTGTTTGAATGTAAACCAATTGTGCCACCTAGTAATGTTGACTGTTTTGCTTTGTGTACTGTAAACAGTTCAATTGTTTGGGCTTCATGATTCTATGACAAGTCTCTTCTGGACAGTTACCACAGAAATTGTTAACATGGGCTAAACCAAATAGTTATACCAGTCTTGAGCAAACTGAGAAGGCAAAATCCTGACTCCAGACAATCATATCCTGCTGATTTTGTGGTCTTATCCACATTTTTGGTATTATTTTTCATTTCTGTGAACTTGCATTTCCATGGACCACATGACTGAAGGAGTAAAATAAAGTGAAATATTTATTTTTTTTAAAAAAAGAAAATCTGTTCTTCAGAACTGAACGGGAAATAAAGATATTCCAACACAGATGGAGAGAATTGATTACTAGCAGTCAATTTCTTATGGAGAATTTACAAAAAGAAACAATTCAGATGAAAAGAAAATGACTTCAGATAGTGATTTAAATCCCCAAAGAGAAATAACCCTAAAAATTCATTTCATCTATTAATCTATTTAAATACATAGACTTGCATTAAATACATAGACTTGCATACACGCAATCATTTTAACATTGCCTTCTGGATATGTTACATATAAAAGGAAATATATGAAAGTGATAGCGTAAAGGAGAAGACAGGGAACAGTGGAACCTTGGAGCAAAGTTTCTATGGTCTCTGATTAAGTGAAAATCTAAAGTACCTGTGGACCATTCAAGAGGCCTATTTTAATCACCAGGCGAATCACTCATACCTCAAAAATGCCACAACTTCTTTGCCTCCAAAATCGTGGGATGCAACACTCTTAATAAATCTTCTCTTGTCTACTTATAGATCTATGTATAATCTATCTGTTGACTTTGTCTTGCTGGAGAACTCAACACACGCCCTTAGCAGCCCCAGAATATCCCCTGTCAGATCATACATTAATCTAACCCTAACTTGTCACTCCAATGATCCAGAGAGCACAGACGAGAGCAATCCCTGAGTGGACCATGTGTTGTCTTACAGAGGACAGGACTCCATATGGGCTTCTGGCAGAGCAGTGACAGCTACCTAGGAGGGAAATGTGGTCCAGGTTTGCAAGCGCTAAGCTGTCAGGAGTTCTGCAGTCAGCCTCCTCCGAGGCCCCCATTGTAATGCTCCTAATTCAGAGCTCAGGTTTTCCCTAATCAGGACTTGCCTTAGCTGTGGAGTTAAACATTTCCTGAGCTCTGGGGCTTTATCATATTTTCACATTGTTGTTCAGCTATTTTCCTTCTCCTATTTCCGAAGATAAAGGTTTCTTCTCAAGCTGGGTCAAACAGGCCCTCTGGTTCTCACACTTAGCATCTAATAATTGGTTAACTGGCCTCTGTCTCTCATTATTTTAGCATTGGATGTCAAAACAGCTTAGTTATAATAAGGGAGCAATGTTTCCAAGCCTTTCTCCCTTAATATCTTTCATATGCCAACATTTTTTGCACTGTCGGAATATTTCTCTCCACTTGGACATTGGCCAAGGTCACCTTTGGGGACATTTTTAGCAATTAGGTTTTCACCTTGTGCCAGAGATTATATCATGCCTCAAGAAAGGCTCCACTGAGGAAAGGGTCCTTTGTGCTACCTAGACAGGAATGAGTCCTAAACTGTCCATTATCTTATATATCATTCTCGGAAACTCTTATGTTAGTTCACATCTTCCAAGAAACAGCAATTGAGATGCATTTGACATCAAGTGATTCAAGAAGCAAAAGATAAGTTGGAAGGGAGCAGGAGGAGGTTTGGGAAGTCTTCAGACCATAATGTAAATCTGACACCTGGGAAAGGAGACATGACAAGAGATATCGGGCAGGAAGAGCCTCAGACATCAGTGGATCCTAGCTGGAGGATCCTAGCCAGGATGGTGGAAAGCCCTTAAGAAAAGGTGTCAGGTATTCCTGGCTCAGTTGTACACACTGCGTTCAATCATGGGTCTGGAGCAGTCAGAAAGCATGGCCTGTGAATTCCATCATGACTTCAACTCGAGGCAGCTAGAAGCTATGACTCTTTGGGGATTTCTGCCGAATCCTGGTATAAACAGTGTGAATGCATTGGATTGCAATTATCTGAGGATAGAGTGTGCCCACAAGTCTCCTTCGGTTTTGAATTCTTAATCCTCTATTTGCTGTCCTAATGTCTATGGGGCATCTATATTTGCTATGGTCTGAACATTTGTACCTCCGCTCAACCCCCCCAAATTTTTGCTTTGGAGCCTAACTTCTAATGTAATGGGCCTGGGAGCTGTCCTTTAGCTCTTCAGCTCAAGGCTAGTACTCTACCACTTGAGCCACCACTTCCAGTTTTCTGGTGGTTAATTCGAGATAACAGTCTCACGGACTTTACTGCCCAGGCTGGCTTTGAACTGCGATCCTCAGATCTCAGCCTACTGAGTAGCTAGGATTACGGGCATGAGCCACCAGAGCCTGGTCAGTAAGTAATGATTTTTGAAGATAGGTTGTTGGGGAGGCAATCAGGTGAGAGAGCAGAAGCATTATTGACTAGAATAATACACTTAGGGAAGAGGCCTTTTTCCTTTTACCATGTGTGGACACACCAAAATATCACCCATGAAACATGAGGCCAGGCTTCAACACTTAGCTAATATGCTGGTACCTTAGTCTTGAACTTCCAGCTTCCAGACTGTGAGAAATAAATTTCTGTTCCTTACCAAGTTTATAGTTAGCCCCCAATGAGGTAAGATAATGCCACAAATTTGAAGAAAAATTCCACCTCATTCCCTAGAATATAGTGCCATATATTGGAAGACTGGGTGACAGGGAAAATTCCTGGAGACTCAAGGAAGAATTTAGAGTGTCTCAAGGCCTCTGGTCCTATTTGGAAATATTATCCTAGGTTTTTCTGCCACCCTTTTTTCTTCCACTGAGGACTCTCGCTCATCTATGGCTTAATCAAATTTCAGTTCTTAAAATTTCTTTCTTCTTGATTGTGAAGAAGGGAGAAAGAAAAGCAAATAATATATTTATATTTTACAATCTTCTATTTAGTTCTTAGATATTTTAATCTTTTTTATTTTTCCTTTTTGCCATCCTGGGGCTTGAATTCAGGGCCTAGAATCTGTCCCTGAGCCTCTTGGTGCTCAAGGCTAGCATACTACCACTTGAGCCACAGCACCACTTCCAGCTTTTCCTGAGTAGTTTATTGCAGTTAAGAGTCTCACAGACTTTCCTGCCCTGGCTGGCTTTAAACTGTGATCCTTAGATATCAGCCTCCTGAGTAGCAAGGATTACAGCCGTGAGCCACCTGCATCCGGCTCATTTTAATCTTTTATCTTCATTTCTATCTGAAATGAGGATCTGGACACTAATTTGGCATAGTCAAAATAGAGCTAATTAAAACATTTACATTAAGTGTTCACTTCGGCAGCACATATACTAAAATTGGAACGATACAGAGAAGATTAGCATGGCCCCTGCGCAAGGATGACACGCAAATTCGTGAAGCGTTCCATATTTTTGTATTTTAATGTTTTTTCTTTCATACATGTGTTTCTAACGCATTTATAAGATTATCTCTTTGTTGCTTTGTAGGTCCCTCCCCCACAGTATAACCCCTGCTTTCACTATATTTGATGTCAGTATAACTTGTGGAGGAGATGGGGAAAAACCAGTTGTTTAA
>NW_012267218.1:35552152-35583654 GCF_000151885.1 Dipodomys ordii
AGGAGGCTGCAATGCTTGGTAAGAAATGTACGTATTATCCTGCCCATGCAATTGTAACCCCTCTGTACAGTATGTTCACAAATAAAATAAAATAAAATTAAAAAAAAACATTTACATTAAATATTTTAGTCAGGCCTACGTTTATGCTGTTTTCTCACATCTTCACTTTGGCCATTTGTGTCTTATTTTTATTTTTAAAATATTAAAAAGTTTATCTCACACTAAACAGAAGGTTTGGACCTACTCCAAAACCCCAAGAAAATAGGCACAAATCACAGCCTTTTTCTATACAATTATTTATTTCAAGTTCATTTTCAAGTCTTTTGGTATTTTCATATTTGGAACTAGACAATGTCTAATAATGGCAAATGTACATAAAAAACTGCATATCGGTTCATGAACAGATGTAGGCACACAGCCAGCAAGTATAAAAGGAAAATGTTCTAGGGGAGTTAATTCTTTGATGTGCAGGTTCTTTTATATGAGTTTTTCTTTATCTCTTTCATAATAATAATAATAATAAGTAAGAGCCTAGTTCAAAGTACAATCAGTCTTTCATGGTCAGGACAATGAATGGAAGCAATTTGAAGCAAATGCCCTTTGATGAAATAGATCACCACTTGACTTCTCAGTAAATAATCAACATCAAAATAGAAGTCAAGATCTTTTCAAGTTCTCATAGATATGGCTTATTTTGGCTGAATTAACACGGTACATGCACTTTGAATGCTATAGTGTAAGTATTTCAAAATGGCTACTTGGGAATAATTTCAAATCAGCCAACTTCTTCATGCACTAAAGCATGGAGAATTGAAAGCAAATCGAGATTCCTCCAGCATCCACATGTGTCCTTTGACATCACCTTGTACTTGTGACTCTGATTCTGACATCGCCCTTGCCTGTGTTTGTTTTAAAGTCACTCTTGATCTGGGAGGTATGTGCTGCAGTATACAGATAAGCAGGGAATGAACCATGCAGGAAAACTCTATTAGTTCCCCAACTCAAAGAGCAATGGCCTTAGCACTGCATATTTGTCCCCTTTCCAATTTAAAGTTCACTCTATTCCAAAGGCTGCTGTGCAACTGCCCCAGTTGTGGTATAAAGTACTTTTGTCCCCTTTGCCCTGCTATTTCCTAAGAACATGATCCTTTCACAGGTGTTCTCCGCTGGTACCTCAGCTCTGGTTATGCAGCATAAAGACCGAGATGAACCATAGGTGACAATGAGTCAGAGTCCAGATTGTTTGGCCATGGATGTGACAATGCATATGTAGTGAGGTAAAGATCCTTTCCATTCACTCGGAGCATAAAAATACAAAATGATAGCACTGAACCCCAGCTTAATTCTGATGATGTAGTACTCTGAATAAACATAAGATTTTTATTGCAGTAAAGATGCTCATACCTCACTTATCCTATGCTTATAGATAAGAAGAGAGAGTTCTCTTTTCAAGAGAGATAATTAAAATTCTTAAATTAACATTAAGCTATTTATAATCTAGTAACCATAGTTTCTTTTTTTACTGTTTCAAATGAACTTCAAAAGTGCAGAGAATAAAATGGTCATTTCCCTTAATTTCTCCACTCATAGTCCAAAACTTTTCTCATTAGTAACCTGTTGGTAGTTGTCTATATGCTCTTCCTGACCTTTTATGACTTTATATATTCACCTATACCTGGATATAGCTCAGTGGCAGAGTTTGAGTAGCCTATGCAAAGCCCCAAGTTTGATCCCCAGGACTGTCAAACAAAAAACTGCATATAATCACTTACACATGCACAATATGTAAACCATTGACAAATATCCCCAAAAATCCATGTCCATCCAGAACCTCAGGACATGACTTATTTGTATAAGAATATTTGAAGAGGGCTGGGAAGGTGGCTCAGTGGTAGAGCGCTTGCCTTGCATGCATGAGGCCCTGGGTTCGATTCCTCAGCACCACATAAGCAAAAAGGAAAAAGCCGGAAGTGGCGCTGTGGCTCAAGTGTTAGCGCGCTAGCCTTGAGCTGAAGAGCTGAGGGACAGCACCCAGGCCCAGAGTTCAGGCCCCATGACTGGACCCCCCCCCAAAAAAAAGAATATTTGAAGATATGACTAAGGTAAAGATCTTGAGATAATATCATACTGTTGTGGCTGGGAAGGTGGCTCAGTGGTAGAGCGCTTGCCTTGCATGCATGAGGCCCTGGGTTCGATTCCTCAGCACCACATAAGAAAAAAGCCGGAAGTGGCGCTGTGGCTCAAGTGGTAGAGCTCTAGCCTTGAGCTGAAGAGCTGAGGGACAGCGCCCAGGCCCAGAGTTCAGGTCCCACAACCGGACCCCCCCCTAAAAATAATATCATACTGTAGTAATATAGGACTTAAAGCCAATGTTTCTTTGAGAGAGAAACTAAGGCACTGAGGCACAGAGAAAAGACCACTGGAAGACAGGGACCCAGATTGGAGCAATGCACTTACAAGTCAAGAAACCAAAGCTCGTCTGTAGCCACAAGAACCTAGAAGACAAATGCAAAAAAGTCTGTTGTCCAGAGCCTCTAGTAGGAACCAGTTTTGTCATTAACTTGATTCTAGACTTCTAGCTTCCAGAACTAGGAGAGAACAATTTCTATTTGGACCCACTGAATTTGTGGTGAATTTATTATGGTTATTCTAAAAAAGATAATATAGTACATAATTATTTGTTTGTTGTAGTGTTTTCCAAATTATTGGTATTAATAATAATAACTATCATTATTATTATTGGTTTCCATAAGAATCAGTTATTCTCAATGGGGGATGTATGCCGCATATAGAAATACATGACAGAATTTATGTTTTAAATGATTGGCAGATGCTACCTGCATTTAGCGAGCATTCATTGCAGGAAATTCCTTCTTACTTGGAGAAAGTATATATCCCAGAATTTTCTCCTGTTAAGGCTTCATAATTGAAGAATTCCACCCATGTTATGGAGGGCAATCTACTTGACCTACTAGTGATTCAAATGTTCATCTCACCCATAAACACCCTTATGCTCTTACCCAGAATTGTGTTGAACCAAATATCTCTCCATTTTATAGCCCAGTCACATTGAGACATAAAATTAACCATCTATGATACTAATTTATAAATTGATTTTCTTATATTTCTACTTTATATCTTAGTTTAAATTGGTGGTTTTTAAATTTTATTTTGTAAGAATGTAGATTATTTGGAATTTCATGTTACAATAGTAAAGGAGGTATTACAAAATATTGTTATAAAAGGAACCACTGGCTGCTAGAAGGTTAAAAGCAGCTAAATATAGATGGTCTGTACTCTGTTATAATGGTTTCTAGTCCATATATTTATATAATTTTATATATAGTTTATATATAATTTTATATATAGTTTATTAATTAATGCTTTGTTTCTTGCTTTTTTCTTTTTTTTCTATCGTGTGTGTGTGTGTGTGTGTGTGTGTGTGTGTGTGTGTGTGTTTGAACTGTGGTCCTTGGTTTTTTAGCTCATGACTGGAGCACTACCACCATTGCTAGCTTTTTTCCTGGTTAATTGGTGATGAATTTTGAGAATCTGTCTGCCCAGAATGGCTTTGAGACTCAAATCATTGCATCTCAGCTTCCCAAGTAGCTAGGATTATTGATGTTAGCCACTGATGTCGGGCTGTTTCTTCTTGTTGTTACCAAGAATATCACGGGACGTGACTTTATATATGCCTTATTTTATTTTTAAATATTTTTGTATAATTGGTTCCTGAAAATAGATTTTTTTAAGAAAAGTATATGCATTTAAAATTTTAAGAG
This sequence comes from Dipodomys ordii, assembly GCF_000151885.1. NCBI lineage: Eukaryota > Metazoa > Chordata > Mammalia > Rodentia > Heteromyidae > Dipodomys > Dipodomys ordii. Next base: position 35,555,935 of record NW_012267218.1, read on the forward strand.
ACATTATAGCAGTATGTTTCAAGATCAGAACTTCCTCTTCAATGGAAATTATATGCCTAAGTCTATAAAAACAAATGGAAGCAAAGCTGCTTTTGAAACAAAAATGGAAATCTGGAAGTTCCATCCATTGTTTTCTTGTCTACGGCAATTCTCAGGTACCTGCATGGAATCCCTCTGGCTTTAAGGAGCACCATTGGCTTGAGATACAATTTATCCTTTGTTTGGCTTTGAGAGGCTGGTCCTATGACTCCTCAATACCTTCTCCTCATTCAGCAGATACTACCAGCTTAGTGGCCGGACCTGCCAATTGTATAGGCAAGCCAGCCAATATACCATGCCACATTCATATTTTTAAATTTACTTTTAGTCCTAGCACTAAAAACAATGTAAATATACAGCTTACTAAAATAGCATAATATACATGCCTACATAATCTCTGCTTGGATAATGACACCCCAAATGCATTACAGAACTCTTCTCTAAAGGTAACTATAGATATTTACAGCAATAAACCCTTTGTCTTCCTCTGTTTTTACTCTAGTATATGTTCTACATATAATTAAATACACCATAATTCCTTGTTCAGGAACTTCATATCCAAGGAATAGCAGATTGTGTACATTTTCTTTCTCTGGTACAATATAATTTTTATGAAATTTGTACAGGCTTCATATGGCTGTAATTATTTTCTTTTAATTTTCATTGCTAGGCTGCTTTTCTCTATGAATATATCACTATGTGTTTACTTTTTTCTTTCCATATGTATTTTATTGTAAAAATACTGTACAGCGGGGTTACAGTTATATGAGTAAGGTAATGAGTACATTTCCTATTGAGCATTATTACCTCCTCCTTTGTTTTTCCCCTACTACCCCTTCCCTCTCTACCTCCCCAACTTCCCCCCACCACCCCCACGAAATTGTAAAGCTTGTTTTCAACATAATATCTTGTACATCTCATTGTTACAAGGAGTCAACCTATGTCCTTATTAAGCATTTTGTTATATCCCTTCGCCTCCCCAAATTATAAAAATATTTATACAAGATGCAGGACACAGGAATTAGATACAGTGAAAACAGGGGTTATACCATGGGGGAAGAACATACAAGAGAATCACATAATGTACTATAAGTATGTTAAAAACAATAACAAGAAAGGAAAAAACCACTTGTGTCCCTGTCTTGGGGTTCATTTTTCTTAACATCATCTTATATGGTCATATGTACATAGCTTTTGAACTTCTTTGCTTATCCTAGATATGTACTAGTTATTACAAATAAGGGAAACCTTGGGACCTATGTTTCTTTGGGCCTGGCTTACATCACTTAGTATATTTTTTTCCCAAGTTTTTCCATTTCCTAATAAATGGGGCAATGTCATTATTTTTGATGGAGGCATACAATTCCATTATGTGTGTATGTATGTATGTATGTATGTATGTATGTATGTGTGTATATATATATATATATATATATATATGCCACATTTTCTTGATCCATTCACCTACTGAAGGGCATCTGGGTTGGTTCCATATCTTAGCTATGGTGAATAATACTGCGATAAACATAGTTGTGCTGGTAGCTTTGGTATAACCTTGTTTGTGATCGTTTGGGTAAATGCCCAAAAGAGGGATTGCTAGGTCATAGGGGAGCTCTATGTGGAGTCTTTTGAGGAACCTCCATATTCCAAAGTGTTTGAACAAGTTTATACTCCCACCAACAATGCAGTAGGGTTCCCTTTTGGCCACTTCCCCTCCAGCATCTGTTGTTACTAGATTTCTTGATTATAGCCATTCTAACTTGGGTGAGGTGGAATCTCAGTGTTGTCTTGATTTGCATTTCTTTTATGCCTAGAGAAGATGAGCATTTCTTCATGTATCTAGTGGCCATTCTTATTTCCTCGTCAGAGAAGTTTCTCTTTAAGTCTTTAGCCCACTTATTAATCAGGCAGTTGTTTCTTTGAGGATTTGTGGTTGGGGGATTTAATTTTTTGAGTTCTAAGTATGCTTTAGATATGAGACTCTTGTCCATTGTATGGCTAGTGAAGACCTTCTCCCAGTCCATGGGCTTTCTATTGATCTTGCTAGCTATGTCCTTTGCCATGCAGAAGCTATGCAGTTTCAGGCAATACCATTTGTCCAACCTTTCTTTGATTTTTTTTGTTTTTCTGGGTCTCTATTAAGAAAATTTCACCCTGTGCTAAGGAACCCTAGAGTTTCTCCTATTCCTTTGTGTAATGTTTTCAGGGTGTCTGCTTTTATTTTAAGGTCTTTGATCCATTTGGAGTTGATTCTGGGGAAGGGTGATAAATAAGGATCTAGCTTTAGTTTTCTACAGGTGTTTAACCAATTTTGCCAGCATCATTTACTGAAAAGGCTGTTGTTGTTTTTTTGTTTGTTTTTTGTTTTTAGCTTCTTTGTCAAAGATTAGGTGACTATAGGTCTGTGGGTTCATTTCTGGGTCTTCAGTCCTTTTCCATTGGTCCTCAGGTCTGTTCTTGTGCCAGTACCAAGCTGTTTTTATTATTATGGCTTTGTAGTAGAGTTTGAAGTTTGGAATTGATATTCGTCTAGCACTGTTCTTTCTGCTAAGAATTGTTATTGCTATTTGGAGTCTTTTATTGTTTCATATGAATTTTTGGGTTGCTTCTTCTATTTCATTGAAGAATGAGGTTGAGATATTGATAGGTTTTGCATTGAATTTGTATACAGCCTTTGGCAAAATTGCCATTTTCACTATGTTAATCCTCCCAATCCAGGATCATGGGAGGTTTTTCCACTTCCTTAGTTCTGCTTTAATTTCCTTTTTCAGGCTTTTAAAGTTTTCATCATAGAGGTCCTTCACCTCTTTAGTTAACTCCTAGGTATTTTATTTTTTGTTAGGCTATTACAAAAGGGGTTGCTTTCCTAATTTCAGCCGTGCTCTTCTCATTATTGGTATACAGGAAAGCCATTGATTTCTGAGGGTTAATTTTATACCCTGCTACTTTGCCAAAGTTTCCAATCAGCTCTAGTAACTTGGGAGTGGAGTGCATGGGGTTCTTTAAATAGTATTTATTTATCTCGTAACTGATGCTCACTTTGTTATTTTCAGCCTGAGGCTATTATGAATGATGCTGCTATGAGCTCTTCCATTCACATCTCCTGGTTCCTATAGCCTGGCATTCTCTTTTACATACTAAGCTGGAGATGAAATTGTTGGGACATAGGATATACACAGGACATAGGATATATACATAGGACTTTCCATTCTAGTTATTTTGTTGCTGCTGTTGGGTTTTATTTTTCTAAGAAACTTTATTACTTGGTTTTTTTGTTTTTGTTTTTGCCAGTCCTGGGCTTGAACTCTGGGCCTGGGCGCTGTCCCTCAGCTCTTCAGCTCAAGGCTAGCGCCCTACCACTTGAGCCACAGCACCACTTCCAGCATTTTCTGCTTATGTGGTGCTGAGGAATTGAACCTAGGGCCTCATACATTCAAGGCAAGCACTCTACCACTGAACCAACTTCCCAGCCCTCTGTTACTTGGATTTTAAAAAGGTATTTGTTCTGTAGATTACCTGATAGCCATGTTCTCATATTGTTAATTTGATTGGATAGGGAGATCACTAAAAATTAGAAAGTACACTTCCCTGTGTGCCTTTGAAGAGGGTTCTAGAGATGGCTGACATGTGAGAGAGAAGGAGGAAAGACTCATACTTGAATAAATATACAAACAATAATGACAAGAAGAGCTCAGTGGCTCATGCCTGTAATTTCTGCACTTGAGATGGAGAGACAAGAAGATATTATGGCCAATTTGGGTATATAGCAAGTTCTGTGCCAGCCCAGGCTCAAAAATAAAGAGTGAAAGGCAGAAAAGGAAGGAAGGAAGGAAGGAAGGAAGGAAGGAAGGAAGGAAGGAAGGAAGAAAGGAAGGAAGGAAGGAAGGAAGGAAGGAAGGAAGGAAAGAAGCAAGGGAAGGAGGGAAGGAGGGAAGGAGGGAGGGAGGGAGGAAACAGGATTGTTGATACCAGAAGCAATGTGTAGGGAATAGATAGCCAAAGAACTGTGAGGAGTATAAATGGCAAGTTTAGGTGACTTAGGAGATATTATGATCATTTATTTAATTATGGAAAATAAAGAGAAGAAACTGACCTGGGATTAATGGAATACTTGAAGTGATGATACTTTTAAATGTTTATGACTATCTGATCTGTATGTATCGGGTCTCCACAGGCCAATATGTTCCTGAAACCCAGGAGAAAAGCTGATGATGATTAAGCACATGGTTAATTTATAGGGACAGTATTATTAGTAGCAATCAACCATCATTTCACATTTATTTGTTATAGAGTTTCCTTCTTCCTTCCTACCCCCACAGCGTTTGCTACTTCTTATCTGTATATGGCTGAGCTGAGCAAATTACTAGGCTTTGTGGCCTCCACCCTGTAAGCTAATATCATGCTTGTCAGGGAATTGCAATATCTCTTCCCTTGGTTGAAAGGAAGATGTCTGCTTATAAACATCGGCCACTTAAAAGGAGTACACACTCTATTGGCCTTTCTCTGACATCATCACCTTCGGGAGGCAATGCTGAGTGGAGTAGAATGCAGAGCAGTGACTTTCTGTTTGATTCTGGAGAAAATGGAACAAAGAGGGAAAACACCAAGGCATCCTTTCCTATGACCATCCTAAGGGCTGCAGATTTGTAAGCCGCACAGTCACAGGCATCCTTGCTTGTATGGGTGGAAGCTTGGGGTGGGATCCCAGCTTCCTACATCCAGTGTGAGAGACTTTCCAAACCCACAAATGACACTTTGAGGCACACATTTTCATATTCTAAAGCATGAGGAACAAGCTCACTTTGTCAGCATATACATAAGCAACACAACTCATCTGTCCATCTCATTCACTGTGAAGATTTGGGGACAGATAAAAGTACCCAGGAAAGTCCATCAGGCTGTAACCTCTCAAACAAGACAGCTTCTCTTGCATTTGAACTTCACTCTGTGTTACACTTTGCTTCTATAAATGGGCTCCTTGTTTTAGGACTGGCCTCAATGCTTCTGATTTTTTTCTTTGAATTATACTAAGAAGCTGGTTTACTGTGAATTCTTGCCCTTGTGGCTAAAGGTGTGCAAAGTCAATACTGTGCCTGAGTCGTGGTGAGGGTTCCAACCACTCTGGTCCCATGTGGAATTCAATGTCCTCAAGGAGGGTGCTTTGAAATTCTAGTTTTTAAAGCAAGCTTTTCAGAGCAGCAAGGCATAAATGACTGTGTATATATTTACTACACTTCATGCATCTTGTATATAAAAGCGGCATTGAACATTTATGAGAGTTCACCCCTGAAAAATGGTATATAATAATAGAAAGTATGTTTCTGCATTTTTACCAAAACCTCAGACTCCAGCAGACTGAGAACTTAATGGAGCCAAAATGAAGAGGGAGCCAGTTACCACGATATAGAATTTTCCTGGCACTCACCAACCTGCTTCATTCAGCAGGCTTGAGGCACAAGAACAAAAGAACCAGAGCTACTTCACAACCTTTGGCCCACATCTGCCCACATCTGCCCATCTGCCCCTCCCTGCTGTTCTTCTTCCTAAGACCCAGAGGGGAAAGCTGATCCCTCCAGTTTTGGGAAACAGAGAAAGGAGAGTGCTGTACATCCTTTTACTTCCTTCACATTATGAACTATTAGTTTTTCTTGACTTCCATGTTTTAAAACTAGTGTTAATTGCTCAAACAGCTAAGGTCCAATTAGAAATGGCCTCCAAGCATTTACATCAAGTTGATATTTTTCCAATGTAATCTTGAAACTGAATGTATTGTTTTCAACGTGTTTCAACGTGCTTGATTTCTATCTCATATGTCTATTTGTGGTGGTCAGAGTCCAACAAAGAACTCATTTTGCTCTAGTTTTTGTTTTATGTTTTGGGGGGAGTTTTGTTTGTTTTAAGGGAAATCAGTGCAGGGAATTAGATACATAGATGTGGGGAGTAGACATCAAATATGAGGGAGCTCTGTTAGCCAATGACTAACCACAGAGAGCAGGGAAGAAAGGGAACTGTGTACCCATGTCTAGAGCACGGGTCACCTACAGTTGTGGCACAGAAGCAGAGGCCCACTCGGGGGAGTTGAGCCACAGGATGAATGAAATCATGGCGAGAGAAACCACCCAGAGAGCAGAGAGCTATCATGGGTTCTCCCTTCCTCCTGCTCCCACACCCCTACTCTCTCCAACATCTCCTCTTAGTCACATCACCCCAAGCTAGACATCATCTGATGTGGAGGTTTGAGAAGCTGGGGCTGCAGGGGGAGGATTACTGCCATTCAAAGCACAGAAGGAAGGGGAAAGCAAGGGAGAGCCAGGGGAGACCCCAGCTTCTCCACTTTTCTGACTTTTCAGTGTGAAAGAAAAAACAAGATTGGATATGAAATATCCAATGGAATATCCAATATGAAATATCTGCTGGATCTTGGGAAATGTGAAGTTAGAGACTCAGCAGCCAAAGAAACCTCAGCATCTTCCTTCCCCAGCTTCCTCCTCGCCTCTGGAATCGAGCTCTACAGTTTTTAGAACAGAAGTTCTGTCCCAAGGGACCCACTGCAGACCCATCAGAGGACCAGTTACCTTTGTCTTGATTTTCATGACATCATGGTAGTAACTTTCTCATGATCAAACTGGAACTATTATGCACCATGTTTCTGGGCCATGGCCAATGAGGTTTAAGTGCCACATATTTTCTGGAGAAAATCGAAATGTGGATGGAAGGAGACTTCCTTGTTCCTAGCCTGTTTGGGTAGTCTCTGTAGTATGACCACCTTTTTCTTTCTTCTTTTCTTTCCGATTTTAAAGGGGAATGTTCGCACTAGCTGAAGGAAGGGAACGGTGGGGGGAGGGAGCAGAGCAGCAGCACACAGCTGGAACATATCTGCCGTGGGAGGGGACATGAACCCTCTTTCTGGGCCATCAGTGGATCCCTGCTGTGAAGAAGCCAACATAGCAACCTCTTTATCACCACAACAGTTCTCCCCAGGGTCAGTGTTGCATGTATACCCAAGACACTTCCCAGCTGTTTGGCTGGGTTGAGCTGTCCTCAACAGGCCAGAGTCTAGACCACGGTGGGAACTGCCATGTCTAAGTGGGTCGTTGGTTCTCACGCAGCAGAGGGGCTCACCATTATCAGAAAGTGAAGTAAATCAAAGATGCTACACTGATATATGTGAATCTAGATAGGAAACTCCTGTCCTTCATTTAAACAACATAGCTGGCATATGCTCAGTGCTCGCTAGAGCCAGGCTTTCTGTTGTCACGTTGAGTTTGCACAGCAGCCCTGACTTATTTTTCCCATTTCTTGATGAGGCTCTTAGGTGGGGTTATTGGTCCAGAGCCACACAGCTCAAAAGTCTATAAGTGATGGATTGGAAACACAATCTTAGGTTCATCTTTTCGCCCGACCTAAAACTCTTTACCATTATATGCTACTCTATGTCTATTGACTCTAAGGAAAATTAGGTGGAAAAAATTGTGCATTTAGTAATAACCAGCTTTATAAACCTTTACTGACTTTCTCACTCATAACTTATGAAAGAGACCATAAAACAGGAAACATGATTACTTGTTTGGTCTAATAGTTGAATGAAATTATATGAACTCTTCATAATACTAGGTGACTTGTGGAATCTGTAGATATTTTAGAAGCTTCTATATTTTCCATCTTAGTAGATGCTCAATTTCTACAACTTTTTTCCAAGACCTTCCCAGTTAGAATCACCAAATCTTGGAATCCATAGGCTCAGTCATTGGCCAGTTCCAGAGTAAATATCAATCTCATCTTCAGGATTTTCAGTAAATTTCAACCCCATCTTCCTGCTCTTGTCTGTGATGAGCACTCGTGATTTGGGCACCACCTCAGGTCTACTTGTCAATTCCTTACACACACTGACATGCTCTCATATCTGTTGTATTGCTTGAGTCCACGCCATTCATCTATATAGTACATTCTTCTCCCTGGAAATGGGCCCTGTCCCTTGAATTCTTATACCAATTATAGAAGCACACAATTCGTTACAGGTTGACAAGTACATTTCACACAAACTACTGCTTCCCTTGCCTGCATCCACAGAACACTGAATTTATTGCCTAACCATGAATGCTGTTGGGAGTAAAAGGCAGAGCTAAATTTCATGAGAACCACAGGTATTTAAAAAGGGGGGGGCAATCTTGTATCAGACATTGCAAATTGATACTGTCCTTCTCCATAGTGCTCCAGTCAGCCCTTTGGGGAGAAAAACTATGCATAATCATATCATTAGCACCTTAGGACTCTCATTCCTCATGATTATGTGCATACAATTGATTCCATTTTTCTCAGTATACATTTGAGTGTTTATCATACAAACTTTCCTATGACAAGCAATATATTTTTTAAAGACACAGAATCCTACTCACAGATACATTTTAATCTAGTTATGAAGAAAAAGAATATATGTGCACCATGATTAATTAATAATATTTTTTCCATAACTGAACTTCCCTGAGTTGGTGAGATGACCCAGTGCCTGTGTGTAAGGCAGGTTCACTGGGAGTTGATAGAAAATTATAAGCCATAGTTTAAAGTCAGAAAGTCTTAGATTTGAGTCACTAAACTGCATTTAGTAGCTATGTGAAAACAAGATAGAAAATGAGTGCCAAGGGGAAAGATGCCAGAAGCAGGTAGTTCATATCTGTAATCCTAGCTACTCAGGAGACTGATATATGAGGATCATAGTTCAAAGCCAGCTCAGGCAAGAAAGTCTGTGAGACTTACAAGTCCAATAAACTACTCAGAAAAGGCCAGAAGTGGTGCTGTGGCTCAGTTGGTACAGTATTATCCTAGAGGAAAAGAAGTTCAGGGACAGTGAGTTCAAGCCTAAGGACTGGTACAAAGAAAAAAATGTGGGGAAGAGGAAGATAATTATGTTCAGAGACATCTCTGAGTGTGTGTGTGTATGTCTGTGTGTGTCTCTGTGTGTGTCTGTGTGTGTCTGTGCATGCAAGTTCCATTCCCGCGTCTGAGCTCAGAGCCTGAGCACTGCCCCTGAGCTTCTTTGCTCAAGGCTACTGTTCTACCACTTCAGCCACAGCTCCACTTCTGGCCATTTTGGTATTTAATTGGAGATAAGAATCTCACAGGCTTTCCTGCCTGGTCTGGCCTCAAACAGAGATCCTCAGATCGCAGCCTCCTGAGTAGCTAGGATTACAGACATGATCCATCGGCACTCAGTGAGACATCCATCCTACTGTCCTCCTTTATATAATTTCTTTCTAAAAAATAGTGTTTGCTGTGGTAGGTGTGGTGATGTACACTGGTAGTCCCTGCTATTCAGAAAGCAGAAGTAGGGGGATCATAAGTTTGAGACTATCTCAGGCAGAGCTAGCAAAATCCTAACTTCAGGATAAACAAAAGGTTTGGGGGTGAATATCTCAAACGATAGACTGCTTAGTTAGCATGCATAAGACTGTAGGTTCAATCCCTGGTATTGCATAACAACAACAACAACAACAACAACAGTAGTGGTGATACTTGTAGAGTTAAAAATTGCAAAGACGTACAAAGAAGAAAACAAAAAATTATCCACATCTAACATCCAGATCACAGCTGTTGATATCTGAAAACACCAACAGAAGGAATACAGGTACACAGTTAGGGTTATTAAGTTCAAACAGTATAGAATTGTACAAAATAAGAAAAGTCTCTTTCATTTCTTGAAGTATATATAACTCCCTGAAATACCCACTGTTAGCACTTTCTTCGTAGCGGTCCAGGAAAATAGTCATCCACTTATGTGCCTGTATATATTCTGTATATATATTTTCACTTAATAGTATGTCTTGGCAGGCTTTCTACTATAGCTCATACAAATCTCCTTTTCTCTTTTATCAAACAGCAAAATAGTCTATTACAGAGATTCTAATTTATTAACCCACATCTTTTATGTGTGTTTGTTTATTGCTACTATAAGCAATGCTGTGTTGCACATTTGGACCACTTTAGTTTAATCTCATGGGCTTAAGTAGAGTGACAAAAAATAGGCTACGGGCACTTGTACTTTGTCTCTTCAGATTATTCATCATCTGTTCTCTATCTCCTCTATCTTCTCCCTTCTAGTCTTCTGTATCCTCAGTTCCTTGGTTTGGGGTAGGCTGCTTTATCTTCCCAGGTTAGCCTAAGCCCCTTTGATAAATAATTTCCTTCAGACTCACTGTCCTGGCCTTGACCTCATCCTGCCCTCCATCCCCACCCCACCATTTGGCTCCATGACTGTTAAATGTGATTAAGAGGCACCTCCTTGGACACTTGAACTTCACCAAGTGTTCCCAGCCAAGAGAATAGAAATTTGACAAGAGCCCTTCCCAGAGTGAGATATTAGGTGGCCCTTAAAAGGCAGGATGGATTTTTAAAAGGCAGGACAAAATCTTCAGGGAGGACTAAATGACTTCTGCAGACACTTTGCAATGCATCACTCTAAATAAGGCAGGTACTCTATAAAAAGTCTACTAGTCTAGAAAGATTCCCCTAAGTACCACATTAGTACCTGGAGGCCAGTTTAATGGGAATTAAATTGCAATGAATATTCACAAACCAGACAAACTGTCTGCAAGATTATTGAGGGTCCAAAGCGTGCCACAATGACCCTGGGGCACTGGTGAGAAGCTTGTGTTGAGTTTGTCCCCTGGGAAGACTCAGATGGGGGTTAAATACTTCATGAAGAATTATGATTCCTAGTGATGAATGAAGAAAGCCAGGGAAAGGCTATCCTGCCAAAACTGAATGAGAGTCTTAAGACTTCACAACAGTGGCGATTCTGCCTGCCAGAGCTATAGAATAACTAATGAGCCATGCAGCGATTCAGAGTAGTTTAACAACAATGGCTGGGTGATGAATGCATGCTCACAAGTGTAGCCATTTCTACAATAACACAATAATACCAAATCAACTAATTCTACTTTATTCTTACATCTGAAAGTATGAGGGGACAAATCAGTTAAGTATTCACAGGCAAACCCCCACTTGCTGAGGACCCCATGCTCTAGAAAGACCTTTTAAGTAAAAGACTTAAGACTGGGGAAAATGTAGAATCTATGTGATCAGGGATGGACTGGTGCTTATATTTACCTAGTATTGTAGGCAGAATAATGGCCTCCCAAAGATATGTAGGTGCTAATTCCAACCATCTGTAAATAGGCCACTTTTCATGGGAAGGGCACTACAGTTGTGATTAAAGTATAGACTTTGAGATAAGAGAAATTATTTTGGATTATCTTAAGTGCCCAAAGGAATGAGTAAGGGTAAGGGGCAAGAGTCAGGCTCAGAGAAGAAAAATGGAGGATAATGACCAAGCAGGGAGTTGGAGTGTTGGAGGGAAAAGAACCATGAGTTAAAAGGACATAGATGGTTTCTAGAAGATAAGAAAAATAAAAGCAAGGAAATTAATATTCCCTTGGAGAGAATCTATGGTGAAAAAAAAATGTGTTCCTTAAGCCATGAAGCCTATGATATCAATCTAAGCTAAGTAAGACAATGCTATCCTCAAGATCTGAGTTTTCTAATTCGAGAGAACCTTCTCCACACACTTCCTGGTTTTTACAGACTCAGGGGCAATAGCTAATTTCATCAGTTGCTACCTTTCTGATTACTTATGTTCATTTTTCCCTTTTTGATTCTTTGATATGTAATTAATTCTTCATAATAAGGTAGGGGAGTTATTGTTGAGGTTGTTACACTAAATACTTATGGGTTCTGACTCTTGATGGAGCCTTACTAATGTAATAGATACAAATAGTTCTGAGCTACTCTCAGCTAAGACTGCAGATACTTTAATAGTGGTCCCAGTAGCAAAATTCCCAACCTCCATCTTCTCCCCAAACACATCTCTGCAGGATCTACCTGCCACTCACAGCTCTACTCATTCTCAGTCTTTGTTCTTTGGGCTTCTAGGGTTCTGTCTAGAATCTTCCTCTTGACTTAGCTATTTTGCTTTTATAGTCTTGCTGTATGGGTAGTTACGGTTTAGGTTCTACTTCCTTTATGAAATGAAAATTCTAACATCCTTGCTTTGGAACTCTTCCTCTCGGTCCTCTTCCCTGAATGTAGACTGAGCCTTCCATGTTTTTCTGGGTAGGGAAAATGAATGTATTCGACAGTTACACACCCAAACCAACCATCTTTTCTAAGCTGATCTTGGCTTTCGCTTCTTTTTTTTTTTTTTAAGTTTTAGAACTTTCCCAAAATAGCTCCAATTTGTCCTCCTGATGGCAGCAAAGGGAATTTCATGAAGTAGGTGGGGTACTTACATAAGAAAGTAGGCATTTGAAGCCCAGGGCAGTGTGAAGTAATCATGTATTTCTCTGTGCATTGAAAGAATAATTTCCAGTGAGACACATTTTTCAGGTTACTTGCACATGTTCAAGATAAAGTTTTGTTGTTGTTTTCATGCCAGTACTGGGGCTTGAACTCATGTCTTGAGCATTGTCCTTGAGCTTTTCTTGTCTTGTCTTTTTGTTTGTTTGTTTTTGCTCAAGCCTACCACTCTACCATCTGAGCCTCAGCTCCATTTCAAGCTTTTTTGTTAGTTAACTGGAAATAAGAGTCTCACAGTTTCCTCAACAGTCTGAACCATGATCTTAGCTTCCTGAGTAGCTAGGATTACAGGCATTGAGCCACCAGCACCTAGGTAAGATTAGGGTATTTTTGTGCATCTTTTTTTTTAATACTGTATTTGAAATGTTTGTATGTTTTTCATCCATGAAAACACTGAAACAAAGAAAACTTTAGAGTTTATCTTTCCTTCAACAGTGCTCCTATTTCTATAACTGGTCTTTTCATAGGCTCCTGGTGTAGTTTAATAGACCTTATCACCATAAATAGTACAATTACTAAAAAATGCTGTGCAGCAAGTGTAAAGCACTCTCTGAAAGTGCTCTGCTATCAAGACATCTTATACAAGATAATAACGTTTTTAGGCCCTACTTGTGTCAGGAATCTTGCTTGACTAGAAAAAAAAGTGCTTCTTATAAACATGTTTTTATAGCATAAGTAAGAAGGGAGCCACTCAATGATTTAAATTCCTTTTGCTCTGTGTGTGTGTGTGTGTGTGTGTGTGTGTGTGTGTGTGTGTGTGTGTGATGAAAATCCTCATCTCTGTTCTAACACGAAGAGCCATACATAGAAATTTTTAAAATATCTAGAAAGCTTCAGGATGAACAGTGAACACACGGATTCAACACGGAGATTGTTGTAGCTTCTTTGCCAGTTTCTAGTTTTTCCATTCTTAGGAAGTCTGGTGTTTACCCCCAACAGGAGCTGTATTTTTAAACCACGAAACAAAATATATTATCAAATCAATGTAAATTTCCTCCTGGATAAATATGGGAGCAATAGACAAATGATATATGATAAAACTGTTCAGAAAATTGTGAGATAGTTTCTTTTTTCCATACTAGATGGACGTTAGGAGGCTCCATCTTACTTTAAATACTCAGGGGTCAACTAACTTCTCAAAGCCAAGGTAGCATGTTAGGCTTAGTCTCTGCAGTATCTACTAATGACTTAGCCTAATTGGATCCATATTTTCCTATAAAACTAGCAGGAGGGCCATTTGGTACCTACTTTACAGACTCCTACTAGAAGCTATCCAGGAATACTCTTTTAGTGGGGCTATTGCCCACTGGCAGAGTACTTAGGTTAGATCCCCAGCACTACATGTTCAGAATATATTCTTTTATATTTAAAACAAACACATCCAAAAAACCCATATTCTGGCTTTCCTAGTATCCCACAAAATAACCTCTGCCTGTCATACCTATAGTAAACATAAACAAAATGTTTTCCCTCTTTTCCAGCTTCCTCCATTGAGGCAATGAACTTTTATGTGCAAAGAGAAAAACGTTTAGTCCCATTAGTCATTTCTTATTTCCTAGGATTGTATATCGAGCAAGACACTGTAAGTATCAAGTCATTTTTGGACAAGGCCATAGTTCTAAGGTAACTGCCTCTTCCCAAAGGGTAAGTATAAGCGCATTCCAGGTTATGACAAAGCAAATAACCCAAATAGGACAGGTGAAGGCTAATGTTTCTAATGGTTCTCAGGAAATCAATCAGCCAAGACAAACAGAAATGCTGTCAATGTTATGGTGATGAACTAGTGGGTGGTATACGAAAAGAAAAGGAAATGGATGAGGGGAATATTTGGATGAGCAATAGAGGATGAAATTCTTTCTACACCCTGGAGGCAAAGGTTCAAGTTCAAGGTTGAGGTTAATGGAGTTGGAGAAGAGTATTCTTCCAAGAGTCTGATGATCTAGTTCTTACGGGAAGTTGGTTTTATGTTTTGATTTGGCTTGGTTCTTTTGTTATTTTTCAGTATTTCACTTCTGGTAAGTCACCAAGTTCTAAAATAATTATGCTTCAAATAATTGTGCTTGGACTCCTAAAAGTTGGGAAAATAAAATTAATAGTGAATTTTTGAGTATTTCCTGAGTTCTAATTTTATGTACCACCTTTTTTAGTATTCACTATCAGCATACCCAATTCATAGAGAATGAAAATGGCTCTAAATGATCAAATAATTTGCCCAAGAGGACATAGATATTAAGAAGTCAGTCCAGGACTTGACAGTGGGTCTGAATTGGCAGTCCATACTCTCAAATATTAGTTTCTAATTTATTTTCTCCCCTTCTTGTTGCTCTCTTATCTCCAGATCACAAAGGAACTGAATACTTCAAAAATAGGTGGTAAACTAAACTTTAATTCCTATGTTTCCAAGACATTCAAGACCAAATTCTTTACCCAGTGAGATGCTCAAAGTTCTATTATGGAGCACATAATGTCATAAACTTGAAAATTCTTATCCTAGGCCAGAAAAAGAAAAAAAGTAGCAAAAAATAAGGATTTAAGTTTTAGAATTTCACTAGATAATTAGTTCCAAAAAATTCTTGGGCAAAGTATTTTAGGGTCAATACATTAATAAAATAAAATAGAAAACAAAAATTTACATATAGTATGTGATAGTTGAAAGAGTTTCTCAGTCAGATAAAAGTAATAAAAATTTGTGCTGGTCCAGGAGCTTGAACTCTGGGACTAGATGCTGTTCCTAAGCTTTTGTACTCAAGGCTAGTCCTCTACCACTTGAGCTACAGCTCCACTTCCAGCTTTGTGTGGTTTATTGTACATAAGAGTCTCATGGACTTCCTTCCCAGGCTGGCTTCCAATTGGGATCCTCAGATCTCAGCCTCCCTACTGGCTAGGATTACAGGCATGCACCATTGGCACCAGGCATGCCTGTCTTTTTTTTTTTCATAGAATTTGATTTGTTTGCCTGTTTGTGTAACATTTTGCCTTAGATCCAGTGTTGTTTCTCCTACTTTGGCCTTACAACTTTATCCTGTAGGCTGGGTTATAGTCTGCAGTCTCACAATAGAAGGTTACCAAGCTAGAGAGCAAGAAATGATCCAAGAGCCTTAGGAAGATGGTTTCTCACATAGCCTTTGTTATCTAATTTTTTGGCCCAAGAAAGTCAAATAAAGGAAATATGAGGACTTCCTATGTGATCTTGGCTTCAACTGCTTTTCCTTGTTTTAATGAGATCAGTTTGACTCTGAGGTTTTGCCTCCAGAAAACTATCCAGAGCTGAGTTGCTTTTGAAATACTAGGCATAACCCAGGATCCCAAACCCTGAGGAGTTCAACTGTCTAAAGGTCATTTAGACCACCCAGCAATGGCAGACGCATGGCCTGTCCAAACCCCACAGAAATGTCAAAGTCTGCTCCTCATTCTCTCTCCAAGTACTACCCAGGAGGCCTTGCTCTTCTTTGTAACTGCTGAGCTAGACGAGAATTTTATCCCTTGGCCCAGTGTGGCTTGCAGGTGGGAGGGAAAGGAATATTAAAATTCCATTGCTGGGGAATACATGCTGGATCCAGGAGACTAGACGATCCAAAACTAAAGAAGAGAATTGTGTGTCTCCCCACATATATGCTTCCATTCAGATGTTTTACCCCCCAATGCACTAGGTCTTACGTCAACGATTTACTTAGCAGTAGCATACTCAAAATGTTAAATATGGAAAAGTGTCCATGCTGAAATTACTTTCAAATCATGTTTATGGGTGGTAGAAACAAAACACATACAGAAATGGTCACTAACCCTTTTTGCTAATGATGTTTACTAATAATGTCCAAGAAAGCAGATCTACTCTGAGGGAAAAAAAAAAAAGTACTATCAGTGGCATTTTAAAGAATGAAGAAGCTGGGCACCAGTGGCTCACACCTGTAATGGCTACTCAGGAGGCTGAGATCTGGGGATCATGGTTCAAAGCCAGCCCATGCAGGAATGCCTGTGAAACTCTTATCTCCAATTAACCACCAGAAAACCAGAAGTGGTACTGTGACTCAAGTGTTAGAGTGCTTGCCTTAAGTTGAAGAGCTGAGGGACAGCTCCCAGGCCCAGAGTTCAAGCCTCACACCAACAAAAAAAAAAGAATGAAGGGTATAAAATTGTGGTAGCAGATTACTAAGATGGACCCCCAAAAAAATCTCAGCCTTGAACAATTCTCTTCCCCATAATTACTATAGGACATGGTTCCTGTCACTCTTTTTTTTTTTTTTTTGGGTCCGGTCGTGGGGCCTGAACTCTGGGCCTGGGCACTGTCCCTCAGCTCTCCAGCTCAAGGCTAGCGCTCTACCACTTGAGCCACAGCGCCACTTCTGGCTTTTTTATTTTGCTTTTGTGGTGCTGAGGAATCGAACCCAGGGCCTCAGGCATGCAAGGCAAGCGCTCTACCACTGAGCCATCTTCCCAGCCCCTCCTGTCACTCTTATACATTTATAATTATGACATACTACAGGGTTTCTTTGTCCATTTGAGCTGCTATAACAAAATAGCATAAACTGATAGCTTATAAACAAGAGAATTTGTGTGTGTGTGTGTATGTATGTGTGTGTGTGTGTGTGTGTGTGTGTGTGCGTGCACGCATGCCAATTCTAATGGTTGAACTCAGGTGCTAAACACTGTCCCTGAGCCTTTATGCTCAAGGTTAGTGCTCTACCACTTGATCTACAGCTTCACTTCTGGCTTTTTGATAATTAATAGAAGAGTCTTACAGACTTTCCTGTTTGGGCTGGCTTTGAATCATGGCCTTAAATCAGATCTCAGCTTCCTGAGTAGCTAAGATTACAAACATGAGCCACTCATTCTTGAAATCTGTGTTCTTTATTTTTCATGGACAAGCTTCTCATTGTCTCCATGTATCTGGAGTTATACATTCCAATGGCTTGGATTTATCACACACACACACACACATACACGTATGTTCTATCTCTCTCTCTCTCTATCTGACTCTTAAATCTCTATATCTAGCCCACCATGTTCCTTGAACTCTAAATATGAACATAATAACTCCCTGGAGGTTAAACATGAGGTACCAGATTTAACAAGTTGGTTTCCCAAGTCAGATTCTTTCATGGTGACTCCTTCTAATTTAATAATATTGTGGACCAAGTAAATTCATTCTCACACTCTGAGGCCCAAATCACTTAGGTTAATACAATAATTAACACTTAATGAGGAACAATCAACCAATTATTCCTTGGCTTCAGTCAGAAAAGGCAGCCAGAAATGGCAAAACAATGTTGGGAATATGGATGAACAGTTTCCTTGATCCCGTCTACTTATCAGTAGGAACAGTGTTCTCTCTGGGGAAATTCCTTTAAGCAAGACACAATCCAGCATCGACAGGATAACCCTCTTCTAAAAATCTTCCTGACCCAGTCATAGAAGCTCATTCTTCTTCTTTAGCTTAAAATTCTTGTCCTTTGGGGACTCAGAGCCAAAATCCTGATGGTTTTTCTTACCCAAAGAGCCAAGTCACCAGCAGTTTCAGCTTCCTAGGATGACACCAGGATCCTGAAACAAATAGCCCCAGACAAGCCTTTTTCTACTGTTTGAGGCCTACCTCTGCTGCTTTATATCTTTCATACA
The DNA here is from genome assembly GCF_000151885.1 of Dipodomys ordii. Lineage (NCBI taxonomy): Eukaryota > Metazoa > Chordata > Mammalia > Rodentia > Heteromyidae > Dipodomys > Dipodomys ordii. Next base: position 35,573,938 of record NW_012267218.1, read on the forward strand.
AGCCAGAAGTATCATTCACACACTCACCTCTTGTTACTATTCCATTTAATTATAATATAATCCCACATATGCAAACATGAAAACAGCAATCATGTTTTATTCCAGCTTCTAATTGCATGTAGCAATCATGTGCTTTCACTAAATTATTTCCATCAAGCATACATCACGCTGTTATTGCCAGCATTCCAAAAGGCCCACCTGCAGCCTCAAGGCCCCACCCCATCAGCCCCATACCCACTCCCATCAACAAGACCAATTCAAATAGCTATACTTGCTGTGTAGTCTGATATAGTAGTCATCCCCTGTGAACACACACACTTCCACATTCTGATTCTATAGGAATTCAGCTCTGTTGTTCTGTTTCTCTTTCTCACCTGTACTAATAGTCCTCAGATATGAGTCGCTGATACATCTCTCCTTTGTGTCATGGATCATTCTCAATTGGGCTTTCTTGATGCTTATTTTCTGTTCCTCTAACTTGAACACCTCCATCTCACAAGCTAAGCCTTTACTAACCTCCTTCTGAATCAATTAAACAGGTTTTAATAGGATGCTTTCAGAGCCAGCCACCCTTATTCTTCCCTTAGTTGGAAGAACTTCAGATTCTCTGGTCTGCAAAGTGGCCCCTGGGCTCTCAGGCCTTAAGATTCCCTGGTTCTTCAGTTTGCAGAAAGCATATGATAGGATTTCCCAGCCTCCATAATGAAGAGCCCCAAATTCCCCAATGTATTTCCTTCTTTCTCTTTCTCTCATTCTTTGAATTACAAACAGAAGAAAGAAACAGACCATCACCACCACTACCACCACCAACAAAACAGCAGGAAAACAAGAAAGAAAAGGATATCCTTTTCCTCTATGTTCATTCAGAACCACATCCTTGTCTGATTCTTCCCAATCCTCCTCCACACGCCATCATTGGGAATGGCACAAGCAGGGTCAGGTCACATGCATATATAAAAATGGAAACTAGAGAAAGATTATGAGGGAGCGAGATGGCAGATTACTAAGGACTAGGGTTTGAAGTTTTGCTTCTGTTTTTACAAGTCATATGTTGTTGCGTACATTCCAAAGTAGAGCTCAAGCCACTAGGAAAATGGCCATCTCCCTGGGGCTTCTTTTTCTTTTTTCCAGGATGTTATCAATCATGCTTTCCCAAGGCTCTTGGGCTATTTGCAAAGCAAAAAGGAAACTCAGTGGCTCAAGGCCGGGATTACCTTTTGCAGCAGGAAATATGAATAAACCCAGTGAGAATTCAGTCTTGCATTGCTCTCTGTGTTTGAAAAAGAGCCCAAGAGAGCTCTTAGCACTTGAAAACAACCAGCATGACTTGACCATTTAAAACAAAATCCTGTAGAACATTCCAGAAATGTTGAGACAAATGCAGCACTGTGCAACTCAAGGAGGTCACTCCTGTGGGGCTATTTTATGAAATTAAGAGAAATGACTTTTAAGAAGTAGCTGTCTGGGCAAGAACAATCAGGGACTTTCTCTTTTTCTTTTTTAGGGCCAAGCCCAATGCTCCCTCATCTTAAATGCAAAGGTTGAATAGAAAAAAAAAATGAAACACGAAAACATAAATACATTTTCCAGCTCTCCACGTGGCCTCAGCCAATCTGCCTAGACTGGGAGGTGAATCTTGTCCAAAGTTAGTAGTATGTGTTTACAAGTGTTGTGTTTCAGTCATTTTAGTTGTTAAAGACTTCAACGTTTCAACCAGGTAATAGTCAGAACCTCAGACTGCAAATTGACTTGTACTATTTAACAAACACAAAAAGATAGCCTTCATTTTCTGTACCATCAACTGAAATACTGGTGATTCTGCTCCACGGCTAGAATCTATTTTGTGACTTCTGGTTTAAATGATGCCTCCTCAGAGAAGTGTTCAGCCTCATAGTTTCACATCACCAAGTTCCTTCTCCAAATTCTGTATTTTTATTTGTTTGTTGTTTTGCAAACAAATGGTTTACAATTGCTTGTATTTTGGAATTACAAGAGAGAAATGACGGAAGTAAGCACTTGAGCCTAGCTGACATGCAAGCCATCCTCCCTAAGGCAGCAGGACGCATAAGTAGAAAGGTCATGGTAGGCTGACCTGAGCAAAAAGTAAAACCTTATTGTGGAAATACCTAGAGCAAAAAGAACTGGAGGCAGGGCTCAAGCAGTATGGCTCTACCTAGCACCTTTAAGTAAAGTTCTGCACCAAAGAAGAAGGAAGAGGAGATAAAAGAGAAGGAAGAGAAAGAGGAGGAAGAGCTGCTTGTATTTTTATGAGTTGATAATGACCAATATTATTAAGTAGTTTCTAGGGGCCACAACACTATTCCATATACTGGGACTCTGTCAGTAAATAAAATGAGGATATCAAGTCTTTGTTTTTAAAGAGAAAAGTTAGTCCCTGAACAAATAAGAAAATTATTTCATAACATGTGTGATTACCCCCACAAAAAGAATATAAAATTTGACATCAGAAACAGAACAAATTTATTGATTATTAAGAATAGGGGCAAAAAAACACATACTACCAAAAATGACATACAAATTTAATGTAATTCCCATCAAAATCCCAATGACATTCTTTACTGAAATAGAGAAAACAATCCAAAAACTCATATGGAATAGTAAAAGACCTAGAATAGCCAAGAAGCAATGCAGGAGGTATCACAATACCAGATTTCAAGCTCTACTATAGAGCCATAATCACAAAAACAACTTGGTATTGGCATAAAAATAGACTCAAAGACCAATGCAATAGATTAGAGGACCCAGAAATAAAACCATATACTTACAGTCAGCTGATATTAGACAAAGGAGCCAAAGATATACAGTGGAATAAACACAGCCTCTTCAACTATTGGTGCTGGGAAAACTGGGTAGCCACATGCAGAAAACTAAAAGTGGACCTCAGCCTGTAGCCATGCACTAACATCAACTCAAAATGGATTAAAGACCTTAACATCAAACCTGAAACTCTGAAACATATTGCAGGACAGAGTAGGAGAGACACTTGAACTAATAGGCACAGGAAGGAACTTCCTGAACAGAGTCCCAGGGTCACAACAAGTTGGAGAGAGACTTGACAAATGGGACTACCTTAAAATAAAAGGTTTCTGCACAGCTAAAGACATAGCTGTCAAACTAGAAAGATAATCAATCAATTGGGAAAAGATATTTACCAGCAATATATCAGACAAAAGCCTAAGATCCATTATATACAGGGAACTCAAGTAACTAATCCCTCCCCAAACTAACAAACTAATCATTAAATGGGCAAGGGAACTAAAGAGGGACTTCTCAGAAGAACAGATAAAACATGAGGAAACACATGAGGAAATGTTCATCATCCCTGGCCATAAAGGAAATGCCAATAAAAACAACCCTGAGATATCACCTTACCCCTGTCAGAATGGCCTATATCCTAAATGGAAACAACAACAAATGCTAGAGGGGATGTGGAGAAAGAGGAATCCTACTGCACTGCTGGTGGGAATGTAAACTAATACAACCACTCTGGAAAGCAGTCTGGAGGTTCTTCAGAAAACAAAACATTGGCCTTCTATACAACTCAGCCATACCACTCCTAGGCATCTATCCTGAGCAATAGGAACCAAGATACCTGCACCTCCATGTTCATTGCTGTACTGTTCACAATAGTCAAGATATGGAAACAACCCAGATGCCCTACTACAGATGAATGGATCCATAAATTGTGGTAGCTACACACAATGGAATATTATGCAGCCATCAGAAGAATCAAAATAATCACATTCACAGGGAAATGGATGGAACTAGAACAAATCATGTTGAATGGAATAAGCCAAGATCAGGAGAAAGTGGCACATGGTCTCCCTGATATGTTAAATTCAAAATGCAACGAGATATGACAAAGTAAACAGGACTCAAGAAACAAAAGACCTCTTCTCAAATCGTCATATTGTTTTTAGATGACTCTATGTTCTTGACCCCACATATTGTATGTACATGTATACATATGAGGGAAGCGAGGAGGAGGGCACAGAATCAGAGGGAAAAAGGTGAAAAAATACAGCAGAGGGGTGGATCAGCTGTACTGGACATGGATGAAAGTGAACTAAGCAACCAAGAGCAACGATGGGAGGGAGGGAATGAGAGAAACCTGGAACAGATTACACTAAGCAAAAGGAAAGCAATGCACATAATCACCCTATTTGAAAGAAATCGTTGTATTGTCAAAGTTCGTAAGAGTTCACAAGCTTTATACACCAGGATAATGACAATTCACCTCGTGAAGCTTAAAATGTGTTTGTGACTGTAGTTAAGTAACACTATCCCACAATATGGTGATCCACTTGATCTCAATAAAGAAATTTTTAAAAAGGAATAGGGGAAAACATTACAGAACCTCTTTGTAGAGAGAAACTCCAGGTTAGTCATTAAGGGGAAAATTCCAAAGATAAAGGCCTTAAGTAAATTAGTGAGTTAAATACAGGGTTGCTGGAATTCAGTAAATAGTAGTAAAACAATCAGTATCGCTATGGGGGGCTCTCCAGGGCCAGTGGTGGTGCAGAAGGCACAGTGACTTGAATAACCGGAATCACACCTGACCTCTGCAGATTCCGAGAAATGGGCGAGAAGGAAATCAAGCATAACCACCAAATTCCTGCTAACTGCGTAATTCTCACTTCTGTATCCCCAGCTTGCTTGCTCTGGCTTATTGCAAAAACACCACCTGCATGTGGTTTGCACCCTTAAATACCCAGCAAGGCCGCATTTCTGGGCTGTACTCTAAAGCTCTGAGCTGGAGGTAGTTGCTGTGTGGCTTATTAAGACTCCTTGCCTAATTGACTGAGTGTTGGAGTGTCCTGTTGGGAAACTGGGGTACTACAAAATGTTCAGTGGTGATTGGTCCTTTGAAGAAGAATAAAGCAGGAGCATGCGTGTGCATGCGTGTGTGTGTGTGTGTGTGAGTGTGTGTGTGTGTGTGTGAACTTTATGCAGGGTGGCCTGAAGGATCTTTCTGAGAAGAGACTTGAGGAAAGCGGAGACGTACCTGCATAAATCTGGAGCTAATGTATCCACTAGGTGAGAATGCTGTGGGACAAGGCTGAGTTGGTTGCTCCCAGGGTGGTGTCACCTGACTAGAGGAGAGCACTGAGCTCTCACATCTTACCGTGTGAGAGATACAGAAGAGAGAACGTGCAATAGACAGCATGGACTCCCAATGTTTCTCTAGGGCAGGAGGTAACCCTGGGTTGTGGCACGCAATCACATCAGTTTGAGGAGCCCTTCAAGCCCCAGTGGCCAACAACATTTTAAGTCAAAGCATGATATTTTAATTTTTAAGATGTTTAACAAATCTTTGGTTGTTGTTGTTAAGGAAGCTCTTTTGTAATTTAAGCATCTACGCAAAGTTCTCTGGACTTTAAAAAATGATAGAAATTACAAGTCATATCATAATTTCTCTCTAGTTGTTACACAAATAAAACAGGCAAACAGTAGATTTTTTCCTCTGAAAGCTGAGCATTGTGATATGAAGATAAACCTTTTCTGGAAGCCAGGCCCAACTGTCTCACACCTGTAATTAATTATAGCAACTCAGGAGGCTGAGATTTGAGGATCATGGTTCAAAGCCAGCCCAGGTTGAGACAATTATTTCCAATTAATTACCCCAAAAAAGGCCAGAAGTAAGAATTGTGGCTCAAGTGGCAAAGCAGCAGCCTTGAGGGGGGAAAAAAAAAAGCTCAGGGACAATTCCCAGGCCATGAGTTCAAGCCCCCAGGACCAGGAAAACAAAACAAACAAGAAAAGGGTCTCAAGGTAGATGGATGTTTGAGTATGTACATGGTAAATAGAGTAATAAGTAGACTATAGACAGATAGATGGATGGATGTGAGTGTGTATATGGTAAATAGAGTAATAAGCAGACTATAGACAGATAGATGGATGAATGGTTGGTTGGAATAATAGGGTAAGGAAAAAAAGAGCCAACCAGACTTAGAGAGCACTGGGGGAAATGAAATATTGTGACTTTTAACAATTCAATAGAGCAAAAATAGTCTCTTTTTAAACAATTGACTAGCACAATTGTTCTCCATACAGGAACATGCTTTGATGCTTATTTCACATGAATATCCATTCATCAATTTAAAATCGGTCATAGATGTAAATATCAGAACTGTAAAATGTCTATATACAGTCATAGAAGAAAAAGGGTTTGACGTTGATTTAGTCAAAGAATTAGACAGGATACAAAAGCATGAATTATAAAAGGAAAAGTATATTTTAAAACTATCAAATTTAGAGACGTTCCCTTTGAAAAACACTGCTAGATATATCAGTGACTAGGGGGGAAATACTTATATGGCTAGCTAAGTTAAGCCTTACTGGTTAGAATGCATAAAGAGATTTTAGAATTCAAGAAATTCTTTAAAAAGATCAAAGATTTGAAGTTGTGCTTCACTGAAGAAGATATAGGTGAAAAATAAGCCTAGAAAAATATGATCAACATTATTGCTCTTACTGGAAACAAATTAAACCACATTGAAATTCTACTAATAGGTTGGCTCAAATAATGATGATGATGGTGATGATGATGGTGGTGATGATGATAGAAAACCAACAATGACATCTTTTCTGCTAATGAGGAAATAACAGGGACCCAATGTGCCTTCCTGCCAGATGCTACTAGAAAACAGACTATAATACATGAAACCATCATTTCTAGAAATTGAATAACAGGGCATACAGAATTATCACCAGGAAAAGAATGAGTCAGGGTGAATAATCCTTAAAAATCACCTCTACTCCCCACCTGGAAGTAGTTTCAAGGATTAAATGCAGGAGAGAGAAACCTGGTAAATTACAGTTCCATTTGAGGCAGAAATTGAGATGTTCTGGAGTCCAGTGTAGATTAAATTTGTGGGTTAGAAACTTGCGAGACAAACCTGTGAGTGATCTACACAGAAATAAATACATGCCAGAAATGTACAGAAGGATACACTTGGGACTTTTGGTGAATAGCAATAAGCTTTTCAGTGACACGAAATTGTCTGAGGTTTGTGAAAGAATCATGGTGTAGAAGAGGGAGGAACAATTTCCAGAGCTCACATGAGGCTGGAAATGGTTAATATTTCACCAATCAGAGTGAAAAGATATTCTGACTCTGAGCATCCAATAAACCTTTCAGAAACTTTCATATTGAGATAAATATCAATAGAGCAAGATGCTCTGACCCTTGTTGAATGTTCCAAAGGCTTGCTTTGAAAGCATCCAACTGATTTCAAGTAATTTAAATGAGCACCAGAAGAAAGTTCAATACCACTTAAAGAAAAGTAGCAAAATCCATCAATCCGAATCCTAACTCACAATGTGTAGCTTCCAATCTAAAATTAACCGAACAGACAAACCAGTTGGAAATCATGATTAAGATCACATAAAATCAGCTCCAGACATGGCACATATAATGGAGCCATTAAATGACCACATTCAGAAAGCTATTTAAAAATTGTGTTCTGTACAAGAAGAAGATGGAGAAAATATGATGAGATTAGAGTTAGAATCTAATAGAGAAGATAAAATATAATACTACAGGGTTTCTCTATTTTTTTTTTTTTTGGTTGGTCGTGGGCCTTGAACTCTGAGCCTGGGTGCTGTCCCTCAGCTCTTCAGCTCAAGGCAAGCGCTCTACCACTTGAGCTACAGCACCACTTCTGGTTTTCTGGTGGTTTATTGGAGATAAGAGTCTCACGGTCTCTCCTGCCCGGGCTGGCTTTGAACCGCGATCCTCAGATCTCAGCCTCCTGAGTAGCTAGGATTACAGGCGTGAGCCACCGGTGCCCAGCTGTGACTGTTTTCTTTCAGTTAGCATAACATCCTAAGTCTTCATCACTGTTGTAACAGCAGATGTATGAATTCCCCTCTTTTTTAAGGCTGAATAATATTCCATTGCATGTCTATCTGAAACCAATGTCTTATTAACAGAATATACGTTTTTGTCCCTTCTGTCAATCTGTCATTTTACCATATCTTATGTGCCTGATAGCTTTATTGATCCTCATTCCCTGTACTAGAGTCTTCTTTGGTGTTTGGTATTTTTATAGTGAAATCTTTAAGTCCTTCTCGGTTCCTTTTTTGTATGTTCTGTAAGTATTTTTTTTTTTTGTGGTTATCATTTCACATCCTAAAGTTTTGATGTTATAATGTGGATTTGCCTCTAACTGGAATTTATAATTGCCTGTGTTCCGTAACATATAAAACCTCTGCAGCTTTACAAGTTCATCTTCACCCTTTCAGGTGTTGATATCACAAAATTCCACCTTCATATATTATATCCCCCAGCTACAAATTAATCATTCTTCCTAATGCATTGGTCTTTTAAATTACAAAAGAGAAAAAAATGAGAGTTACCAAACTGCTAAGTAGCTTTTATGTTTGATCATGTATTTACTCACATTAAATCTTTATCTTTTTATATGGCTTCAAGTTACTGTCTAATGTCCTTTCATTTCACCTGAAAGGTTCCTGAACACACCTTGTAGGGTGGGCCTAGTAGTAATGGGATTTGTTTCTTAACCACCTCCCCTCTCCAAACACACACACACACACACACTTTTAAAGGATAGTTTTGCTAGATATAGAATTCTTGGTTTACTTTTTGTTTGCTTTGGTTTTTAACACTTCATATCTATCAGTCTTCTGATCTCCATTTCTCATAATCAGATCATCTTGTGAAGGATCTGTGTGCTACAAGTTGCTTCATTCTTGCTACTGTCAAGATTCTCTCATTGGCTTTGGCTTTCACAAATCTCAATATAATGTATCTTCACGTGAGTTCTCTCTAACTTCAGCATCTTGATAGTTTCATTGAGCTTCTTGGGTGCTTATATTCTATATCTTTGATCAGATTCAGGAAGCCATTATTTACTCAGACTTCTCTTCTCCCTTTATATCTTTCTTCTTCTAAAATGCAATACAATGCATATGTTGGCCAGTTTGATGTTCTGTAAGCTGTGTAGGCTCTCTTCACTTCTCTTGAGCTTTTTATCTATTTGTCACACCGATAATTTCCATTCTATTATCTTTAAGTTTGCCTTTTCTTTTGCCTTCTCAAATAGGACTTGGAATGTGTCCTGTGATATTTTCATTTTAGTTTTTATACTTTCCATCTCTGGAATTCCTTTTTATTATTTTGTTTCCCCATCATCAATACTTCCATTTATTTTTGCAGCATTTTCTTGACTTTCTCTGTCTTCTTTTAAAGTTGTTTTCTAATCTTTGTCTAGAAGATCTGTCCTCAAATCTATTAATTCATGCTTGTGGGGGAGAGAGAGGATCATGCCTTCTTATTCTTTATGTATTTTTATTTTTTTCTTTTGAAAACTAAAGATTTAAATCAAATCATCTGTCCACTTTAGCAATCAGATTCCCTTCTTCTCCAGAGTCAGCTGTTTTATATATATTTTTTTGTTTTCTGTAGTGATGTAGACTATCTCTGAAAGGTCAACCTGATGTGCAAACTTAAGGTCTTCTCAGAATGGTAGGGAGGGGGTGTCTTTCCATGACTATGTAGGATCATCTGATTTTCCCTATGTAAGTGATTATTTTTTAATACTTAAGCCTTTAATAAAAGACCCTGAATAGCAAAAACGCTCCTCAACGGAAAGAACACTGCTGGAGGAATATCAATACCAAATTTCAAACTCTACTATAAAGCCATAGTAATCAAAACAGCTTGGTATTGGC